>NC_134420.1:15924052-16224052 GCF_030867145.1 Opisthocomus hoazin | reverse complement strand
GAGATGAGACAGAAGAAAAACAATCTGCATGTAACATTAAAACAAAACTCACAAAGAACTATAGAGATTCTGTTAACAAATACTGTTATTAACAGAAAGCATCAAAACACATTATTCTACAGCAAAGTTATAGTTCAGGTCTAAAGTGAGTTTTTGAGATCAGGCTTCAGCTATGGTTGAGACAAAGTTATACAGCTTTTTTTGTTAAGAGTTTGGTGGATTTTTTTCATTGTTCACTGTGTTTGGGGATGGAGTGTTTTGTTTTTTTAAATAAAACAAAATATTTCTGCCCCCACCCCGATTTCCCACCTGCTGCATGCCTAATGTTTGTAGGAACTGTTGCAAATTTTTTTTACTTTATGCATTCCTTAAAAATTTGGAATGGCAGTCCCAGTTGTCCCAGGAATTCCCTGGAGGTCCAAGGCCCTCCTGGGATTTTCAGTTCCTAGCAGCTGGCTGTGGCAGAATTTGGCTTCCAGAAATCTCAATGAGATAGAGCCCACGTGCACATCCACGCTTGCCAAAAGTAAAGACATGCCACATTCTCCCCTCTTCTGCCACCCACAACTTTACAGCCCCTCCCAGGAAAGGGGAAGGATTTTATCCCTCACCTGCATGTCCACCTTGGTGATAAAACCCTTCTCATCCTTGTCACACAGCTGAAAGAGCTCCCTTGCTTTCTCGAGCATCTCCACCTGCACATCTCCCAGTTCGCTCTTTTGGCTGGAAGAAGAAACACCAGAAGCAATCCCATCCTCCTCATCCCCTTCCTCTTCTCCTTCCCAGCGGACATATCTCAAGAATGCTCCTCTCTGGTCCTCCATCTTCTCAATGACTTTTCCCTCAGGGCAGGGGCAAACAGAAGAGCTGCAGGGCAGGAAACAGAGAAATCCCAATCAAACATGACCCTCCACTTCCACCCTACACATCATCTAGTTATCTGCCTTGTTGGTTTGAAAGAACAATATTCAGCAACCTTATCTGTTACCGAGGGGAGGGTGGTGAAGACAGAAGTGTGCAAATAGTTTGCATCAGAGACACACACCATACATAGGTACACCCTGTACACAACATGGGCGTAACCAAGCCTACCGCACAGCCGTAAACCTCCACACTGTGATGGGCTCCAGCCCCTGCACCGAGTAGGGATGCTCTTTTGCCATCTCTCCTCCTCTGGCTCAGACCCACAGGGCAGTCAGAGTTCTCTGTTGGTGAAAGTCAGGTGCCAAGGGAAGGTTTCAGATGACATGAGAGGATGGACAGGGAATATTAAAGCATGCAGGTAAATCTGCATGGGAGCACGGTGACAAGTCCCACGAGCTGAGACAGGGAGCAGGGCCAGCTCCCAGCTCTCGCACAGCTCCCTGGATGCCCTGACCACAATGCTTGTCTCTGGTCTGGGTTCCTCCGCTAATAACATGTGCTTTTGATCCTCCTGTCACTTTTCTGCACCACTTTTGAACACCAAACCTGCATCACAACTGCAAGAACCCAGAGAGGAGGAAGATCCGTGCAAGTGAAGGAGGAAAGAGAAGAAGCAATGTCTCTCCCAGCCCTCTCCCACCCAGGTCCCCTGGCTGGCCTTCCACCTCTGATGCTTTCTTGTTAACGCTTCCCAAATAGTAACTCCATCTCCCTTCATGTTATTACAGCACAAAGAAAGGTCATACAATTCCTGCACTGGAAAAAACCTAATGAGCTGGGCACTCCTGCCACCCTTGCCTCCCAGCCTCTGTTTTCAGATCTTGTAAGCTGCCAAACAGAATTTTAATCTGAAATGTTCACCTTTATAGGAAGGAAACCACACGACTATGAAGACATTTCAGAGGCCAAAGAAAATAATTCCATTACTTACAAGTACCTAAAACAAAAAGGCTAGGAATGAGAACACCCCTTTAAGCACAGCACTGTGACTATAAAGATGCGTACAACACATCCCTACCCCAACCCACCTTCTGACTTACTGATGCCACATAACACTTTCCAGACAGCTTTTCTTCAGCAACACCACCACATTTTTTAAGCCTTGTTGCACTGATTCCTTTAGACTTCTCCTGCTGCAGGTCTGTGTCCTGCATTGCAGGGCAGAAGTGAGCTGTGCAAGCAGGCTGAGAGCAGATTTAAACAGTGCTACACAAAGAAGGCTGGAAGGTTGTTTGTTTTTTGTTTTTTTTTTTTTAATCTCCAAGAAATCAAAAGCCACGCACAGATGCCATGATAACAAGTTCATTCTGTTTACACTCGTAGTACAATGGGAGGATAAAGAGCATGATGGCTAGGAAGAATGTCACATGTAAGAACTATATGAAGCTGACACAAAAGGAGAAGGCAATTACACACCACGCTATTTGACTCCATTTATTACTGCTGGTTTGTGAGCCAGAGGGTTGTTCTGCTTCAAAGAACAAGCAGAACACTTCACTCCCCCTTTCAAATCAGTGTTTTTTCAGGACACCTTCATTTAGTGTCACTTGAGAAGATATTTATTTGAAACTCTGCCGAAAACTACCTATAAATGGGTATTCTTACCTGTTTCTAGTCAAGTAGACATTCCTGGCAAGCAATGGACACAGAGCTGGACACAAGCTTCAGGGAACACTGCAGAGGAAAGAAGGAAAGAAAGCGTGGAAAGCGTAAAAAGTGAGAAGGCAGGGAATCTCTTTCTCTCTTGCTCTTTTCCAAACAAACACTCCTACCAAGCTTTTTTGTGTTATGGAGCCAACAGCAAAATGTGGAGATTAAAGCTGGATTCTATCCATTAGCTGGACAGTCAGCTTGCGTCTGATGGCAAGTCTGTACGTGTTAGTAGTAAAGAAGTCAGAACCCCATTTTACTTTTCATATTCAAGTAAAAGTCGCAAAGCTGATCTTGAAAGAAAAAAAAAAATCACAAAACCCCCAAAACTAAATATCTTATGCTGCATAGATTTTACAGATGATTACAGTGAGGAAGCACATAGCCCCATTGAAGAATGATAATTATTGGCTGCCACAGGCCACCTTGCTGAAAATTTTTGCCAGACCCATTCCTTCCATGAAGACAAAGTCTTAGCAAAATCTGCACCCTGTACCAGACGGTGAGCGTAGGTGGCAGCAGGGGGAGAAAATGAAACTAGAGTTCAAACCAAGAACTACAACAAGATTGCAGAAAACAGAATAAGAAAAAGTGCAGATAAGAAATATGTTTTCTGAAACATCCCTCTAGCTACGTAAGAGACACTGAGGTCCCCAGAAGTAAAGAAGATCTTACATTCTTATTAGCAGCCTTCATAGTTTCTATTTCAAAAGCCAGAGCAACCCACGCAGACGACGTCTCCCCAGCGCTGCTGCAGCAAACAAAAGGTTGTACGGGGAGGATGTTCTATTCTATTCTCTCTCGGAGACATATCTGCAGGCTGAAATCAGACCCTTTACATCCCTACCTCTAGCAACTCCTAATTTTATCAAAAGCCAAGCTGTACTGTAGCTCCCAAACATTGGCTGAGCTAAAAGCCTCTTAATTAGAAGAGCTGGGAGCCTGACATGGACAAGAGTCAGAAAGGATTTCACTCAGATGTAAAAGACCAAGCCCATTAATTCAATGTTCCAGGTGCAAACTCTCTTTTTCAAGCTGCTTCAAGTGGCTTCAAGCCAGATGTGGCTCTGTCAATGGTGGGACAGCACTTGTAGAGGAACAAAGCGGCAGGTAAGAGAGCACCCCAGTAAGCAAAATACATGGCAGCTTTTGTGGACTTGTCTCCCAGAGGCCTTTGACTGAGAAGCGCTTCATCTCCGTCCCCATTTGCAATGGCATTGCATGGTATAAATGCAGATGAGACACAAAGCAGATCTCAGTGAAACAAATGCTGTCACACCTCCCCCAGTTACAGATCATCACTGCAAACTATCGGGGAAGCCGCTTCATCAGCAAGATGTGGAACATCACTGAAGGACAGCTTTGAAAGAGGCTGCGGTCATTAGAGTACTAAATCTGGGGACTGGTACCCAAAAGCGAGGCCAGCAGAGCTGGCTTGGGTGCAGAAAGTACAGCTTGGGGAGAGCCATGCTTGCCTAACACAAGTGGAGAAGACAGAGAAGATAGCTATGACATCTAACGCTTTTGGTCAGGCAAACCTGCCAGGCTCCCCCAGTGAGATGTAGCCAAGCCACCTCCAGTGGCAAAGCCAGGGGTCATTACCAAAACTTCCCGACAGGATTAATTTTTCCAGGTCTCTTCTGGTAAGACAAGGTAGTCATTGAGTCAGCACCAGTTAAGAATTAGTTTCCACATCTGTCCTGGAGTCAGGACAATCTCTGTTTCTTGGGCTGTTGATTTCCATCATATGAACATCTGCAATGGGTCAGAGCAGAGGTCATCTAGCCCAGCATATTCCCCTCAATAGTGGCCACGAATGGCTGGTGAGGGAAGAGTAACAGCAGGGCAAACACAGAGAAGGCTTTCCTGAAGGGATCGGCCAGCCTCTAGCCACTGTCAGCCTGGGGCAATCCCTGAGCCACATGGTTCCCCTTCATTTTCAGAGACACTTGTCCAGCCTCCCTTTGAATCCACATGAAAACATTCACTGTTCACATGAACATGCTGATAGAAATGGGGTGCCTGCTGCAATCAGTGGGTGCTGACAAAGCTTCACGGGACTATTCCGGTTTTCTGTGTACACAGTTTGACCAGCAACCATTCCACAAGACACAGAGTCCCAGCCTCAGCTCAAACAAGTGCTTCCTGCCACCTTCACATCTGGGAACCGTGGCAGAGCCTAAAAACCCCTCTCCCAGGGCCTGGAATACCTACCAGGAAGGTGGAAGTGCCAGGGACACAAGGGCACCAAGAGGCTCCAATCGCCCTGGCCAGTCTCGATGTGTAATGTTCTTCTACCACCCCCTCTTCCCCCACCCCAGGGGTTTGGCTGTCTGTGCTCTAGGTTAGCTCTGATACTGCACAGTCCAGATTTGAGCAGTGTCCAACATCTGAACAGCCTGATACAGAGCTCGAGAGAAAGCCAGACTTCAGGACCTGCGGATTACACCACATATCTCCTTCCACAGTGTATGCTGGGGCCCAGCAAGCAAAAATTCACCTGCTCCTCACCTTCCCAGAGCCTGGAAAGCAAACATAGATCTTCTCAGACACAGCAAAGAACAAGAAATTCAACTGCTAGTAATGACAGCTAACACCACATCTTGCATTTCTACACGGCTGTAACCCAGACCAGTCTTACATGCATATTTTAAGCACCTGAAGCATAAACTACAGTTTGTCCTGTGCAAAGCTGTGCCAGACAGTCAGCTGGATCCCATGGGCATGGCATTCTTTGGGGAAGTCACAAGATCTGAATTTTAATTCTGACTCAGTTTGCCATATGGCCTTGGGTTAGTCACATCACCTGTCTATGCTTATAGATTGTCAGCTCCTTCAATTTGATTCTGATGCTTGTGACAGGTGGCACTTTATTTTAAGACTCAGTTCCTGGAGACTGATAATTACATGTGAAACTCAAGCATCAAAATAGTTTCAAAGCCTCGAAGTTGAAGAATTAAAAACTTGAACACAGAACTTGAAGAAACTGCAAATTTCAACAAACTTCTGTTTGAACAGAACCAAGGTGCTTTTACTGGAAAGGGGAGATACTACTTTCAAGGTAGCGTTACAGTGCTATGCTTTCCAATTTATTGTCTCAGAAAGCTGCTTCTTGTAGCAGTAAGCAATGTTAAAGAGGTAAAGTCATGGCTAAAATGCTATCAACAGCCAAGTCCTTATCTATGTGACTGTGACCACCACGTACACATGACAACTTTGGGTTCGGGTTTTTTTTTCTTCCACAGCCTGATGACAAAGAGGAAAGGAAAGTGGGGAGCACAGCCAAATTTTCCACAGCTGGTCCTCAGATGACCCCAGTCACCACAGAGCATTGTACATGCAGTCAACACACAGCATTCCTAGCAGTCCTGCCCCAATGCAAGACAATGAATCAACAGTTAATGAAGGAGGAAATACTAAGTACAACTTGCTAAGTGGCTAACCCAGGATCACAGAGCAAATCCTGTGTTTGGGTTCTGTGGAACTATAAGGGAAAGCAGGTTTTTGTTTTCCTATACCACTAAATTTTTGGTGACATTGTGGTAGAAGGCAATATTAAAGAATCCTTATAGGTACATAGTAGGTGTCCAAGGTGTACCACAAACTAAAGTGCTCAGATACTTGCTGGAAAGTTTCCCAAAGGACATCGTCCTGTATCTCTGCCTAAGAAACAAGAACACCCCCATATGAAAGCTAAATATTTAAGCCATTTATTTAAACACATCAGAAGAACACCCTCCCTTTCCTTTCTACTCTCGGTGCAGAAAAAGAATCCTACAACTTTAAGGGAAGGAATTCACCAGGTGTTTAGGTGTGCCTTGACCATGCTCTTGACGAATGTGCTGAATGAGACGGGTATGATCCCATGCGCAAGAGGGCATTACACGGACAGAAGGAGATGAAGGGCTAGGGCAAGGGATCCCTGCAGCAGAAGCATGTTTCTTCAGCAAATTACAAACACACAGCAGAAGCACACCAGGATGTGGTAGTACGAAGCATTTGTTGCTTGCTCATGGAATGGGAGCATCACTCAGGAGCAGCTGAGCAACAGGTACATTTTAAAAGAAAAGGGTAATAAAAGCTTCACAGGTCTTTATACCATTTTATATCAAGCATATGCCACTTGCTTTGTTTGTTCTACTTTCCTTTCTCTCCCAATGTTTTGAAAGCCAATAATTACTAAAAAAAAGTGTTCCTTGTGACCATGTCCTACATCTACACATCCCAGATTTTATAGTACTGTGAGATTCAGTGATCAAATACACTTATTTACAATTATTATCCTAGTTGCATGCAAAATGCACATATTCTAAATGCATTGACAAAACTACAGCCATACAAATCTGACCAGGTGAAGGTACAGCAGAGGTCTTGCCAAGGAAGGACACTGTCCCCAGTGTCAAACTGGCTTCCACACAGGCTGAATTTCCAAAAGCTGCTCAAAGGAACTGAGCACCCATTTGGTGGAAATTGTTTTAAAATGCTCTGCCATGGTGCCTGAAAAGGCTGGAGGAGAGCGGAAAGAAAAGACTTATTTCTCAGTGTACTTTGTTCCAAATTAATATGGCTCTTTTTCTTATCCAAGAAATTTGTTTCCATTGTTTGGATTTTGTTTGGGTGGTTGTTGAGTTCTCCCTTCCCAAAGGGAATGGCAGGAAAAAAAATACACTGAAAAAATAGAAAAACATCAACTGTTTTGCAAGGGCTTTTTTCTTTAAAAAAAACTAAGAAAATCTATACACCCCCTGGGCAGAGAGCCTGAAATCAGGTGTAATATCTAGAGCTACACTTCACACACTCTCTCCCTCTCTATTTTAATTGCCTGCATTTGATTGTATCCCTTTAAGGAAACAGGAAGGAATCCAGGAACCTTTGTGTTGTTTAGTCAGCAGGAGATTAGCCCAGCTTGATAGACCCAAGCTAACCGGTGTGGCAGTATCAATGAGTGACTTCATCATGAGATATGCCAGGACAATACAGAGGTATATCCCAGAAACAGGGACAGCTGCAAGGGGCTCCATCATTCTGAACAGTATCTTAAAAAAGGTGTTCTGCTGCAGTTCATCATTTCCCTCACTGAAGTCCATCAAAGAGGAACACTTCTTTATGACTTATCATAACAACATCTTGATCTTTGCCAAAAAAACTTGCCATGAAGAAACCTGCTCAATGCAGACACTATGCTCCTATCTGCAAGCAACTCAAGATTGGTAACAGGCTTTTTTTTGATTTCAAGAGGTGAACAAATAAACTTCCTAAACTGCACTCACTGATGCTTCCCAATTCAACAATACAACAGACAGCACCAACACATACCAAGAACCATCAATGTAATGTCTTCAACACAGACAGGTATCCACGACATACTGAAACACTATTCTTTCCCCCAGAAATTGCCACAAATCCTCCATCACACACACGCTGCTCTTCAGCTATGCCCGTCGCAAGTCAGCAACATTTTGCAGCTCTCTCACACTGGCACAGTGTCACAGCATTGGCACTGCAAACACTGAGGGCTCGTGTTTGCACTGGAACCGCTCCTACTAATCGAGGTTTTGGCTTTATTGGGTTGTTTTGCTTGGGGAGTGGAGAGAGAAACCAGCAGTTTTTCCTCTACTGATATTTTGGCCAAGAGCTAATTCTCAGCGATTAAAAACAAAATCCAAACGACATTTTTTCCATAAACAGCTAATGGTCTTGGATCTGTCAATACAACCAGCACACAGCTGATTTTTCACAAAATAAAGAGCACACCTGCAATAAGACATGATAAATAGCAACAGCTAGTTTAAAAACAACTCATTTTTACAAATTCCTTCACTTTATAAAGGCTTACAGGTTTCCTGAAACTTTTTTTTTCTCCAAAGAGACAGAACAGAACGTTGAAACAGCTCAAACAATCTAACAGAAGGATTTATCTTATAAGGAATGGAAAAAACAGCAATATTGTACCCTTTGGTTTCAAGACAAAGAGTTAATTGTATTTCCATAGGCTGGAGACCATGCTGCACATCCACAAAGGACATGGTTAGCCAGCAGTAAGTAAATCAATAAATACCATTCACTTGGTCAAATAGAAAAGGCTCTGAGCAGTATCAAGTTTCCCGCTGCTGCTGCTGCTGTTAATGTTCTACCACAAATACATGGTTGTTTGAGGACCGAGGCAATCAGCTCAAGAAAATAATTGAGAAAGACAGGATATTTTAGCTGTGAAGAGATACTACAGCCTTTATTCATGTTAGCTGAATACTGCTAACAGTGTTGTGAAGGTAGATGCTGCTCTGAGTTCAGCAATCAGCAGGTAGATTACACCTGCATAACACCAAGCATATTAACCACAGAGCAAGTGCTCTGCTCTGCTGGTGATACCCGCTGGCAAGGCAGCATCAGTTGACATCAGACACGCTAGATCATTTTTGATTCAAAGTGAACACTGAGCACTGCGAGCCCAGGCAAAGGAGATCCCTCCTCTCTTCTACTCCTCTTTTTCAAGGGCTGGTGCAGCAGGCAGGAGAACCCCATAAGGAAGACAAGCTCCAGATCTAAGCTGGCATTCAAAGCTCTTGAAATAGTCTTTACAGGAAATTACATAAATCCAGGGCAGTCTTCATCTTGTTTAATTGAACATCACTGGCAATTTCCTCCTGCCTTACCAGCCCCTTTAGCAAAGGGAGCACTTGCAAGCAGAACAGGTTGTACCAGAGGCAGCAACCAGAAGCCAGTGCGCTTCTGCTAGGCTTGTGCCACTAGTTTTTGAACAGCTAAGATGTCATCCAGGAACGCTTGACACACGACAAGTACCACCTTGGCTGCTGCAGCTCAGCAAGGACACGTCAGCAGAAATGCTGCTGTGGAGACTCCTTTCACGCCCTGAGAGCAGCAGACCCACAGGTACACAAGGCTCTTCCTCTGCCCTCAGGAATGCAACCACATTTGGTGTCCTGCAGAGAAAATTCACGCTGAAAGGAGGCATCCCTCAGTCCTGTGCTGGTGGAGAGCTAGATGCACTCCATCAGTGTCCTTAAAGTACTTCAAGGGCAAAATTACATTATGCAGAAACAGCCATTTGTGGAGTAAGTGGATAAAAGGTTCTAATGGATACACAAAACTTCAAATGCAAAAATTTGGGGTTTGTGGAGTTGCTCATGTAACCAATTCCTGACTGGCAGAGAGAGCGAAGAATTGTCCCCAGTCACTGTCTTCTTTAAGAATGTGGGAGCCTCAGATAGAACTGGGTGGTGGCAGTTGCACATCAAACAGGAGGAAGCACATCTCTGCAAACCATTAATGTGTGGGACTCGCTGACACGGGATGCTGAGGATGTCACAGGTGTTCATGGGCTGCAGAAGTGGCTGGTATTTTTCTTCCCTGAGTTTGTCCATAAACGACTATTACACAAAATATCTGTCTTGGTGAAAATTTTCTGAACCACAAACAGCCATAAGAGTTTACTAGGAAAGAATCATTACACATCCATGCTGGGAAGACGAGCCTATCTGCCATTAGCTGCTGTTGGAGACACAGTGCTGGTTCAGCCTGGCCATTCCACAGCATGAATAGAGGCTGCTTTCTCAGCAGCAGGAACCACCCTCAAAGTACACAGAGTCTTCTGCCAAAAGGACTGCAGAATTTGCTCTATTTTCACCAAGGACAGTCCTACGAACTGGACTTGGTACTCCAACAGCCAAAGTTCTTCCCACAACTATCACTGCCATCAGACCTATAACTTGGGTGCCAAACTCAACTCAGACCTCCCTTTGAGTTCTCAGATTCTTGCTGTCTATATAATGCTGGAACAAAGATTTTCCTTTCCAACAAGAAGCTCAGTCTCTCCGACAGCCATGCATCTTGTCTGACCTCAGCAGCAACCCTCCTGGGCTGCTGTTACCTATGCACACTCATCCAGCAGAGTCACTGTTTCAGTCAGTCACCCTCTCCAGGCATTCTTTCACTACTTCTCACCTCTGTTGTAAGAAAGGGGAACAACAGGTGTTAGCTTTGTGGAGGATGATCTGTCTGCCACACAGCCTCTGGATGCTGAGAGAAGCATTGACTGCTGCCTCTGGTGGGTTCCCAGTCTTGTTCTATCACTTCTTCATTAAATTTCCCAACAGCCACCCACTGGCCTGAGCTCAAGCCTCTCCTGGACAGACGCAAAGTTTCCTTGGCTGCCTCAGGGCCCTCTTTGCGCAAAGGCTAAAAATACTGCAACAAGCCCATCTCACCTGGGGTACAATAGGTGTAAGATCACAGAAGGGGGAAGAGCCTTATCTTTGTTGATCAAGATCTTTGATTTTGCAATCAACCTCATACAAACAAAAATTCATCGCCTTATGTTGTCCTCAGATAGCTCCACCACCACACACATGCACAAATAAAATGTCAAACCAGAACATCAGATCACCTAATTCCCTTTCAAAGGAGAAGCACTCACTCACACTGCTTACTGAATACTTGTGATAGTGATTTCTTCTACAGCTGAGCCACCAAGTTCTCTGCAGCACTTGAAACCTCCTTATCCAGAGGGCTACAGCTGCAGGGGGGATGCATGAAGTTCAGCCATCTTTTCCTCATCCCAGTAAACTGACCTCCACTCTATTCAGAGCTGGACACAGTGATCTCACCCCCATAACCTTTTCTGCAATGAGGGAGAAGCTTTACCTCACTACTCTGGATCTGTGACTTAAAGGACAAAAATGGTTTGCAAAGATTAACATGTAGGAATGAGTATGGAGAGGATTTCTAGGCACCACAACTCCCTGGAGAAGCCTCTCCATGGCTGGTGATATATTGGTTTTTCCCAGGAGCGATGTATGGGACCCACGGACAGTTTGACCTTTCTGCAAATGCTATTAAAACAACAAACAGAGCCGAGGCAGCTGAGTGAAGCCAGTTTCCAAGAAGACTGGTAACCTGTTCTTTGCCTCACAGAGATGAAAGTGGCCATACGCACAGGTGCGTGACACTTGGTTACCTCTCAGCTAAGGATCCACCCTAACAGTGGGGATAAAGGCAAAGATTCACCCCATTCTGCTGGCTGTGCTATGCAAAATGCCTTTCCTGAAAAGCCAGTGTAATCTGTGCACTGGAAAATGATTAAATCCTTGTCCTCAATAAAGACACCTCTTGGCTTCCAGACCGCTGAGGGGGCCAAAGGTGACTTCTTGGATCCAGGGAGTCAACACTCCCTCTGCCTAAAGAAGAGAGAATGGGTCTGAATGTCCAAGAATTCCAGGATCTCATACAAGATATCAGAAATATCCTCTCCCTTTCTCATTCAGGGGGGACAATCTCAACCAAATACTACAAGGCTCAGATTTCTACAAGAGAGAAAACCAGCAGTCACAAGCCCTGAACTGTTCGTCCACAAAGCAGTATAACACGTGCAACTGAAGGGCACGTGTTCCCTGCATACCAGGCACAGCTTAGTGCAAGGAGCAATCAATGTAAGGAACAGCATTTGAAGCAAACTTGGAAGCAGGTGCTGTCTGAGAGGTGCTTTTGTTCGACTTGTACAACTGTTCTGGGAAAGAGGAAATTACTGGGGGGGTGGGAATATTCCCCTTTTTGACAAAAGTTGTCACCGAGTCAGAAGCACACAGCAGCAACACTGATGTAGGATTACACAAAAGGGGGACAGCAAGTTACAGGTATGCTTATGGGAGATAGTGGAAAATTTCCGGACACAAGTTTTTAAAGACAAATTTCTAAGTCTTCACGAAGTATGCAGCAGACAGTCCTAATCCAACCAGCTCAAGACATCCATTTCATAAGAAAACATCACAATCCCACATGTTCTAAGCATGTACTTTTTCCCCTTTGCTTTTGAAAAAGTGACCATTGCAGCTATTCCTCTAAATCAGCAGTTTCCCAAATCAGTGGGTTACTGGGATTAGTTAAGTGACCTGCAGAACCACATCCAGAACTGAGAGCAAGTTTCTCCAGTTCAACATTTGCAAAGACTTTGGGTGATCCAAACAGAATCATTAACCATCTGTTAATTACGCACCTCCAGCTCTTGAAAACCACAGAATAAATCTTCCTTCTTCTGTCAGGGAAATAACCACCGCTTTCTGCAGTGATATATGCTGCCACCGCACTCAGCGAGTCTCTGTCCTGTTTCTACTCTGCTGCTTTAACGCAAAAGCAGGAAGTCAGAACAGAAAGTTCCTAGGGAGAAACTCCGCTGAGACACAGCAACTTGCAAACTGGTTCAGACTTCCTTCTACTCAAAGAATTCCTTGCCCAGAAGAGAGAAACTTTCTTCCCTCCCCTCCACCCTATTACACAACCCTGTTCTCTCTCTGCAGGTGTCCCCAAATACCTCAAGCAGCAGGACAGTATCGCTCCCCTTCCCTGGAACCGGCAGTACATTCCACAGCAAAAAGCTACTGGAGAACGAACACCGCCACTGTAAATAGATTATCAGAGCAGGTCCAACCTAGGAGGTGTGGTTTACAATGCTCCCTACGCATCTCATCCCCTTTCCAACAAAGGCTGGTAGCCACTGGTTCAGAAAGCAGCACAAGAAAACTCTCCGTCAAGCTCCCAAGGTAAATTCCTTGCAATCCTGCCTCATGCACGGCTGTGAAGGAGAAGAGCTTGTCTCTGAGCTGCCTTCGGCAAGGGGCGGAAAAAGTGGTAAAAAAGCAGATGATGCCTCGTCTCATACTGAAGTCACCTTCCCTGAGAAACTCTAGCTGTGCTTGTAGGTAGCTCGCTGCCCACAACACATCTGCTCTCAACAAGGGCAGGGCTGGAAACTACCCCTGGGAAACCTGCCTCAAGTTTAATTCCACTTTTACATAGCTGGCAGCCTGTTTCACAAAGAGCAGCGTCGAGAGCTTAGGAAAAATAAAGGTAAAGCCTAAGGTGGCACTGCAAGGAGCATCTTCCCAAAGCACTGTAAAACACACCGCGGGGTGGGGTGCACACCCCAGGACTTTCTCACTAAAGCGGTGACACCCTCTATCTTGCCACTGACCAAAGCACCCCTCTATCCCACAGCAACACCAAAAGGAAGCAAAGCTACCCCTGCCCGCTGACAGTTGGAGATGCTGATGGGGATTTGCTGCAGCAGCTCCAGGGCCTCCAAGCAGCATGAAGTTGCCCTCAGCTGTGTCAGCTCCCACTAGTTAGGCCTGAGGACTTTGTGGAAGCTGACAAAGAAAAGAAAAAAAAAAAAGCATGTTGAGACCCTGGCAGGCTGGCTCTGTCACCTGGTATGGTTTTTTTTCCCCTTTGCTCATCCTCACCCCAAATGCCTCTTCGTGTCAACCCTCAAGCGTAATATTTGCCCAGGAAACAAGTTTTGCCATACAAGTCACGAGTGGGCAAGCCCAGCCTCTACAGAGAGCAAAAAACACTTTTCCACCAGTTCCCACTGAGAAGACTCCAGCTGGTGTCTGAACAGTGGAGACTTCATCAGCCTGCAAACAGAAGAGCTACAAATAGCCCCATCCTCCCAGCAGCAAGTGATGATGGGACCTGCAGAAAGCAAAGGTAAAGGCAGGTCCTCCCCCCTGTGTTTGAAGATGGTTATTTCAAACCCCAAACTGAAAAATGGACATGAAGACTACCACAAACTGCCACCTTTGTCTTTAATACACATTTAACGGAGCCAGCGAGCTCCTCTGAGCCATCTGGGAGGGCTCTGTGCTGCCAGAGGGCAGCTCTGCTGCTCTCAGACCAGGACAATCACCACTCCTCACAGGCTCAGCTTTGCCTCAGCCCCAGGACCACGCATCCTTTGGGGCAGGCTCTAGCTGTGTAGCTGAGGCAAATAAACCCAAACAAACCCAGACCAGATGAGTTACCTGCCTCTGAGCAGGAAGGTTTACTCACCATTTAGTTTACTGTTGCAGCAGAGGTGATGCTTAACACTGAACCATGGTCTCAGCTGGGATGCTGCTAGAACAGCATGAAAAAAGGAGCAAACTGCTCTTCTGCACCTCACAGCCTGTCCTGTCTCTAATCTCCTCCTGGGGTCCTTTATAAAGATTCTCTTAGTACTGATCAGAACAAAAAAAGCTTATCGAACACACAAAAAAATAGTATTTTGGAGCCACATTAATGAATCCTTAGTGTTACATGGATAAAGGTCAGGAAATGCAAAAAGTTATGGTTCCCATAGTAATGCTAATTCAACCATATCACTCATCCTGTGTATTTAGTGGTACACGTTGAAAAGAAAAAGGCTTCATCCACTGATGCCAGAAAGGTTTTTCATTTAGTATTGAATACCACCCCACACACGCAACATTCATTGTTCAGAGAAGTGGATTTTCAGATCGAATTGGATTAATCCAATCTAAGCATCATTGCAGCTCCCCATATCTGGGGCAATAGCAAGAGCTCTCAAGCATGATTACAGACTGAACGTTATTTGTCCAACCTGAATAGAGGAAAGGGACCCAGGCGTCAGAGTGGGTTGAGTCACCAAATCACAATTGGTGCCTCTTCTGCACTTATATGCAGCAGGGAGGTGGTAAGGAGAGAGGGGAGAGAACAACAGACCAACACCAACCCACACACACCCATAACTAGTAACTGTTAATCCATTTCTATAGGTGCTGATTTCTTTGATACTGACAGCCTGAAATATCCCCTGCCTAGTATCCCACCTCACGAGTCTGGAAACAGGCTGCGAAAGAACTACAGCCATGCTGACCTCCCTCCAGCACAAATCTGCATAATGCTCTGCTCTCCAAGCTCCTAAAGTCTTATCTTCATGTTTTGCATAAAGTCCACACCATTCTTCCCAGAGAGAACAGCTACAAGTGGACCATTTGCATTTAGCAGCTTCGACTGAGCAACCAGATTTGCATGGGAAGCAAAAGACTCTTTCTGTGCCATAGGAAGCACATTAAATCAAAGGAGTTTGCGCATCCGTATTGGAGCAAAGGATTACTCCTCTGGCTACTTGTCTGGGAAGGAGGAAACAGCGCAGAGATGCAGAGATCTTGCAAACTCCTTTAAGAGGTAAAGAGGGTAAGCAGGAGGGAAGGCTGCTCTCAAGCACAGGAACAAATTGTGCAATGGAAGAAACGTGTACATTTGTGGGGGCATCTGCATGTGTCCTTTTTCCCTCCAATAAATCTGCATTCTTTCCGTAGTTCACATGACCTCAGACAGAAGGGCATGAGATGCCTTTGAATTTCAGAAACCTGATAGGTGAAGAGAGAGGCTCTGGCAGCACTGCTGCTGAAGAGGTCCTCAGCCCTGCTAGACACTGGATGGAGCTGTACATGGAGCAACATCAGCCCCAGAGTCTGCAGCAGGACACAGGCACAGGAATACACAGCAGAAGTCTTTCTGCCCACAGGGCTACTGGGTGGCTGTTCCTTCACTCACACCCCTCAGGCCCTTGCTGTCACCATCCCGTGGGGTGCACTCACCTTTGCTTTTGGGGTCCAGCATCAAGTCTCCATGTTTTAAAGAGGCTTTGCAGCCCTCCCCATGGCTGCAATGCCTGGCTATTCCTCAGAGCTGCACAAATCGCAGACAGCAGTTACCCACACCTGCCAAGGGTAACAAGGATTTGGTCACGCTTTATCTTATCTAAGCAACAATGATGCTTGTCTTCCTTCTCAGGCAAAGCTCAGCAGCTCTGCAGCTGCCAAGGAGGGGAGCTAGGCAGAGGCCAGGAGCTTCAGCCTGCAGTGAGTCACATCGGAGCAGGATGGCTCTGCTGCCCTGCCTGTTCCACCCCACAAGCTGGGCATGTAGTCCACAAGCAAGTTATGGGGAAAATAAGGCTCAGCAATATTTACACACCTCATCTCACCTTCCCTTCAGCTGCTAGCACAGGCATACAGCTCACCTTCCTCAAACACAGTGCAGCCACGCTAGTCCTGGCCGACATATAAGCCAGTCAATTTTATTTCACAGGGAGTCAGACCATTTGTCCAAAGAGAAGACTTCAACATCCGTCATGCTGTCAACCTACAAGTCACCTACAGCTTAAATATCCAGCTGGAGATGAGCTCAGTTTCATCCTCTTCATTTTACTGAGGGGAAACTGAGGCAAATAAAAGCACTACTCTTACTCAAAGGTGTTTTGCTGGATGAGATGAAGTGGTATTCAGCTGCTATAAACAGTGAGGGTCACCACGTTTTCCTGTATTGTGCTTTAAATGTGTCCCCCCACATCTACACCTCTCCCAAGCTCCTGCTATGCCCAGCCAAGGGCTTACAGCTGGCCTGCATGCCTGTGATCTGCTTCTAACCCTCCTTTTTCAGAGGTTGGACTTGCCTTGCCATGCTCAGACTTAGCTGGATTTTTCCCAAAAGATTTGCTTTCTGTAGCCTAAATGACATATTTAGACATTCCACAATTTTATATTTAGTACCACACAGCTACCAGTCGTACTCCTCCAAAGGTCTGCAGATATCCTGCTTGTCATTCTTTTGAAGAGCTTGAGAAAGCAAGCAATAAACAGCTAGATATTGTTACCTTGATTGCACAGCTACAACAACTGGACTTGACATTTTTCAAGCCTTCACTGCATTGCTTTAGTCTTCATCCAGCACATGTGCCAAAGGCTAATTCTTTTAAAAAACTGCAGAAGAGGTCTTAACAGCTCTCCCCTCATTCATACTCTCACATCCTCTTCAGAAACATGGGATGCCTCAGCCCATGATACATCATCTGCTGTGAACAGTGACATCTTTGCATCTGCCAGGATCTCACCAGTATCACAAGCTCAGGCCAGTGCCATGCTCAGGAAACACTGGACCACCACAGCAGATGTCAGGAATTCAGGGCTCCCAGTCATGCCTCTAAAAATTTAGAGGTCTGCTGCCATCCTCAGAACAGCACCAACCCTTCCCGCGGGGCTTTCAACTGTATGTAAACCCCAAATTTCCTTCCGAACCAAGCAATCCTTTCCACATAGATGGGGCATTAACTGGTACAGAAAAGTGATATGAAGTCTTGTACAGGCACAGAGATTAAAACTGCAGAAGCAGGGAAGAGAGCTCCTCCTTCAGATGGCGTCTCTGCTAAATTAACTGCAACCACACACTTCACTAGATAGAAAGCAGGGATGTTACAAGCTTCTCTGCTCTCAAGCTTATTACTTGACAGATTTTCCTCCAGTTATGCCAACCAGATGAGAGCACTGTACCCTTCCAGGGCATTATAGCATACCCCATTTCCTCCAAAACAAACCAACGATTAAAGTCACAGTCTCTAAGAGCACAAGACAGTATTTGTTCCTGCTTTAGTGCTGTGTGACACACAGTTAAGAGAAAAACACTTGGTTAAAATATCCACAGGGCTTCCAAATCATGTTACCCAACCCAAACAAAGCACAAGAAGGCCCACCATGACCCCAGACTTCATCTGAAAGTTCACAGTACCACCACCCATACACATCCCACAACAGCTATGAACCTGAGGTTTGGCATTGTTTTCTCCCAAAGCTCACAATACTTGCTATTACACTTGAGGCCCCTAGGTCCTGCAGTCAAGTGAAATACTGAGATTCAAGCATTCCTGGCAGCTTATACAGACAGGCAGAAATCTCCAAGACAATCAGAAATCAGCATGAGAAAGCAAATTAAGAACATAAGTTTCAAAAAAAAATTCTGTCATCCTACGGCACTTTTTTTATTTTTTTAACTGTCTGATGGTTTATAAAAGCTTAGGGCTGTCAAACCTTTTGAACATATGGCCTGAGAAGAGCCCTTTGTGCCCCTTGCCACAGCGGCAGCACGCAGGGAATACTCCGTGAATCCACCCCAGTGTTCCTTGCACAGCTGCAGGGGTCAGGTTTGTTTAGCAAAATGTGCAATTAGGTCCATGCATAGGGAAATACTTCTCGGTATCAGCCAAAAAAATAAACCTTTAGGATGAAGGATAGGCAAAAGAGAACACTGCTGGAAAAAATATTAAGAGAGGTTATCAGAACACCAACAGCATCTCCCTTTCAAGCTGGTGGGCTATCCATACCTCAAAGGATACACAGTGGCAAAGGACAGAAAGCCTTACTAACTGTTGCAATTCTGCTCTTTTGATGCCACAACAAAATGGATCATTCAAGATTCAGACATTCAAGGTAAACCAAGTGTTTCCACCTCAGACTTTATATGGACAGCAAGCAAAGGTGTTGGCAGGAACCCGGAAGACGCTACACTGCTCTTCTCAGTAGAACAACACATCTGCCACAGCTGAAGTTTCTTGCCACTAGCTTTAAATCCGAGACGAGCTCCTGCAAGCGGGTGAGGAGAGGTGGGAGGATTTGGTCCTCAGAGCAGCCTTATCAAATAAAAAAGATTTAGACAGTGAGTAACATGTGGGCTATGTTATGGAAACCAAATCTAGTTTATTGTACATAAGGATCAATATCTGCAAAGCTCTCTGACCGTGAAGAACATTGTGCATGGAGCTGTGCCCACATGATTTACGTTACTGCCAATTGCCCTCATCCTATTAGTTTATTCTTGGAGGCTGTCTGGCAGTCACAAGTAACGGCAGCCCCCCCAGCGCTGTCTGTGCACTGCTAAAGCCAGCCCCGCATGGAGCCTTCCTTTGCAATACAGTCTTCATGTCAGTAGATGATGGGGTCTGGATTCATTAGATGCATCAAACTGAGATGGGGGCAGAAACCTTCCTGTTGATGGGGGCAAAACAGCCAAGCAGACTTTCCAGTTGGACAGTACTCAGCTTAGCTCACCACAGCAGAGAGACCAAGAGAAGAGTGATGCTCTGGAGAACGAGACCAATGTTGTTTGCCCAGCAGTGTAGCTTCAGAGAGATATTATACCATCGAATGAAGGCTCCTCAAATGTTACACCTCGGGCCTCCCATCAATCCCCGTGCATGAAGATGCCCTGGCAAAAGGAGAATTCCTCCACCCCAGTCCACTGTAGTTTCTCAGAACCTCCCCTGGACTGCCTGAATTGGCAAGTGAAACAACAGGCTAGACTGATCACCTATTTGATCTAGAAAAGCAATTCTTGTAGCCCTCAGGAGAGGTGCTACACAGACACACCTGTATATAGCTGCTTATGTGACCCTCAGAAATAAATATAGCTCCAGAACATGAAAAATAAGATGTGATTGCCCCTGAACTTGGGTAAGGCAATACTAGAAGTTACCAGTTTTCTGCGAGCCCCTTGATGCACAACAGCCATCTCCATCAGAATAAGCAAGGACTCAGCAGTTCGCGTCTAAAGGCGCAAGCTGTGTTTGTATTACCCTGCCTCCTCGCAATACTCCTGAGCGTGGCTGTCTCCCTGTGTCCGAGGCTGGTGATCACTGGCCGCTTTTCCCCTTGGCTGTTTTCAGGAAGCCCTGCAGGAAGGACCGGAGGTTCAACACACAAGTTCACCAAAGTGCATCCCATGCGCATGGGATGTTAAAGAGCAAGACGCTGAAGTCTTAGGGGAGGGAAAGCTGTGGTAATTTTCACTTCCAAAGAAGAGGAGAAGCAGCGCTAACACAGCTGCCACAGGGACCCGTGGCATCTTTACTGTGCAGTGCCATCTGCACCTGGACTGTGGTAAGAAAAAACAAAAGTGTGCTGGGAGAATGCGAGAAGACAGAAGATCTCCATTCAGGCCCAGCATGCAAGACCAAAGCCCCTGGACCTCATCTCAAAGGAGCCTGCAGACTTCAGAGCGACAGAGGAGGGGAGCAGGCAGAAAGGACAGCAGGTCCCCAGCCCGCACCCCAGCAGGGCAGCGCTCCCGCCCCAAGGCCGCGGCCACGGCCGCACCTGAGGAGCGGCGCGCGCAGAGGAGGCAGCTTTGCGCGGGAACGTGGCTCCCCCGCAGCCGGCCCCCGTCGGCAAGGGGCGGCTGACAGCCGGGGCGAGGCCGGTACGCCGCCGCGGGCAGGCAGGGACCGCCGCAGCGGGCAGAGCCCTCCCGCCACCCGCGCCCCTCTGCCCCCAGCCGCAGGGAGGGGCGGGGGAAGCCGGTGAGGTGAGGGTGAAGGCCCCGCCGGGGCCCTTCGCTGGGGCGGCCGCTCCCCAGCACCTCGCCCCCCCGGGTCCTCGCCGGCTCCCCGCCACCGGCCGGGACTCCTGAGGGGGTCCTGCCCGGCGGGCTGGGCGCCAGCGGCCGCACAAAACAGCGGGGAGCAGCCGCCCGGGCGAGGGGACGCGTCTCCAGGGGCAACATGCCCTCAGCCCGCCTCGCCGCTCCCGGAGACCGCCCGCCCGGGGAGCCCCTCACGCCGCTTACCTGAACCGGCGAAAGGCGAGCGGAGCGGAGCGGGCCCCTGCGGCCGCCCGGCCCGGGGGAGCGGAGCCGTCGTTCGCGCCGCAGGCGGCCCCGACCCGGAAATGAGCGGGACGGCGGGCGGCCGTGCGGCAGGGCTGCCCGGGCCGCCGGGCTGCCCGGGCCGCCCCCCGCCCCTCGGGACGGGCAGCGCCGGGCCCCGCTCACAGCCGCCTCCCCGGCAGAGCCGCGGGCATCGCCCGGGCCGGGGTGCGGAAGAAAGATCAACTCCAGCGATTAACGGGGACGGGCGCCAGCCCCGCCGGCGGGACCGGGGAGCCGCGCACGGCTCCGGGCGCTTCCCCCGAGCGGGCCGGCTGCCCCAGCTGGAGAGGGACCAGCGAGGACCTCGGTGGCCTAAACAGCCGCACGACAGGCAGTGCCGCCTCTTCCAGCGGCTGGCAAACAACCCCTTTCCTCAGGAGATGCCCCCGGACCGAATGATTTGTCGCGAATCCGTGCACAGGCACCAAGCACCTGCAGCTCCCACGGGAGGATGCTTCGTTCCTCCTGGGAACCAGGTCTGATCTACCCAGAAGCCCCACCGAAACAGAGACTAAAATCATTTGGGGTGTTTTGGCTCAAAGAAATGCAAAATCCACCATTTTTCACCTCGAGGTCACTCCCCCATTCATCGCATGCTGATGCCCCTTTACCTTGAGGGGATTTTGAACGGGATGAACTGGATAGGGCTCAGCAAACCAAACGCCCGTTGTACGGTGCATTCAAAAATATTTAGTAAATCTTTAAATGGCAAGGCAAGCAACCTACCACAGCCAGGTAAATATATTGAGAAAGTTTTTATTAGAAGGTATATTTTTGCCACAATAAATAGTTACATTTTCTTCAGCAAAACATTAGAAAAAAGAAACAGAAGAAAAAATGCATCAACAATTTAATACTGAACTGTTCAAGTGACTGTGAACACTACTTAGTGACATTGCCATGTAAATACATAACTTGTGTATGCTATTGCTGGTCTAGTTGCTGCTCTGACATCAGTCATTTCCACAGGATCTCCACGTGCGTCGTGTGCTCAAGGGTCTTCTCAAACTCGGTAACAGCAGCAGAGTCCCAGGACACATTTAGCTCAAAGACCTGCTTTAGACGCTGTTTTCAAGAGCAAGAGAAAACCCAGGAAGAAAAAGGTTTTTATTTCAAAGTTACATTTCCAAGTCTTCTGTTTGGAACTGCACGTTTCCCCTCCCTGCGCAGGAATGCTGATGTGGATCCACACAGTGAGATGGATGCGGTTAGAGACTGTCCCAGTGGAGCTGCCTGCAGACTGGAAACAGCCATGCCCCACCGGCAGGCAAGGGCAAGGAGGGAGAGGAGAACACGTACTGCTGTGTTCAGAAAGGCAGACGCTGCAGGGACCCAAAGGGCAGGCAGGCCAGAGCCCACTGTGAAGGCACAGGGCATGTTTGGCACAAAGAAACCGGCTGATGTGGCAGCCAGGTGAGGTGGTCCATTCTCTCATTGATGTAAGGGGAAGAAGGAAACAAAGATTGGGAAAAAACCAAAACAAACCATGGGCAAGGCCCTCTAACTTTGGCAACACTCATCCCTGCTACCTACCACATCAAGCATGTGTTTAGCAGAAGTGGACCCCTAAGAGAAACACATAGACAGAGTTTCTGCTGTTTCTCCAGGAACCACTTTGGCAAAAGTGAGAGCTGTCCTCTCAGAGGAAGGAGTGAATTACTAGATTAAAGAAGGACAAAAATGCTGGGGAACACACAATAAGTACTAGGGACACCCCAGTGCTGGCAGACAGCAGATCCTCTTTTCCTCTCTGGTCCGAGTGTTGCAGATACACAGCCCTCCATGAAGTCATGAGAAAACAATTCCTAGGTCCTATAGACAGCAGTCAGAAGTGAAATATTTTCTCCTATCCCTTGAAAATCAGCTTGCAACAGTATTAACAGTAGGGCAGGCAGCAAGCAAACCCAACATACCACATGCATCGTGGCTCACAGAGCCTGCCATAGATATGGACTGTTGTGCACAACATAAAACAACTCTGTGGTGTTATACAGGCTAGGGGCTGGTTAGGTGCGCAAGAAGTTAATCTCAGCCTTGTTAGAAGCAGCAAGCAGTATCTGTGTCACAGGAAGGAGGAAAAAAAAGTGGAGTCCTGAATGCACAAACCCTTTATGTGAAACACTGGAAATAGCAAGGGTTGGGACTCTTGTAGAGTTCAAGTGAATGCTATAAGGACAATTGGACATAGACTGCAAGGTGACCTTTTGGTCTAGCAACCTGACCCCTCAACCACCATCTACTGGACTGGAGAGCAGACAGGCCCCGGCAGCTCCCTGCTGGGTGGCCCAGCCACACATTTTGCTGAAGAAGGGACTGACTGCTACAGATGATTACCTTGTTCCTATGAACTTGACAAGTGTAGATTAATCAGCATTTGCTGCCCACACAATAATGCATGCTATGAGGTACACATAGAACAAAAGCTTGAAGAATTCCAGTTAGCACTATTACAACAAATCCCTCCAGGTCCAACCCAGAGCCTAACCAGAGGTTTCCAGGGATTTCAAAGTAGAGTCTGATCTAGATAAGGCAGCACTGTATAACAAAAAGCTACTCTTCAAAAGCAGCCACTGCCCTTTTTCTGCATCACTGGGCTAGATCTTCCCTACTTTCTTCGTCCTTCGCAATCTGTGATGAACGAGCAGCAACAATTTCAAGCAAATGCATGAAACTTCTCAAGGAAGAGGAGGGTAGTTTGGGGTATTTTTGACAGATCTGCAGTTCTTTTATCAGACCTTAAATCTGTAAAGCCAACAAGCTATCACACAACAGCCACTGCATCACTTGGGGAATAAACACAGGCAAAGAAAGCGTTAATAGGTAGTGGTGCTTTCCCAGTATCCGCTCACACCCTGCAGATTAGCATAGGGAAAACAGGAGTTTCCTCCCTGAAGAGTGAGACCTTTATATTAAAAGCCATGCTTTGGTTTGTGGTTACAGTTTGAAGTGTACAAAAGCTTCTATTTGAGAGGTTAATACAATAAAATAAACAACAGCAGAGGTGAAACGCAGAATGAAACTTAGGCCTTTTACCAGGCACAGCGGTTAGTCTGTTGAAATGCATGGACCAGAACCAGCAAGCCTTCTACATCAGAGCCCTGGAAGACAGCGGCACCAGCCCAGCCAGTTCTGATGCAAGAGGAGAACAGAGGAGATCCAGGGGATAAGGGTGCCAAGCTGCAATTTCTTAGCACACTCTGTTGCCAAGAGAATTCTATTTCATAGTTTAGTGGTTTATGTAATCGCTCAGTGGTTTTACCAGTCCAGGAAGAAGGGATTAAGGAACAACAGTTGCATCATTTTCTCCACCCGTATATTAACACAAACAAGGCAGAGTCAAAAGGACAGCAGCTTCTAAGCACAAGATTTTCCTCATCCAGCTTTGCCCCTCACAGATGTTTTGCTTCTGGATGAAATGCCCTCATTTCTTGCCACTAAATATCTATATGGTCTTGCCAATTGCTCAGTGTGCTTTAGAGGAAAGATACAGATTTGGCAAACCAAGCAGCTGTGCATGTGCCATTCCCCCAGAAAAGGTAGCCCAAAGCAGTGGAAGAAAAGAAATGCCACAGCAAAGCACAAAATAAAAACCTTTTCTCAATTCCAATTTCCATCAAATTCACTCTGCTCCCACAACTGACAGCAGCTTATTGCTGGTTTACTTCGATTAGTTATACCCGTCTAGCAGAAGGCTTTTTTGGCAGGCTTTAGACAATCACAAGATTGATCTGTTCCATAATCCAATATTCCAAATCTGGTTTCAGAATCCTCTAGTTTTTTCCTCTTCCTGTAGCGACTTCCCTGTTCCCTAATTGCACTAGCTATTAAGACTAAATCTGACTGCATAAGTGCAGGCCCACCTCATAAGCTATGCAGGCCCTTGTGTTACATAGGTAGGTTACATCCAGGAAGAGCAGCAGAGGGTGATACTCTTAAGTTGTAAGTTCATATTTGCACTGGGATCTCGCAGACAGTTGGTTAGCACCACAGCTGCCCCGTCTATTGCCTCACAGCTCGCAATGGCCACTGCAGGGAAGTCCTGATGCTTATCAGTCTCCACCAAACACTCAAACCCATACCCAGTGCACAATTGTGCTGATAGGAAAAAGCACCCACCACCTCACCCACACTGCTCGTGCAGATGCAGTCAAGCAGATTCGCTACTTTCTCCAGCTATTAGCAGAACTTCTGGGGTTATTTTCCCTTTCTAAATCAAAGCAGCAAAAAGAGTCTATTATAAATCACTATTCCACCTATAGGCTACATAATCAACTTCAGATACCCTTTCCTGCTACCCAGCAAAGACAGCATATGTTTGCTTTGGCCAGTTGCATCCTGTTTGTGCTAGGAGAGGTAGAAGACGCCTCATGCAGCTAGGCATGCTGCAGAAGAGAGATACCAGGAGCTGGTTTCGTGTCATAGTGCAAGGAGTCAAGCTTAAGTACGTGCAATCCCCACAGGAAGCCACGTCTCACCCTGTGAAGAACAGACCTCACACTTCTGCACAGCAAATCACGACCAGACCACCACTGAGAAGGTAGTACCTTACACGGCAGAGTCCTGCCCTGTTACAGACCCACATCTTTTAAGGGACGAGACAAACATAGCCGGTTACAAGCAGGCTGCATGTGCACCAATATCCCCAATTTCACCTCCACTTCTCATCCTCCTGCTATTGCCAGCTGCAGAGCTGTACCTGCAAGCCACAACGGGAGGCAGGCAAGCTGCAAGGCTGGTATAGCTACAAGTCTACATTCTTCTCACTCCAAAGCCTCAATGTCCAAACTCTGAGCAAAAGGTAGAGCCAAGCCCCAGTCTGGCAGGAGATCCCTTCTGTATCACCAACTTCTGATTTCCTTCAGTTGTATGGTCCCTTAAGGGGCAAAGCCTGAGCCCTGGTGACAGGCAGCCACTTCCCCAGCACTTGCTGTGACACTCCACCACAAGCCTCTCAAAAATAACATGCCCTGCACAATCTCACCTTCCTACAAGCACTTCACATTGCTTCAGCTGCTAAGCTGATCTTGAGACAGTCAGGCTGAGCTTTTCCAGGACAACCCCACACTAATTCCATTCACAGTGACAGGAATGGGGCCTCAAATTCAATGTTTCCCTGGAAAAAAAAAATCTGTCAAAATTACTTCTTTAAACTAAGCTCAATGACTGACCTAACACTCAGAATTCAAGCTGCAGAAGTTCCATGAAGACAAAAATCAAAAAGGGAGAGACCATGACAACATGAACCGGGGTAAATACCCAACTTTTCTCCATTTTTGCAGTCCCAGGACAGTCTGCAGCAGGGCCAGTGCTGGCTTCCAGTGGGGATGCAATTAAGGGGCAGAGGAAAGAACATGACTTCAGTAAAGAAGAAAGTCAAGAGAAGATTTGGAAGCCATGAGAAAAACTGATTTGGCAAGAGGCTACTTCATCTTTCAGTAGCACAAAGAGCTAAGGGATGTCAGATAATTTAGGAAAAAAACTGACTCCTGCTCTAAGCAGCAAAGGAAGCTAGAAGCTGTATGAACTTGAGAGCGTCACCTACATCCTGATTATTTGGCAGTAAAAAACCAATAGCAATTCAAAGTGCATTATTTGGCAGAGCCCAGCTGGGTCAGCATCAGCCTGGCCACAGGCAACATCCAGGCCTCAACACAAGTCTAGAACAAGGTATCAGCCCATGTGTGCCTTTGAACACAGACATCCCTTGCCTGGCCCAACAGGCAACAAATGGCTACAGTCAATTCCACCAGTCTCCATCCCAGGGAAATCCCTTCTGCAGCATATTCATGAGCACAGGGCAGTGCTGCTGCTGAGGGATGAGACTGGTCCCACCCTACATCTGCTCCCCTTCCCACCCACCCTCATCTTCTCATTGCAGCAGGCTCAGAAGAGTGGCAGGTACTCTTTTGCACAGTCTAGAGGTGGAAGCTTTATCTGAAACCCTTCCCGGGGGAAGAGGGAGGCCTGCATGTCCACGTTGATGCAGAGTAAGCCCAGCATGAGCTGGCGTTGGTACTCCTCCCACTTCATCATGACATCAGACAGGGAACGGTTGCTTCTCATCCACATAGGCAGTGCTTCGCCACAAGCTGGTGCAGAAGAAATTGGCAGGCTCTGTGGCCCTCCAAGCTCGAGGTGATAGTAAAGCCTGAAAGGCAAACACAAGCAAAGACTCAGTACATGGCAAGACTTGAGCAGGTCACCAGACCAGAACCACAGAGCTATTTTGTGCTACCCCTGACTGCATGATCTTAGCCAGAAGTCTCCGTGTGTCCGTTTTCCACCCATCACATCTCTTGATTATTCAGACCACGAGCTCTTGTGGGTAAGAATCATCCCCTTGTACTAGGATCTGCATCACAGCTGGGACCCTCTGCCTACTACTGTAATACAGTTTCCTATCCTCATCCAAGCATCATAGTCTTGCCTCAGCCTCAAGCCATGGCATATTGCAGGGAGTTCCATTCAGAAGCACAGGCACAGAGACCCAAAGCACTCTGCCTCATCTGGAAACCCTCTGGTGTTTTCTGGCCACCCTAGTGCCTCCCCCACCCTAAACCAGGCCTAGATCTCAATGCAGAAAAGGTCATCTGAATGCAAGTACCCCTTAGAAGGAACTTTTAGGGGATCCTCGGCCAGCAAATGCCACACAGACAAGCACTTCTGTCTTCTACAGGGAGAAAAGAATAAGCTAGCATACTGTTTTAGACCTACATCTTCTGCGCTACTGTTATAGCCACAGCTTCATTACAGGGTCTGTCCTGTAGTAGGAAGAAGGAAGGAGACTCTGTGCTGAGTCTATCCCAACCATTAATGAAACCAAGAGACCATGGACCAGATTTGCGTTTTAGGTTGTGTAGCAAATCCTTCTGGTCAGTTTGTGCCTTACTTACTCTGTACCAATGGAGTAGAGTCTGCAGAAGTCAAAAGGTGGAAGGGGAAAATGGAGGGCTCCTCCAGTACAATGCTGTGGAGGAAAGCAGCTATACCTGGCTGAAAGATGGCTGCCCAGTTTCTTCTTGGCTTTCTTCACAAGATAGTTGCAGATTTCAGTCATCTGCTCCCTCATCCATCTAATATCCTCAGGGATATCTGGGAGCCATTCCAGCAACCTGGGAAGAGAGAGAAGATAAGCTCAGGAAGTGTGGGCTGGATGAGTGGTCGGTGAGGTGCATTGAGAACTGACTGAATGGCAGAACTCAGAGGGCTGGCATCAGCGGCGCTGAGTCTAATTGGAGGCTGGTAACAAGTGGCGTCCCCCAGGGGTCAGTACTGGGCCCAGTCTTGTTTAACTTCTTCATCAACGACCTGGATGAAGAGTTAGAATGTACCCTCAGCAAGTTTGCTGATGACACAACACTGGGAGGACTGGTGGATACACCGGAAGGCTGTGCTGCCATTCAGCATGACCTGGACAGGCTGGAGAGTTGGGCAGAGAGGAACCTGATGAAATTCAACAAGGGCAAGTGCAGGGTCCTGCACCTGGGGAGGAACAACCCCATGCATCAGTAGAGGCTTGGGGCGGACCTGCTGGCAAGCAGCTCTGTGGAGAGGGACCTGGGAGTCCTGGTGGACGACAGGTAGACCATGAGCCAGCAGTGTGCCCTGGCTGCCAAGAAGGCCAATGGGATCCTGGGATGTATTAGGAGGAGTGTGGCCAGCAGGTTGAGGGAGGATCTCCTTCCCCTCTACATTGCCCTAGTGAGGCCTCAGCTGGAGTACTGTGTCCAGTTCTGGGCTCCCCAGTTCAAGAAAGATGAGGAGCTACTGGAGAGAGTCCAGCGGAGGGCTACAAGGATGGTGAGGGGACTGGAGCATCTCTCCTACGAGGAGAGGCTGAGGGAACTGGGCTTGTTCAGCCTGAAGAAGAGAAGGCTAATAGGGGACATTATAAATGCTTATAAATATCTGAAGGGTGGGTGTCAGGAGGATGGGGCCAAACACTTTTCAGTGGTGTCCAGCGACAGGACAAGGGGCAAGGGGCACAAACTGAAGCATAGGAAGTTCCGTCTGAACATGAGGAAGAACTTCACTCTGAGGGTGATGGAGCCCTGGAACAGGCTGCCCAGGGAGGCAGTGGAGTCTCCTTCTCTGGAGATATTCAAGACCCACCTGGACGCGGTCCTGTGCAGCCTGCTGTAGGTGACCCTGCTTTGGCAGGAGGGTTGGACTAGATGACCCACAGAGGTCCCTTCCAACCCCCACCATTCTGTGATTCTGTGACAACCACTAGTTGGGCCACCACAAAGGACAAGATGGAAATTATGCCAGTTTTGCCTCCTGTCAATGGTTACTTTTTATTTTTAGTGACAAATGCAGTAACAGCAATTTACACTACCATTCACAGAACTAAGGGGGAGAAGCTATGAAGGATGAGAACAGCCCAGGAACTTATTCTTTACATCTCGTGTCTGCACTTTCCATATTTTTCATCCATTTTCAGATTTAAAAAGTGTTTTCCCCCAAGCTTTTCTATCACAAACTATCTCCTTCCAGAAACTTTCCATAGGGTGCTTTGTACTAAGAATAAGTCTGACAGACCTGTCTTCCCAGCCGTGTAAGTGTAGAGCTGGAAATGGCTGGGACTATTCTAACCCTTGCTCCAGAGAGGAGCCAACTCTTGTGTGGTTCCTGCTTTCATCCCTGCATTCTCAGTTCACAAGTCTCTCTTCCAGGTTCCAAAATTTATCATTATTTTCTAGGGCAAGTTCCAGCACACAGTCATCTTCCTTCAGGCTGGAATTATTGGCTGCAGCTAAATGACAGATGAAGGTAGGAAGTTTTTTGGTTTTGTGGTTTGTGTTTTTTTTTTCCCCCCTCCTCTGTATGTCTGGTAAGTGACAGGAACTCTTTCCTCTTAGAGAGGATTCCACTCTCTGTCCATTCATGCTCCACCAGCTACGTTGAACACTTAGTTGCACTGGGAAGAAAACCACTGAGGGAACCAGTCACAGGCCTACCTGACAGTGAAGGAAATTGCAGACTCCAGAGGCAGCATATAGGGGATCATCATTGCCGTGGCCACACGTATAGGCAGCATGTTGGTAATACCAGTCAAGAAACCTCTCCTTTCAGTGCAAGCCTCCAGAAGAGCTGAAGACAGAAGAGAACACGGCTGAATCCCCACAATGGGACTATCCCTTGCCATACCCCAGAAGCTACCCAGCCTGATGTCTCCCCTCTCCACCTTCCACTTCTTAAGGAAGTCTTGCTCAGGGTAGTACTTCTCTGAGCACAGCTGAGGCCAGCAGCTTTTAGCTTTATCAAAGGAGTGAGCATCAAGATCCCCTCCCCTCCTTACCATGCAGAACGCTGTCAAATGAGTCACCCCCTCCCAATTCAGCCTCCACAAGGTAAGGTAAGGTACTTCATCTAAGAGTCCCCGACTCCCATCTACTCATCAGTGGGTGCCAGTTCAATGCCTGGGTACAGCCAAGATACTCGAGATAGCTCGCACCCAGAAGGGGCTAGCCTGGAAAGCTGTTGCTCAGCCTCATCTGCCCATGGCACTGCTCACACAGAGGCACAGAGACTGGGGCTGCTTGCTTGCCAAGCCCAGCCACAAGCAATACCCACAATCCAATATTCCTCTGAAGAGGACCAGGCAGCACAGGAAGATTGCGTGGACGCTCTCCCTTTGTATCATACCTTGGTTCAGTCTGGGAGGTAAGTGTTCAAAGATGTGCTCTTCAACAACAGCAAGGGCAGTATTGTCCTCTAGTTGGTCCTCAGCTTCTGTTTCTTCCTCGGTTTTCTGTTCTGGTGAGGCTTCTATGGCAAGGAGAGGAGGGGCAGGACTTGGACGATGGAGGAGACCTGAGAACAGAAGTTATACCATAAGCATGACACGAACTGTCTGCCCTGCCTGGCCTTTAGAGTGTCAGCCCTCACTTCACCCTAACCCCCCTCAGACAGACAGAAATCATATCCAGCCCCTTTAGCTTATATCTGTTGTAATGCTTACCACAATGACTTAGAAACCTAGCTGCTTTAAGATCATCCTCCTCCTTCCCCACCAGAAATTCTAACTTTTCCCCTTCAAGTATTGCAGGGTGCTGTTTGACAGTGTTTTGTTAATATAATCTGCCAGTCACCAATCTTGTAGTTGAGGTTTCCCTCCCACAGCTTAATCCACAGACACAGCTGCATGACTGCTCTTATCCCAGTAAGGTACACAACATAGGGCAAACAAATGTGCTCGATCTGCTATAAATTGACACCAGGTGGCATCAAACACACACTCCACCTGCTACAGCAGCTGGAGGAAAGAAAGTCCAGCGGTTGCAAGTAGAAGAGAGTGAAACAGTGGTGTCAAACTGCCAGGCGCTGGGGGCTGCTGAGGGCATGCCTGCACTCTGCGCTGCTGCGCCACGTTAGACATACCCTAGCTGCACATAAAAAGGAGCAAGGTATCTGCAGGAGGTCCAAGTGGCACTGGTGCCTAACAACTGTTTTGGTGTAGTACTGAGCACATGGTAAGTGGCTTCAACATTTCAGTTGTGATATCAGAGCAGTGGCTTTGTCAGTGTCATTAAAATCCTTCTACATCGCACTGGAAAGATGTCCACTCTACCTCTGCTTCCTGAAGTGCTAAAATAGACTTATTAATTTAAATTCTGTACTCCGATATCTGAGGCACAGCTCAGTTTTGCCCTTCCACCTTTCATATGCACCACTGGCTATCCTCAAAGCCAAGCCAACAAGTCTGGCACAGCAGAGGCAAGTCAGTACACCCTATGAACACACGCCTTACCATTCTTCTTCAGGAAGTGCAGCGCATCCCGATAGCCCTGCTTGCACATATCCCGCAGCACCTGTGGGCAGAGGAAGGCAAGAGCAAGTCATTTGGAGATTGTCTGGCTGAGCCTAAACAAACACCCAGCTCAATTTTGGCTTTAGAAGAATTCTCCTGACTCCTGAGCTACCCCAACAACAAGTCTCGTCCTTGTCAGCCCTTCCCAGTTTTTGAGCAGGAATTGGAGGTATAACATGAATACACTAGATATGGGAATCACAGGATAAACCAGACTGGGAGGGACATCGGGAATCCTACCTAAGCACAGGCTTAACAATTGCAGCCACCTCATTTCCCCATCTAGAGCTGATGCTGCTGCGGGCAGCCTTCAGCAAGTCACTCTGACAAGCAGCCCAAAATACTTCCCAGCAGATACCAGGAAGGGCCACTGCATTTGCGGATAAAGCCAGCTAAGACTAGAGAGAGGGGGCAGGGAAAACCTTGTCCGAGTAATTCAGCACATGAATGCTTATTATGCCGAAATGCCAGGGCTATATGAGGCTGAGTTTGCTCAGCAGCATGCAAAACTATTTGCAGTGCCACCTGCTCTGCTAGCACTTTTTAGGAGACAGTCACTGGCTTCACGCTAGCAGCTCCATCCTGACCTTAAAAAAACTCAAGAGCATGTTGGTTCCAATAGCTGATACAGCCTTGTTTACAAGCAAACCTGACTTCCTGGCAAATGCCACTCTAGAGAGCCACATGGGAGTACAGTCCAAGCAACTGCTACCACCTACATTCCAGATCTCCCAGTACCAAAAGAAAATCCAGCAAACTACACAACCTCATGCAGATGGCCAAGGTTCACCAAGTCACTGGGTTGATAATGTCAAGGTTAAAAAACAAACAAACGAGACAGAAAATTAATAGTGTCTGGAATCTTCTTCTGTTAAAGTGCACAGTATAGCCAGTGCCTATCTACTGTCCCAAAGTTGTGGTGCTGCCAGGAAACTCACCTGCGGCTCTGGAGGAAACAGGGCCTTTGAGAGGCGGTAGAGGTTGCGAAGGTTGAACTGGATGCTTGTATTGGTGACTCTCAGCTCATGCATGTTTGTGGAACTGTCCCGTGGACAGATATCACTTTCTCCTGAGAATGGAGACACTGTGATTGTGTTCTTCAGCTCGTATCGTGGCAAGTTGTCAGAAATCCCTCCATCAACGTATCTCTGAAATCAAGATAAACGAAGCACTCTTCACTCTCATAACTGATCAAGCAGCTTTTTTAATCTGTGTCCCTATTGATATTTGCACCATCAACTTGGCAAGAGAATGGAGTACATCCACCAGCACTGGAGGAGTCAAAACCAGCAATAGCACAGCCATGCTGTTTATAATATCCTTTTGCTATGTGCCTTTCTTCCTATGGTCAAGTGTGTTGGTCACAAGTGTTCAATGAGAAAGGCATATTCACTGGTGTGACTGCTGATTTACATCTCCTATGGGGTTTGACTGCTGTTCAATTAAATAACACAACACAACAACGACCACCTGCAAAGCAAATTAGCACTGATCTAAGCTGTCACACTGTGACATTGTGCCACTTTTCGCTTGTGTTTAAAGCAAGTAAGCTCAGACACGGGTCCCCACTGGTGGACTAAGAGTTAAACTAAGAGTAAAACCAGCTGATTTGTTGCTAGCAGGCTTATCAAGCAGCAGTCCCAACACATGCATACACATTTGGAATCTACTTGCTGTGGTGTGATAATAGCATACAAGGGACTTGGGTTTTGCTCCTTATCAGAGTGTTCTGTACATATGTACCATAAGTACATTTGCACTACCCTTGCAGGAAGGACAACCCCAGCAGCATGTACTCAATTCAAAGCGTTCTTTGAACCACTATAACTGCATGAGGAGCTGAGCAAGACAATCTCTATCACAGGCCTTTGTCAGAGCAAGCAACAAGAATAAGATAAAAGGAAGGGGATGTCGGTCAAGTCGAAAGAGCAGGAAGTTTGAGAGCTTTGCAGTCCTGCTGATCTTGTATCACAGTTGGTCCTGCCATTTGCTGCCTGGAACTCTTCCCTTTGGGCAGGTTCAAACGCAAGTCATCATCAGGAGCTACACAGCACTGTAAACAGAAGCTGTAACACCTTTCATCTATGCTGGGTGAGGAGCTGAGCTGACAGAAGCTGAACCCAGGCAGAGCATGGAAATGCTGATCGGAAGAGGAACTACTCCATTCTGTGTCATGCTTTGCCTTGTCTTGCAGGCAGACTGACCACCAGCATCGGTGTTTAGCTGCACAATGCCTAGAAAAGTGCCAGCTGTTTTGCCTGGAGGGTGCTTTGCACTTTGTTCTCTCTCGCCCTGGATGGCACACAGGCAGACACCTCTTCTTTTCCTCTGAGCCTGAGGAACAGTTCACAGGCTTTCGGGCTGAAAGCAATCAAATTCAGCTCTCATCAAGGCAACAGGGTCAGGAAGGACTGCACAGTGGGTTTCTTGGGGGCAAACTAAACCTTGGGGCTATCTCTGCTTACAGCCTACAGGTTCAAGGGATTACAGCTGTAGGCTACAGCAGCACTAACTCATAGCACAGGTCATTTCATCCTCCTGTCAGGCATTGTTCACCAGACACAGTATCAAGACAGACATGGTTAGTGACTCCTGCACCATCTGAGCGCAGGCAGTGAAGAAAGTGGAAGGATGGGATAGATTAAACTCAAGAAAAAGTACACCCTGTTGGAAACAGGAACACTCAGCTTGCTTACAGGATGCTTTCTAGACAACAGAGGCGCCAAAAAAATCAACTGAATCCTCGCTCCCTTTTAAAGTGGGCGTCAGTCTTCCCTAAGCCAAAAGCAACCATAGTAAACTGTCACTGTCATCATCTCCCCAAAGCTGCTCCACTGAAAGCCAGACGAGGCACAGCTAGAGCTGGAGATGCCTGGCTGACTCCCTCTGCAAGGATGAGACCATGACAGGCTGAGTGGGAAGAGGACAGAGCAAAGCAGGCAGCACAGTGCCAGACACCCACTTTGTTTCAAAAAGATGGAGTTGTGGTTTGGTGACTTAGCTAAGACAACACTGGTTTTGCGGTAAGGATGCAGAAACACACGTCTCCCTGAGGGTGGCAGCATGAGTGAACGGATGCCATCAGAAACAAGGCTTAACTACAGTAAGGCTGACCAGGCAAAGCCTTCTCACTGCATGGAAATTTAGGAATACACATGCAGACCCGCGCTCTGGTCCACCATTCCCCAACCAACGCCGATCATCATTCCTTACTCAAGATCAGCTGCCACTTCTCTGGGTTTGCCTGAACCTCCAGCAACCCAAGAGTAATGACTCCACAACCTCCTGCAAAGCCCCTAACAGTGGGGAGCCACGGGCTGGAGCCCTCAGCTGCCTGCAGGCATCAGCAGCAGCTTTTGGGGAAGGTTCATGGACTGGAGTTAACTTTGGGGTGCCCAGTTTCATTCCCTCATGTTCTCCCCTTCACTCATTTGAACTGACAACTAGCTTTTTGACCCTCATTAGGGGCCTAACAATGTGCCACAGACAGTTCACAGCTAGCGCATGTGTTGACAGGTCAGTTATTGACCCCTTCATTTCTTGGTATTTGAGAATTCTTTTTTCCCCTCCCCCCACCCATCTTCATCACCCACTCCATGGGCTACCACACCTCAGAGAAGTGAACACTGCAATAATATTAAGAGGAAGACAGAATACGAATTTTACACCTTGCACACAATTATACTGCCTTTTGGTCCTCATGCCAGGCCTGACAGCTTGTCCTGTGGCAAATACAGTCATCATCACAGCTAGGAACCACGTAGTACCATTTCAAAGCCTTTTCCCAGGCTCACACCACAACCCAATTTAACCTCTCACCAGTCCCCTTTCAGAGACTGAGAGCCATGATTTTCTGGGGGAGAGGTAGGAACTAATTTCCTCATCTCGGATATTCCCTCCCCACCTTTCCCCATGAGGAATCTTGACAGAAGTCATCCCTCCGTGTGCCAGGGCAGCTGCACATTCCAGAAACTCTGATGTTGTACAGGGTTTTGGAATTTTGAGGTTTTGCCTGATCCACACTGACCTCAACTAGCCCCAAAGAGGTGTCAGGCAAGAGCCACTGTTATGCTCCCTTCAGCTGTGGGACAAAAGCCCTGCCTGCAGCTATTGAGCAAATACCAAATCATTACTGATTCTGTCACTTCTCTGAATGCCTGGATGTTGGACATTTCTTCTAGGTCATTTCCCTGCCCAACATGCTTGCAAAAGACAAAACCAGCCAAGTTGTATACTATGGAGGAACAAAACCGACCGCACTTTTAGGATACAGGTAGCAGTGGGAGTAGATTCGGTGCTGTTCTCTGACATGCTGAGCCATCTTGGTCAGGTCACTTATGGGAAACCAGGCCACACATACATTAATAGCAGCTCTCCCTTTTGACTACTAAGTTTGCAAGCAAACTGCCTTTTAATATGCACATTAGCCTGCATAGCATAAGGTGAGTCCAAGCTCAGCTGAGGCCCTTAAGCATGACTCCAGTATTCAGACATGCTCCAGCTCTGTGCAGCTTTCAGATGTTTTCATTTCTAACATGCAAACACAGAAAGCAGAAACTACTCTGGACAGGAAGTTAAAGAAAGCTCTAGCAGGCAGAAGACATTCTCAGTGGAAGGACAGGAAGAACTCCATGAAAAAGAGTCCTGGTATCAGCACCACTAGCTAAAACCCCACAGAAAGTAACAGGCATATGGGAGAGGAACTACATGCATAATTTCTATCCTGGACCCAAGTTCTTTCCACTTGCAGAGGGTTGGAGCCTCAGCAATGAAGACCATTGTATGAAGCAGTCAGGAGAACCATCTGCTAAGTCAGCCAGCACTTGCCCAGATTGCTATATGCTACCATCATGTTAAATCCTCTAGTCTTTGGGACATTTATAGCCAACTGCAGGCAGCAGTGGAAAGAAGTCACATCCACTGTCGGAAGTTGTTTATTTGGGAATCTCTCGTACTTCTTCAGGCTATTTGCTGCCAACAGACAGGCAATAAGACTGACAAAATTGAGTACCAGCATTTCTGCCTTCTTATTCATTAGTTTTAATGAAGGAGCATCTTAGAGCCTTTCTTACCACTCCACGCAAGGTCGGAGGTATCAGCCCACAGTAGACAGGGATAAAGGTGCTGCAGACACAGGCCTGAGGGAGAAAGAGACACAGAATGTAAAAAGCAGATCAAAGCCTACTGAATCCATTACTCAGAACACCACAGTGGCATGTACTGACGATTACACACCATTACTAAGGATATCTGGAGACCAAGGCATGCAGTTCCTGCCTAGCCCTCTACAGTAAGTTTCTGTTCACCTGGATCAGCTCCTCCTTGGAATTGAAGTCTGACAGTATCACGTTTTCTCCATCAGAGACCCGCGTCAGGGAAATACCCAAGCGTCCCGCTGCAACCTCATGCCCATTCTCTGGCACAGTCTTGGACAGACACATCCGAATGATCTTCACCAAGTTGAAAGATGGGTGGAGCGGGCCCAAGAACCTCTTCCGGGCTTCTTTTGACACTCGAATAATGCTGGCCCCAGCCTCACCTGACATGAGAGAAAGAAAAACGTACCATGAAATCCTAGCAAAACTAGCCTTCTCCTTTACGAAATAAGGTACAGAAAAGCCTAATTCACAGCTTTATGTAGAAGTTTCTCCACACTGGCTGACACACAACTCAAGACGAGAGGCTGTTATGGGCAGTGTTATAAAAATCATGGAAGTTTACTGTCTTGGACCTCATTGCAAAGAGCTACCCTCACCTTATGTGTGTTTTATAAAGTCAAGGAAGATGCCATGCACCTGGCTAAAGCCTCACACTTTTTCTGTAGATCCTGTTTCACTGGCCAATGCAGGGCTGGTAAAAACACAGACTAACAAAGAAAACAAGGAAGATGCTTTAACAGTTTTGAGCTTATGGCTAAATCCATTTCAAAACACCTTCCACAAACTTTTCTAGTAAGCATCTTTTTTCTGACAGAAAAAAAGTCATCTGCCCGTCAGCAAAAGTGACAGTAAACAGGAATGTTGATGCTTTCCAGCTGAGCAATCCCAGCTCTGCTGTGAACACCAGCTGCATCTCAGGTGAGCAAGACTGACACTATCTTCCATTAGGGAATCAATGACTTGGTATCATCTGCAGTGCCTTTGGTGTCCCATCCCTTCCGTGTCTGATTCTGCAGCACTGAACTAGGCCCTGATGGCAAGCAGGACTCACAAAGGCATGTCTGCTTTACCCTGCCACAGTCACCCAGTTGGATGTGGAGGAGAGGCGACATCCCATCTGCTAAGCCCATTATCTCACAGTCACTAGGAGCCCGATCTGACAAAAGCATCAGGGCTCTGCAGTGGGAAAGGAGCGATGCAAGAAAACAAAACAAAAACATCAACCTAAGACAAACCCTCAGCACCCAGCATGCTGCCCTTTGCACACACTGACTGCTGCTTCCACATGCATCTCCTAGCTGTGGTAGCATACAAGACAACAGTTCCTCCGAGTACCAGGCAATCACTGTACTCCCAGGGGCATCGGGAGTATACGTGTGGGAAGAATTAAAGAAACCAGGAGAAAAGAGAAATGCTTTCACAAATCAAGACTTCTCTCCAATCAAGCTGAAGTTCAGTTCCTGGAGAAAGATGGAAGACCGAGTTCAAGCCCATTGGAAATCCCTCTCTTTTGCTCTCCCACGCAGTCCTGCAATTGCAGAAAGGAGGCAGAAGAACAAAAGAATCCAAGTTAGACCCAGGTTAGTACATATAACGGAGATAAGAGCAACAACAGTCTCAACACTATTTGGACACATACCACTCTTTTGCAATAGACATGTGCCAGCAACATGTTTTCCATCAACCCAGCCTGGGAATATGATTCTGTGCTTAGCAAACCCATCAACAGCAGCAGCTCAAACATGCACAGAACTGAACTGCTGAACATGACCAGAGACTCAGGGGTCAGGATTTTAGGCACTATGAGGTAGCAACTTAGCAGAAAATCCAAGTTCCCCTCTCTGAAGCAATTTTTAGCACTATAATCCCAGCCTTTTACTCTGTCCTAGAGCAATGTTTAGCAGTCTAATTCTGATCTTACTTACTCAATTAGCAGTAAGCCATTGAGCCCAGCCTGTTCCAGACAGTAGCCACATGGTTCAACATTCTTCCCAACACAAAGGAACTCAGCCTCACAAAAATTACATTTTATCATTCATAACACTCCCTAAGACAACTTCACATCTGACAAGGGCAGGAAAGACACACAGAGAATCTGCAAGAGCCAAAAACTGAATGTACCCCAGCCGAGCACCTTGGCCACACAACCCCAGGAAACCCCACTGCACTGAGTGCACTGCAGCAAGCTGCTAGCTTAGCTGAAAAACCCAACGGGAGGGTAGTGTTGAGCGTGCAGCCATGGGGAGACACCCTGGGTGCAAAGGCCATGCTGGCAGGGGGGGCTGTGTGTCACCCAAAAGATGGTGCTTAGAGAGTGACACTTTCAGACTCAGCATCTCAGCATGCAAAAAGATTTTTATAGCAACACTGAAAACAACTCCAGTTAAATAGAGCATATAACTCTTTGAACTAAAATATGAGCTGGAAGTTGCTTAAGAAAAACAAAACAGCAATGTCCCAACTATGCCAGGAAACAGACTGAGGAGAGACTTCAGTTGCAGCTGCCTGCTCTATCACCTTTTCACAGCCAAGTGAAGCGGAGGGACAGAGAAGAACAGAGGACAATATAAGAACTACTTCTAATTAGCAATTTCACTCTGAATACTTTCTGGGTGTCTGGGCTTTGGGGGGTTGGTTGGTTGTTTTATACATCTGTGCATACATGCATACACACAGGAGCTTCTGAAGTACTTCAGTTTAAGGGCAGCTGTGATTTGCTTGGACTTGCCGGCTCACTTGCACCAAAGCTGAGTGCAGAATGGCTCTGTGGGAAGATACAGGCACAGGGTGATCTGCAGCACCACCAGCTTTCCTGGAAATAAGGCCAGCTGAGGGTTCAGCCAAAGAAGCCAGGTTTATATAGCTAGATTCACAACAGGTGACAAGCCCTCTTGGAAATACATTTGGGAAGAGAGAGAAGAGGTGAGATTGTTTTAATCCCATTACTTCCAGAAGTGCTATTCCAGGAAAACCAGCTCAAATTCTGATTGCAGCCTGACAGAGGGAGCAGCTGAATGAGAGGTGGTCAAGAGAGAAGTCCTACGGGGATCAGCCGCAAGCTGTCAATTATTACTAGGACTAGTCCAGTGACAGTTCCAGTCCATAGGAAAGTTTCCTGTGTTTTTTGAGGGATCTGGCAATTCAGGACACAGGGTCAGGTGAAAAAGCTAAATTAAGTTCCTCTTCTCTTACTGAAGGTATGTACTGAGGGGCAGAGACAATCCCTAAAAGTCAGTATTCATTGCTGGGAAAACATTTCATTCTTCTCCCATCAACCAATTAATACAACACTTCTCCCTATATAGATTTGCCACACCAATATTCCTCTAAAAATTATATATTAATATATGTGGAATATTCCATTTTCATTAGAAAAGCCATATCCCTCTTCTTCCCTGCCCCCACTACTGCCCCAGTGGGTGTTGATATACACGAGTCTGAGTACTGCATGGCCATCGTCCTTATCTGAATTTCATTTGTGATGACGCAAAGGAGCATCAGACAGTTGTGTTCTGAAACACCCCAACAACGTGTCCCTTGCAAGACAATGGAGGCCAGCTGCTCCACCTTTGCTGGTTCATCCTGTGATCCTTCCACCCCGGCTACAAGGGGCAAATTACTTTTACCTGGGGGAAACAATGTGAAGGCAGCTGCTATTTCACATTCCATTTTCAAGCTATGTCAAGCCAGCTTCCCATTAGCTTATTGACATCGCAAGATTGTTCCCTTAAAGAACTGGCTTTCACCCCCACCAGTCATGCTCAACTCCAAAATAACACAGTATCTAAGCCTCTACTGCCTTGCATTCTTGCGCATGGCTGCTTACCAGGTCATATGTTTTTAAAAGCCTAGAACAAGATACAGGCCACTGACTTCCAAGAGCAGCAAGAAGACAGAAGATAGAGAGCTACTGCAAAGAGAGCTCAAAGCAACTAACATCCATCACAAGCTTCATCACCTTTTACTCAGAAAGCCCATTCCCCTAAACTACCCTTCTCTAACCTGAAAAGGATTCAAACAGCATGTGCTATTTATAACTGCATACAAACATCTCCAGCCACAGCAGCCTTCTACTCCTCTGTCTCTGGAAAATGAGTAGAGCTGAAGATCAGTCACCTAAAACTGATGTTAGCTGGGCAGTTGAGAAGACCCTTAAAACAGCTAAGAGCTCCGAGATGAAACAGAAAGGCTACTTCAAGCCTGTGCAATGCATAAGGATCAGGACCACCACAAAAGGTTAAACACCCCACAGCAGGAGGGGTGGCAAGTGGAAAAGCAGGCCTTTTCAGACCCACATGTTCAGCAGCAGGGCTTTTGCACCAAGGGCACCGTGATGCTCACCTGTTGACATTAAACCACACTGACACCCATTTGCCAGCCAGCAAAAGGACAGCTGACCCATAAAGTATTTGAAGTGGAAAAAAAGCCCCTAGGACACAAACAAAAATAGAAGCAAAGAGGCAGAGGGGCATTCTGGATATTCCACCCAGCAGCTCCTGTGATTGCAGCTCACCCATGACACTGCAGCTCCCTCTGGAAGAGCTCCATGTCGGCACAAAGATCACCCCCCGCACCATGGACATTCCTGCTCCCTGGCTAGCGCAGCAGTAAACAGGATGCAAGCTTAAAGGAAAGGCTCTCCAACAGGATGGGGAACAAAGGGTGGCACAGACAATGGATGGATGCAAGGACAGCATCTCCTGTCCCTGCTGGTATGGGGCATGCAGAGAGAGATCACACCTAAGACTACAGATGCCGTACCTTGCCTGGACTAACGGAGCACGCAGGGAACTGTGCAGTTCCCTGCTAAACCTGCTTCTCACTCAGCACCAACAAGAATTCAAACAGGCTACTTCCCACACATCTGCAACATGCGAGGCTCCATTTCTCTCTCCCCACTCCCACTACCCAGCTAAGGCTCCAGGCTGGCCAGACACCGAGATACCAAAAGCTTCCAAAGGAAGCCAGCTAACAGAAGGAAGTACAGGTGCTTTTGACATTCCTCCAGCACCTGGAAAGCACAAAGCATTGTTAGTTTGGGATGGCATGACCAAGCTCATTTGACTGCAAGATTTTCAGGACAGGAGCCAGCTCCTGTGTACCATAACCAGGGACCTCATTCTGGAGCTGCTTATGTTCTGCTTAGCTATCTGTTGGAGTGGTGATTGCGTGATGCTAAGCACAGATGCTCCCTGCAAGAGTCCCCAGCTATGGTCTTCACACTTCGCTTTCAACTCAGTTGCTGAGCATCGCTGGACATCTCATGTTTCCTATTTGTAGATCTCAGTCTAGACTTGAATTTAGGAATAGGATGAGTCAGAAGGAATTTCCTAGCATTGTCTCCCTCAAGGTTAATTTAGCTTGGTTGCCTGTCCCTTGCTATTTCAGCTGTTCCTCTACCTCATGCACAGAAGAGCTAAAAGCCAGTCTCTAGTGATGAGCATGTTTCAGGAGAGCTGTCCTGTGTTCCTCCTCAGCAAAAATCCCCAAGCTCACAGTTCCTGCACCTGCCTCTTCTGTGAATACCGAGTAAGCAACATGCATGCTACTCCTGCCTGGCCACTCCCAGGAGATGACATTCCTAACCATAACAGACCTGTCACCAGCCCCAAAACACAAAGCTGTAAATAAAAGGCACTGAAACAGAAGTTTGCAATCTGACATCTAGAAAATAGTTAACAGAACTTTATCGAATGTTTCCTCACAGGTAGCTCAGTCTGCCAGAAAATGCCTGTTTGTTCACCCCAAGGAACAGTGCATAGCAATGTACCAGTGATCCAAGGACAACCCCTGTTCTTGTGGGCAGAGACCTCAGTTTGTGAAATCCCCCACTGCTTTGCTGGACTTCTGTTCCTCTTCCCACACTCGCACTAAAGTAACCTGAACAAAGGCCAACTTGTGCTGAATGGGAACCTGACCCAAGATGTCCTGTGACTGCTTATCAGTGAGGCCAGATGGATGCCAAAGGGGGGCCCAAAGACAGATTCCTGCCAGCAGGAAATAAAGTGAGAGCAATGTCTTATGATCTGCCCTTAGAAGAAATTTTCAGGTGATAGGTGTACCCCACAGCTGGTGACAGCTCTTTAGTTTCAGTGTGAAATCCTAGACAGGTGCCTAAAAGCACTGGGTGTGGAGAGGATATCTATCCCTCACTTGCCAGAAGTTGTATAACTCCCACTATTTAGCACAAAAGAAAAATGCGCATTTTAAAATATTTGAGGCTGGTGGATGGCAGCTAGCAGTGGAGCCTATGAAAGCACCAATGTTTTTCACATCCGCACACATCTTCCTGTAAACCAGTAATACTGAGAAACACCATGTACCAAAACAAGCTGTTCTTCTGGGACTTCCCCAGTTTTTGTTGTTCTGAGGTATATTTATCTTATTTATATTTATTTTAACTTCTTCACTCAATCCCTCGCTCCCACTATTTTGCCATCAGTTAAGAAACAGCTCAGCTGACTTGGCTCCAGATAAGAGACAGAGGAAGGAAGCGCTTTTTTTTTGGCAATACGTAGCTAGCAAACACAACTCTCCTCAGCCCCAGCCACTCAGTCTGCAGACAGCCCTACTGCTTGACAGGCTGTTCCCCATGGCAGGTAACCCTTCCCATTAGAGGCTCTACGCAGGGATTTAATTCAAGGTCAACAAGTAAATGATTTTGCAAAGGAGATTTCTTAGAAAGCCTGGCCACCTGCTGTATGTAAATAATGGTCTTTCTCTCCCTCTGCTCAAGAGCGAGGGGCACTGATGTATACCCTATCAGAGTAACTCCTAGGGATCCCTGTCAGACTCTGGTAAGCAACATCTATCCTGACCTTACAGGTGGGGCAGTGGAAACGCAGAGAGGAAGAGACAGCTTTTCAAGTAGGGCCAGCTCTCCCAGCCAGAGGCAGATGATCAAGGAAGGGCTCAGCCCACAACACTTTCTGGCTCAGATTCTCAGTACTCAGCATTGCAAAGTCTAGACACAAACAGTGCCAGGACACAGCCTGTGGCAGGAGGGCTAAGTAAATCCAGATCACCTGCAACTGCTGTCCCCAAGATGTTTACTCTTCTATTTAAAGTAAAAATTGGAAAAAAAGGCAAAAAGCTTTATTCAAATAAAGCCAAAAGGAGACATTTTCCCCCTTTGAGCCAAAAGAGATGGTTATTTTGTGTGCTTTGGATACCAGTTAATAGACAAACCAGAACTATTGCCATGTGCTGGATGTGGGGAGCATAAGCTAAAGATCTTCTTTTAAGTTCCCCCAGTTTTTTTCCTCTTGCACAGAGCAGCTCACCAAGCAGCCCACAGTGACTGTTGCCTTCCTGTCCACTCACTGGTACCTACAGGGTAGGATCACGCAAGCAAGCCAAAGTGCAGATGCACAATTCATACCTTGTCTCACCTTAAAGCAGGTTGCTCTGCTTTGCACAGAAGCAAAAAGGCTTTAGGAGAACAAGCACAAGAGCTGCCAGGCTTGATTATGTCTAAGCTAAACCTTTGCACCAGACTTAATATAGTGTTGGCACACCAAAGCCTCACCAGGCGACTGATGTTCTGCAAGCTAAGGCCTGCTTTGTTTCTGCAGCCAGGACTGGACTATTTACTCTTGCAACACAAATCAGAAAACAGCGCAGCTGCTACTGCGAAACTATCAACAGAAAAGGCAAGAGGCAGCTCAGTTCAGGCAGGCAGCCAGAATCATTCTCCATCACAACCACAACAGCAATCCCCACTAGCCTAATCTTTCTCCGCTGTAATTCCCTAATACAAGGCTTAATGCTGCATTTCTGTTCATTATGTTACAGAGAAATTAAATGGTGTAACAGTACATGAAAAGGAGAAGTTGCTCAGGACCACAGGCAAGCTGTATGAAAGCTGCATCCTGTCCTCATCCATCCATCAACCCCTGCCAATGCTACAGAGCAACTCAAATTGCACGGGGTGACAAGAAAAGGGAATGCACACAGTAAGAGAAGGTGCAGCTCAAAATCCTGCTGCTTGCTCCGATCACAGCAATGCTGGGTTTTGGATCACTTAAACAAGCACTCAGTGAGAGAACACTAGCAGAGGGGAGAAGTGGACCAAAAAACATGCAGTAATAATGCAAAATTGCTTTTTCCCTCTGCCCTGCACAGAGGCAGAAGTGGAACCACATCGAACTCTTGCTTTATTCATGCGAGTGAAAACTGCTAACACAAAGCCTTCAGTGGTTGTTATTCTGAACAAGAACCGGTGGAGAAGGATCAAGTCTCACCCACGCGCACAGTGTTACACATACCCCCTCCATACTAATTTCTCAGGGGTGGTTTGGAGGATGGCACCGCACACCTAGAGGAAGAGCGCACTGTTTCCACTTCACAGTGGAGGTATCACTAGAGGGAAGATGCTTTGGAAGAAGAGAGACCAGTGCTACAGGACAGCAGATACCTTTGCCAGGCACCTGTTCCATAGGCTGATGAAGACAAAGTGGAGTGAGCAGTTGTCATTACTGTTTCCAGAGCCTGAAGAAATAGCTGCCATGCCAGCATCATCACACAATAGCCATTACCCTCAGCTGGCTCACCAATACCAAAGCGAGGCCCACACACATCTTTCAGGGGCTTTCTATCTAACACCTGCTAACTGCTCTCCTGCTTGCTTGCAGGCAGCAATCGTTTTTTCACCACAGATGTTATCAGTGACAGGGCTGGCTCTGTCATGCAGAAAAGGGCAGCCCATCTTCCCTCTCCGCTGTCGTTTCTCACTGTACACTTGCGTGGCTGCTAAAGCACTGTCTTGCCCTGGCACAGAATGAAAGGAATAGCTCTGCAGTCCTCCACTGGCCTTCAGCCTACATCGTGCCCAGCTCCCTCATGCTCCAACCCATGCCAAGCACTTACCGTGCACCTGCAAGCACACTGCTTGCTGCGCCCGCTTTGCCCTTCCATCTCATACAGGCATGTTAAGTGTCACCTTACACTCCTGAACTCTACCCCACTAGCCACAGCATGAGCAGAGCCTGCTACCAGCAAGGAAGCAAGAATGAGAAGCTTTGTTCCAAAGCAGTCCTCAGAAGACGCATGGGCAATCTCATATTGATGATGAAGCTTATTTGGGAAGTATCTTCAGTCAGACCACAAGGCAGGCTGCATTGCTGGGGAGCCATGACACAAGAATATCTGGAGACTGACATTACCTTTCCTCGATGGACATCAGCAACAGTCCCCCAACCACAACTCCCAGGCATCAAGATAATTCAGGTTCTGAAAGCAGCCACATGAGTAGGACAGGAGCTGCTCAACCCTTCCGGCAAGGCTGAGCAGTGCACAAGCAAGGAGAGCAGCAAGACAGATCTAGCAATGTCCACCTGAAGCTCACAGAGAATGAACTCTTCTGTGTGCCGAACTATGGCTAGTAGTTAAATGGTTAGTTTGCTCCCATAAAGAAGTTTTTACCAAGCCCCCTATACAAGAACACTAGGCTAGAAAAATTACTGTAATTCCTCCTGTGCTGACAGCCCACTCTGAAACAGGGCTCTAACTTTTCTCTGTGTACGACACAACTATGGTAGCCTGAATCCATACCCCGCCTCCACGACACACTAGAACAACTTTCTTGCCAGGCCCAACCCTGAATCAGCAGCACTTAATGAAGCCAGCAAGAACAGCTCTTTAATTAACATATGCACAGGGCTCCCCAATTTATTTACACCTTCAGATGACACCTCCTCTTCTTCAGAATGTTAAACTAGATAATCCACAGGAGTGGCAGCTCAGAGACACTGCCAGAGCCTCCAACGCTAAAATGGTACTCAATCCTTTAAATGCTAATCCAAAAGGCTTCCAAAACCAGTATCCACCCAAACCAACTGCAGTGCATGAAGAGGAAGAGAAAGGATCATTCTCAGAAAAAATCTTCCAGCCATGGCATAGCCCAAAAGCCTGGGAAACAGCTGCAGATGACAATTCATTGAAGCTTCCTGATTCTAGAGGACTTGTCAGACAGAGGCCATCAGCGTAGATCTGGCCTTTACCTGCACCAGAAAGCACCAGAGTTTCAGGTCTGGGCAAGTGCCAAAAGGCAGCACAAAGCCCTGAGTTCTACTAGAACTACCAGCTTCCACACCTGACAGATCCCAAGCACCAATAACAAAGTGCACACCACCTGCCCAGACTCATCACCAGTGGCATTGCACACATCTTGGCTTGTTCTGAGCCTTTCAGCTAGGGAGAGTCCCCTTCTCCAAGAACACCGAGGGCAGCTCTCCCACACACACTGTACCGCAGATCAGCACAGCCCCAAGGACAGGATCAGGCCTGTCACAAGCAGCTATTGTATCACAAGCTCCAAACTCTCTCCTCCCTTCCTCTAGCCTTTATAGCTACAACAGGCTGAGCTACAACAGTCTCCAGCATCTTTTCTACACCCCTAGGCTCACCACTTCCCTCCCTTGTATGTGCTTCTTGGAAGAGATTTTCTACTACCGCAGACCCTATCACTCCCAGGACACGCTCCGCCTTTTCCCAAGGACATAGACTTATTTAGGGCCTTCTACATGGAGTCATTTCCTCTACCCCTCCTTTCCACCAGCTCTTGCTCTCTCTCTGGTACCTTACAGCCTGCTTGACAACGAAGGCAGCCCATAGCAAACACACATACACAGGCTCCCTCGACTCCCAGATTCTTTAAGGCACATCCCACAAACTGAAGCATAGCAAGTTCCATCTGAACATGAGGAAGAACTTCTTTACTCTGAAGGTGATGGAGCACTGGAACAGGCTGCCCAGGGAAGTTGTGGAGTCTCCTTCTCTGGAGATATTCAAGACCTGCCTGGACAAGGTCCTGTGCGGCCTGCTGTAGGTGACCCTGCTTCAGCAGGAGGGTTGGACTAGATGACCCACAGAGGTCCCTTTCAACCCCTACCATTCTGTGATTCTGTGACTTTCACCTCAAGTCCCAGGAACACAGCAGAAAGAGGCCAAGTACTAGAGCTGAGCAACAGAAGTGTAGAAGTGCAGAGGATTCAATGGGAAAGTGGTGGCCAGGATGGAATCCAGCCAGCAGCAGGGTTTGCCTCATGGAGAGCAGTGTGGACAGGAGTCACCTGCTCACACTGCTCCTTTGATAGGAGATGTCTGAGCTTTTGCGAAGGCCCTGGAATTAGGAGGCTTATCCATTCCCAGCTCCAGAAAGAAGGAATGCTGATTAAATTACCATTTTTCCATCCCTTGTATGGTCCTCTTCAAATACAGCAGAAAGCAAGCACAGCAGAGTTGAAAATCCTCTCCAGCCAGGCTGGTGAACATCTCATCCCCACTTCATGTTGGGCATGGAGGGAAACATGCAAAAGGCCAGAGTGATCAGGGGGGTAGCATGAGAGTACAATCACTCCCAAGCCCACCGCGCTGGAAGACAGCAGGGCCCTCTGACAGGCAGGAAGCAAACACCATCAGCTACTGGACATGGGAGGTAGAGCTGCTGTAACCACTACAGCACCAGGAGTTTGGAACTGGAAGACAGAGCAAGGAATCTGAAGAAGGTTTTTGATTTATCAGGACTAAACTTAGCTTTCAAACACAATGAATAACTGGACATAGGACCCTGAAGAACACACAAAAGCTTCTCTTATTTTATAGGGAGGACCTGCAGGTGCCTTGAAGAGTTTTGGGAGATATGAGGCAGAAGTGGAACAGCTGGCACATGCTACAAGTTCAAGAGAGATGCTGACATTATGGGTCAGAAGAATGGCCATGCAAAGACTACTTATGCTGTTGCCACTGACACTGCACAGCTACTGCTGCAGCTAACGGAGCACTAAGCTGCTGTGCACAGCTACTGTCTATGTGGGGTGACAAAAGACTAAACACATGCATTCCTATGACTGTTTTTCACTAAAAGTGGCTGCTTGGCTTCCCTTGCACTCATCCAGCAAGATGGCTGCAAGAACATCTCTCCTGTGGGAACCTCCTTATTAGAGCCAGGCAGACAGCAGGAGCAAGTTCCTTCTCTCCCAGGAAAAAGTATTACAGGGTGCTCCAGCTGCCTGGCTGCCAGCTTACTCATGCGGACACCCGAGCCTGCAGCCCTGTGACCACTGATGGCACCGATCCAGGCACAGCAGCTTCTCTACCAAGCCAGTGAACATTTCCCACTATGTCAGCACAGAACATTCCCCCCGCTCCCTCAGCCTCATTTTCCACCAGTGAAAGCAGCAGCAGCTTTACTGCTCCAGGGAGCGCCAGGAGGTTCCCCATGAATTACATCCACATCTCCACGTATGTACACCAGAGTGTCTCTGCTTTTATTGACTGAGCTGGGGCTGCTGAGCTCAACAACTTCTTCCCCAGCTAGTGCCTTTGCAGGAGACACAAATGACAATCCCTCCCTGTGCAGGGAGGGACTTGAGTTTTGAGATGCCACAGATACTCTGAAGCTTTCCTTTGTGTACCTGAGGAGATCTACAGATCTCTTCACACAGCCACACCTGACAGCATCACATACACTTTGCCTAGGATAAGCTTCATGACTCACACCGTGGCCAGCATAAACCGACATTGCTCTGAGGACTCCATAGAGACTAAGCTGATTTATTTCCCTCTCTCAAGCTGGGATTTTGTGTTAGGCTCCACATGCACAGAGAAAATAACCTGTGACCAGTCCTTAAGCCTTTGCATGCAACATAATCAATTTCAGAAGCTCAAGATTTAAGACGCTGCTATTGTTCGTTATCTCAGTTTCAAAAGGTAAAAGAGAATTTGCGTGTTTGTGTTTTTTCCTCCTGCTACCCAGTGGAAAAAGAGTCTACAGCTCAGCAGCGTATTTCCTGGTGGTCACATGGTGACAGCTGACAAGCCAAACCTGAATTGTCAAATTATTGTTACTTCATCTCAGGTCAAGCCTAAGAGAGTCCTGGCTAAGATACTGATTAAAAAAAAAAAATCCTGTAACCAACCCAGGAATTGCTCTCCAAAGAATACTCCAAACAACACTGCTCAATCTAGCAGATACATGGCCTCCCCTCTGTATTCTCAGTACTAGAAGCATCCCCTCAGCTTGCTTTATTATTTTCTGCTGATATTTCATGCTTTAGAACAGCTGACTCCCACAGATGGGGGTTTGAGAGCCAGCTTTGCCTCTGACAGCAAAGCCCATCTCTTCCCCTCAAAAAAGAAAATTCAGCAGTTCCAGCCCACTCTCAGATGAGAGCTGTATAGGACAATATTCACATGCTACACAGCCAGTTCAGATGCTGTTGGTTAAATATGAGTCACAAGCACAGTACGCGACCTCAGCACCAGCTCAAAAACAGCTTTTCAGGGACTAAAGGTTCACATCCCATCATTCATCCAGACTGCTATGCTTCCAAAGCGGGCACACCAAATCCCATACAGCTCACCAGAGTGAGACGACTCAAGACCCTTAACAAAATCCTATCCCCTACTCTGCACTAAAGACTTAAGAATCCAACGGTGGCTACATTTTAGCACTACTCGTGACTGAAAAAAGGACAGTTCTCATCATGTCATGTAAGCCAGTTTTACTCATCCAGGCCCAGCGACTTAAGGATTTATTCAGACAGGTAAGTATCCTCAGAGCTCCAGGCCTAGAATTTGTGAAAAGCTGCATGATTTGAGGTCAGCATAAGAAGCAGACTGCAAAACCAGCACAAAAGGACTTCTCAGTTGCTTGGCTTATAAAGGTGCATTTCCTGGTGTGCTGGACTCCAACAGCCCCAAGAGAAGACACAGGCATGACAGAAGGCCATTTCCCAGAAAACCCTCAGGACAAGAAGTGATTCATGCTACAACACTGCAGTATGCACAATCAAGTAATTTGCAAACACGCAAGACTGTCTGATGCACCTTGATAGCCACACAGATTGCTGGAAAAATAGCAACAGTTTTTCACGCCAGTGAACAGAATAAACTCAAAGCTGGAGAGCGCACTTCAGATGTGGGACAATACCACTGTTGTAGCCCTGGAGAATAAATCCAAGATCCCTACAACTTAACAGCAAAGTGCTTAACTCTTAAGAGCTAGACGAGATCACATCAGACCATAAATACCTCCTGGCCTCTCATTTAGAAATAAGGAATACAGCTAATATGGATGCCCCACGTTGTTTTATTTGGTAATCTCCAATGCATCTCTGAAGTCCACAGCGAGCTCTCAAGGCTGCAGATGATTTCGTCAGGACTTTCAGTTCAACATTAGCCCATAGCAATGCCTTACTGCCATATACAAATGACGGCAGTGTGGTCTGAATTCAGGGAGCAGGCAGAATCAGCTCAGAGGCAAACTGAAAAGATGCAAAGGCCAGAAAGAAAAAGCTGGAAAAGAAATGACAAAGTGGGATCTTACACTTTGAAGTCCGTCTGTTCTCTCTGATCAGTGTCTCAAAGGATTGGAAGCAAAGAAAAACCCCAAAGTCAGACTTTTTTCCACTACTCCCCAGGAAGTATTTATCTTTGCACAGCAGAGTATCATTGAGTTCAGAGCCAAGTACAGATGCATGAAGGCACTAGCCTTACCCACACACAACCAAATAAGCAAGGCTTCTGCAAAATTCCCCTCTGCTTGTCATCCATCAAGAGACACTATATAGCATGCCAACTTGATGGACAGGGCAACAGACAGCACAGGGTAGCAGTTGTCATAAGCTTCAAAGCCCACAGGCTATTACACCTGCTCTCTCAGACAGAAACCACCTGCACGGCAAACACCGGTACTCAGGATGCTACAACAGACTGTCGTAGGACGAACTGCTCTTCTAGCACAAGCTGCAGCTGTACCTTCTGCCCCATCCCCTTCTTCCCTATGATTTCATTCTAACCCCTGGACCTCAGCCTGGAATCTGCCCTGCCAGGAGGGTTTATGACTGGGACAAAGTGCAGTGATACCATGCCCCAAACAAGCACTCCGTTTGCTTTTACTTTCAGAAGTCAGCTCTGTTGCCTTACATCTGCTCTCTACCCAAGATATCCACCAGCCACTTAGGCAGAGTCAAAAGAAAACTATCCCAGAGATCTAGTCAAACTTAAGACAGAATTCGAATACTCAAGATCCAAGCCTTGGCTGGCTTTAAACAGCATGGTTTGCCCTCTTTCAGGAGGGAGGTGAATGCAGCCTAGAAGGTGGCCCCTAACTCAGGCCTCTTTATCATGGCTCCCCAAGTACCTTATGTGCAGTGGGGAAAACCTATGCTAATCCCAAGTCACAGAAAGCTTTCTACCACGCTGGGTAACTCCCCGATTGCAACGCCTAGCGCACCATGGATGCTCTGAACATATAAATAGCAAGAACAAGGTAGACATGATAACAGACTTGCTCAGCACTCTAACAGCATCTGAGCAACACAAAGGATTTGGGCACTACCAACAGCCTGTCTCATGTTGGTGCCACACCTCTGAGTGGCACAGGGACACCCAGCTAGGGAACTAATTGGGCAGCCACCTCTTCAGCAGAAGAAACAGCAAGTAAAGCAACCAAATCCCTGGCAGCTATCAGCAAATGGATCCCGGCAGGAGAAGTGATTAAAGGAGGCCTTTTCCCTTGTCCACATTAAAAGCTGGCACCACAGCACGACTATAGCCTTTGAGAGCCCAGACTGGGGTTTGAACAGCTGGTAAGAGCTCCCATGAAGCTCCAGAAGCAACAGTTACACTTCGTTGGGCATTTCTGTAAACAACATGCTAAGGCAGGGGAAATTTTCAAACCTAACTACATAGAAAAAGCTAACTTATGCTGCATAAAGCCTACCTCTCAAAACTCTACCTGTCCCCAAAGAACAGGGAGTGCCGTGGAAAGATACCTGTGATCAAGGTGAGAGGAGTTCAAGCAGTAAACAGCTCTGGTCTCACTTGGCTCTAGGGGAGGCTCGTAACTCTGAGACTAAATAGATATACCTGATTCTCTCACACAACATTCCCCTCTCAAGTTTAAGATACTTCCCTGCATTTGTTATTCTCAAAATAAAAGCTTCCATGTACAGACTCTAGCACATTTGTTGACTTTCTCCCCCATATGCAAAACAGCTGAACTTTAAAACAGCAAAAAAACAGGAGGCACCACACACCATTCTCTCCAGCTGTTCCCCAGACATGCCCTCAGCAGGGACAGATTGCATTACGTACCTGCTTCAGAGGTAACTTTTTAAGGTTTCCTCTGTAACTTGAGAACAAAGACAATATCTAACTAAACTGCAGATCTAGCTCTTGCAGAGGGCAAGAAAACTTCCCAGTGCCCTACACCCTCAGGAATAACCCTCCTCCAGAAATAAAGGTGCTAAGAAAGAAGAAAGAGAGATGTCCTAGTTACCCGGAGGCGCTGCTCAACTCTAATCCGTACAGAGAACATACTGCTTGATGCGTCTGTCTCCAGCTGCTTCACCTCCCATTCGCAGCCGCTCCGAGCCGGTGCCCACCCGGTGCGAGGTCAGCTCCTCACCAACAGCCCCATCAGACCTACACCCAAGGAAGCCAAATCCAAGAACCAAGCCCTCACAAGCCCACATTACTATGGTGGGGGCCAACACCGGGACCCCCCACCATCAGCAGCCTCTTCGACGTGTGGTGCCGGCCACCTGCTCTGCAGGGCAGCACCCACGCACACACCCGTCCACTTCGGACGCGTCCTCCACTGCCTCGCAGGGCTGAGGTGCCTCCGACACCCCCTCGGACCCCAGCTTAGGGCACGCAGCCACCCGCCCGGGACCGGGCAGAGGGGATGAGGCGAACTCTGAGGCGAAGGCCTCAAAAACAAAACGCCGCATTAGTTTAGGAAGAACGGGGAGGAAAGCAGAGCGGTATCCACGCCACCACCGCCCCCCGGCGCTGCTGTAACTACAAAAGCAGCGACCGCGAAGGGAAGACTGGCAGGAGCGCCCGGCTCTGGCCCACGAGCCGCCCGCCGGAGTCCGCGCCCGCCCCGCGCTCACCGAGACAGGCGCCGCTGACGAGGGCGGTGGCGGTGAGCGCCCCGGCTGAGGCGCCGTAGACCTTCCTGGCGTTGGCGACGAGGAAGGGGGCATGTTCCTGCAGGCAGCTGGCTACCCCGATGTGGTAGACCCCCAGGAAGCCGCAGCCGGCGAAGGAGATGTTCCAGGTGGAGTCCGGGGGGAACATGGCCTCCGCGCCCCGCTGAAGGCGGCGGGGGAAGGGGGGGAAGCCGCGGAGCTTCTCTCACTTCCCACCGCCCCTGGGCGGGCGGGACGGAGGACGAGGGCCGGGAGACGCGGCTGCCGAAGAAGTGAAGCGGTAGCACGGCCCTGTTTGCCGCTGGGGTGCCGGCGGCAGCCGCCCAGTTTATACGAGGCGGACCGGCCCTCGGGCCCGCCCTCGGCCTGCGGAGGGGACGAGCTGACGGGCGGAGGCATGGCCGCCGCCCCTCAACAGGCGCCGGGCTTGGGCGGGAAGCAGCCGGCCCCTCCTTCCAACCCTTGCTCCGGTGAACCTCCTCGCAGCCCAGGGAGGCCTGCCCCCGGGGGAGATGTGGTTTCTCGCCGGCGGTTGAACCACGGCAGCCGTGCCGGTGGCAGGGACTAAGCCAGCTCCTTCGAGGAGAAGGGGGAAGGAGAGGATTACAGCTCCTCGCAGCGCCCCAAACCGGGGCAGCAACCTGTCTTCCCCCGCAAAACCTGCTGTTTCTTGGAGGCCTCTGCTCCGAGTTCTTGGAGCTCCCTGCAAGTACAGGGAGGTGGGCAAGGAACACTAGAGGAAGGGAAAAGCCTTCTCCTTTAATGAAGAGCTGAGGAGCCAAAGGGAGGCAAGGCTCAGCGCAGGAACAGAGCAAAAAGCAACCCCCCTTTCTAACAGCTTTCGCCACCTCTAAACTCGCCAAAACACACGCAGTTGCTTACCTTTGCTAACCTCTTAACGGTTTTCTCTACGTGCCCCTAAGCGCACTGAAACACTTGGCTTTGGTCAGGGCAACCACAATTTTCAGTAGTGCGACTGCACGAGCGAGCCCATGGAGTGTCAGATTGCTGTAGAGAAGCGCTGGGTGAGAGGCCAGTAGTATTAGGAGATCAAAATAGATTTCAGAAGCGGGAAAGATCCCCTTGTCAATACAGACTATAATCATTCAAACAGGTATGTATGATAGCACAGGGACATCAAAAGGATCAGCATAGCAAGAGCAGCAGCTGCTCAACTCAAAGCAAGGAAGCAAGATCAGCAGGAGGGAAGTTTAGGGGGTACAAAACAAAAAGCGTAAGTACTTTTTTTGATAGAATCAGCATGGGGCAAAAGCACTTTCTATCAAAGTATAGACAAAAGTAAGACTGAATTCATTTTAGCACAAGTCTACCAGCATTAGTTTTCTTATAGCTGGTCAGAAGTTTCTCATTTGGGATGCTGTTATACCTGTCCTTAACAGCTTTCAGGCTAAGCAAATCTAGGCTTTCCTCCCCACAGGAATTTCACTAATTACCTTAATGGAGGTCATCCAAGTAGCCCTTCTCCAGTTCCTTCCACTCTAAATGTCCTTTCAAAGGATAGGAGGCAGGCTGGCATGCTCCACGTAGAGGGGCCATCCAGGTTCTAAGACCAGCTGTCTACTGCTTCAGTCTACTGCCTCACAATCAGATGAGTGAAGCAATCAAACTCAACAGGTAGCCTTTGTATAAACCCAGCATTTGAGATCAAGTTAGGCTTTGTACTCCAGCCTCTACCAACTAAATGCTTTTTCGTTAAATGTTTGCACTTTCCTTCCATCAGACAGGCAGGAGTCCAGCCTTATCTTTCTTCTAGGTCCTAGCCCTGGAGCCCACCACCTCACCTAGCTGCCAGGAAGTACCCTTGACACATATTAGCTCCAACCTCAAGCACCTAAAGAATTAGCCCCACTTATCTCAAGTCCTCTGTTTATGCCCGGTACCCACTCTTCTTTCTCTTTCTCATACCTCTACTTGCTTTTGTAATTTCCTTCCTCCCTTGTGCTTGATGTGGTTACGTAAGCCTTGTCAGCCCTCATCTCCTCCACCTGAGGAGGTGAGTGTTGGCACACCTAAGCCTTGACCCTGTTAAAGGCCCTTAACACCAAGACAATCATAGTGCTTTCACCCCATGTTTCTGGTGACATGGGAAGTTATTTCCACATAGCCAAACCCAAAGAAAACATTGTGTCTTGCGTTTTCCAGAACAGGGGTTGCACTGCAGAAGAACTAGTCCATGGGCTGTGGCTTTAGCAGAAATCTGTGGCAAAACTGAATACTGAACCTTGTTTGCAGATACCTCCCTAATGCTTGTAACCACAGGAACAGCTTCATTCTTGAGCCAATGCTGCTTCCTCTTTTTTCAGCATTTCACAAACCTTAAGGTTCCTAGTATGTCTGGCAAAGAGAAATAGCAATGCTGCAATAATGCTGGGGTTAGTTTCACTTAATTTCTCAACAACGTTCTCATCCCGAGTTGTTTACATCGCTCTGCCTTGGCCTTCAAGGTTACCTATTTGAGGAGGTTAATGCTGTGCTCCTGAAACAGGTTAATGACATAAACCATGGGAACAGTAATCTCTTGCCTAGTGCTGACTGGGTACTGGCACCAGTAGGCTGGCAACCAGCTGTGTTTTCCTCAAAAATAAATGATCCCCCCAAACTAATCTTTTTCTCCTCAGTAAGAAAGTACTGCCATAATCCTGCAATTGCTCATAATCCTGCAATGAGCCAGGTCAGCAAGATTTGTATGGCAGCTTTTCATGTGTATCAAACTCCTGTCAGAACACTGCAAGTTCACTCGTGCCCTTATATGTTGTGATGCCACTGAGACAGCTTCTAATTCAATCTGTCTTTGCTGCATTTGTTTTCTAGTCTAATGAATGTTGAGCAGTTAGTGCATATGAGATAGTAATGTACAAGCAAACAATCTCTTTGTTTTTCAGGTAAGACCTTGGTTGTTGGCAGCCAACGGGAATTAATTTTAAAGGGAAGCTGAGAGGCAGTCTGTTAGCTGTTGCCTTCAGCATGTTACTTTAGTATTGTTGCCTGTAGTCAGCAAGAGTGGGGCACTGGTCATGAAGCCCAACCGGCGTGCTGTTAACATCACTGGAAAGCCAGACTTCGATGTCTTTTTCTTACCTGTGGTGTCTGCGTATATCGGAGAATTCCATGGCAAACACTTGGGACTTGCTTCACAGGTGCATCTCCTGAGGCAATGGAGAAGTCTGCTTGTCCTGCTCTCCTGGGACTGAATGTTCCTTCTAGAAAAACTACTACAGATGTCTCTGCCTTATGTAAGTCAAACCTACTGAGTTCAGCAGGGCTGCCTGCATGTAGCAGCTTACAAAATTTGGCCTTAGTACTAAGAGTGAAACTAGTTAATTTGACAGTTGCCCCAGGGAGCCATTTGTTATGACTACCCAGTAGTGTCCAGGACGTTCTCCCTACTTTCCAAGTAGTGAAGATGTCATGTCGCTCTCCTGGCCCCACGGTGTTTGTAAGGGATGATTTTCAGTCAGAGCTGATTTGAGATGGTGCAGTATTTGCATCCCAATGAGGAAAGCTCGCATGTTTCAACATCAGGCCTATGACTAAATCACTCTCTCCGACTGTCAATTTAGTAATGATCAGTTACCAGTGTAATCTCCAGGCATGAGGCTATCCTTGCCTTTCCCTTTCTTTATGAAGTCAGGAAAAATCTGTTCTAGCGAAAATTGATTCTGCAAGGGGACAGGCTAGGCCACCACTCCAAGTGTTTGCAGATACAAATTTTCTCTGAGACCATTATGGAATATGATGCATCCACCTCACTGCTACCATTGCCTTTGGAATCATTGCTAAGTCTGAAAAGGCATCAGTGACGCTTCAAAATTCAGAACAGTGTCCACAGAGCAGGGACAGGGATCCCAAGTCCTTCACAGCTGAAGCTCAGTGAGATCAGCAGAAGAGAGTGGTGAACTCCATACAGAGCACCAAACAAGTCTGCAACAGAGTTCCAGGCACGTCTCTGCTCATGTACAAAGCCATCAGGTGACAACTGTTTTGTAAAGAGGTACAGGGGAAGAAAGCTTAAAATGCTTTGATTTTGCATTGGGAAGAAATGTTCACCAGGCGGAGGTTTTAGCAAATTCAGCAAAATGTGTGTGAAATCTTGGAGTAGACCTGTTCCTTCACAAGGAATACCTACAGGGTGGTTATGTAAAACACACTGGCTCCCTGTGGCAGCATAACCAATGCTGTATTTCCAGTGCTTTGTCTGAGAGCTGCCCCCTTCTCTAAACAGTTCACCAAATGAGCTGTCCTTCTCTTTCTCAAAGCAGATTGATGTAAACTCCTTTCACTCAAAATTATGCACTTTCAGGAGGGGTAAGAGGACACCCAGCACAGGATCAGATCCGTAACTCCAGGTTCAACAGGTCATAGGGGGTAGAGGGAAGAAAGAAGTTAGTCTAGATGTAGCTGTAGCTCTCCCCTCACCGCAGTAGCCAGCAGCTGGCACAACAGGTTTCAGCCTCATCCCACAGGCCTTAGCACAGCCAAACTCATGGAATATCTCAGCACCACTGAAACAAATTCCTTTGTGCATGGAAAAACCCTGCTGAGTGGTGTGACGGGGCAGTCCCTTCCTGTGAAAACACTGACTTGGTTCTCGCAGTGGCTGAGCAAAGCAATATTGCAGGGTGGGCAGGGTTACCTCACAGTAAAACCACAACCCAGAACCACTCTTTTTCAGTGATCTGGAGAAATCAGCAACGAAACACAGGTATACCCTTCAGTGCCAAGCCACAGCCGTTACCAATCTGTCAGAGAACTAGAGCGAACGCAAGTTTTCATTACTACCACAAAGATCACCATGCTAGGACTTAAGAGACGAAGTAGATGAAAGGTATTGGCACTGTTACCTCGGGTTAACTTTCTTGCAGCAGGCACAGAAGGACAGCAAGGGTTAGTTGCTTAAATCACGGCCATTTTGAGGTCTGAGGATCTAACTTTCAACAGCTCTCTCCCTTGACTGCTGTGAAGTAATGGGCATTTTCTCTCAGCATACCACAGGGAGATAAAAGTTTTTCCTACTTGAATTTCACCCATCTCTCCTCTCAGAAGTACTTGCCATGCTTTGTCCAATGACTCATAACCAACACAGCTGTATCGGCTAGTGTTTTTTTTTATGTCCAAAACAACTTTAGAAAAGCTTCACAATAGACTGCTCCAGGATTCCTCTTTTCGACACTACCTGTGGAGACTTGGCACAAGATCATCATGTGTTACTTGAACTCTACCTATTTACAGCTACAGCCAAACACCGCTGTAGAAATCAGGCTAAGTTGCCTACCAGAACCATCTCCTAGCAAAAAACACTTCATAAATTTGCTGTCATCCCAAGCTGATGTGATCTGGGCGCACCAGAGATCAGTTGCAGTTCTCCAGAAATATCATTCTACTCATAAAATAGTTTACTTTTGTTCAACTCAAGGTGATTCACGTCCTGATAGTTCAGCTACTCCCAGAGCAGCCATTCAGTAAGAAGAGCACCCTTGCATTGAATTCAGTGTGCCATGAAGGGAAGGATTTTTTTTTGTTACAGATTCGATGTGAAGCATACAGATGCAACATGAAATCCAAGCACAGTCGTTTATTGGTGTTGTCCTTAGATCTTGGAAATTTGAGACAGAAATTAAATCAGTGTTTTTAGGTATTTACGAAAACTAATTCCTATAACTAGCTCTGAAATGATAATGTTTCTGGACTAATTCAGACCTGCTGTCCGTTCAGTTTCATGTTTGGGAATTGATTAAACAGATCGCAAAGAATAAAGTCCTTTTATTGCTGAGTAGATAGGACTCTTTCCTGAGTAACTGGGACAGCAAAATAATATGGAGAATGTGAACTTAAGTAAACATCGGGTACATTCAGCTTCCACATACTCTTTAAGAAACAGAGTGTCAGAACAAGCATCCAGGTCCACCCAAGCTTAGCCATTTCCTAAGTACTGGGAGCTGAGTCCCATGGTTTGTCATAGAATTCACACAGCTGTTTCAGACAGAGATAAAAATCAAAGCTTTGTCAGAGCTATTTTAAGGACAGATGTCTGAATCCAATAGCACTTATATGGTTATAATAATAAATGCAAAAAAAAATTTAAACAAAGAATTTTAATAATTTGTCTACAACAAATAATTAATCAAATAGGCCGAATCCCATGTCATCATCGGATTCTTCAGATTCCTCCTTCTTCTCTTCTTTCTTCTCCTCAGCTGAAGGAAAAAAAAAAGACCAAACCAATAGTCAGTATTTACATTTTTTGCACCACAGATTTAAGATACACGTTCTTCCATATTATTAGTATTTCAGCCTCCATGGTTCATTAATTCAGAAGCAAATGCTTCTGACTGCCCAAAGGAAAAGTATCCGTTCAGTTTACACTTCAGTCACATAATGAACTGCCAAAGTGGAAAAGCCTTGAAATTTTGACTCAATTGTTAAGATTTTAACAGGGAAACACAGAGCTGCCCTGTACCAACAGCTCTCCCGCCGTACTCACCAGCAGCTGGGGCAGCAGCGGCAGCAGGAGCAGCAGAGCCTCCTCCGGCAGAGACTGCCACAGCTCCGCCCGCCGGCATGCTGGCAAGCTTCCCATTACCTGCAGGGGACAGAAGAGAAAGGACTGAAATGCTCATCGGAAGCACAGAGGGAAGGTGAAAAGGAAGAGAAATCAGAGTGCAGAAAAAACAGATACTATGTCTTGTGGACTGAAACTGTCACTATTAGCTGAAAGGAACAAGAGGCTGAACCCCTGATAAAGTATAACCTGTTCTGTGAAAAAAAACCTCAAGAGTTTAAGATTCACAAAGGCTTACACTGAAAACACTGACAGCACATTAGTCAGTTCTCTTCTGTACACAAAGTCTCCCGCCTTTTTTTTTTTTTCCCCAAAACTGTCATATCAAAATAGCGGCAAACACATCCAACTTTACACATACAGAAAACCTGTGTGTTTTCTGAATACAGCATAATAGCCCAGAAATGGGTAATTTCAATATAACTCAAAAATAACATGTAGACAGCACCGACTTCCCTCCCTCCTTTTTTTTAACAGTATAGAGAACTGTGAGGGTGACTGGATCACACCTACAGGAGAGAAGGGGCTAGGGGGAAAGATTTATTTATGGCAAAGAGTACAGTATTTGAAACAAATCTTCCAGCACCTTACCAACCCTACTGCATCTCTTTTGAGATCAGCAAACTGACTTCTGATTTATGCTCGTCTTTGGAAAGCTAGCTAGTTCTCTGGCATCTGCCTTTCACATACCAAGGCTCCCTTGGCATTCAGGGTTGTGTACACAGTATGTTTGCCTGTATTCCAATTTCTGGGAAACAGTTTCTAAATAATTCCCTGTTACTTCAACCTCTAATAAACTAGCCAAGTAAACAAAACACATCAGTATGTTCTAGGAAACTATTTAAAGTATTACAGCAAGAGCTAGCATGTGTTGTAAACACATGCATAATGGCTCTCTTAGGTCCTCAGACCACACAGATACAAATGTCCAGTTACTGCTCATACCAGCAAGGCCAGCATAAGTCCAGGCAACCTTTAAGCAGATATATACCTAAAAGCTCCCTTGTGCCTATGCATTTGCAAAAAAATACAAATTAATTAATCAGAAACCTTTGCACCACCTCAGCTCTGCTTTACTTCAGCCCTATGACCCAATCCATGAATGTTCTAAGTTCCAGCTTTGGTAAGAGCCAGCAGGTAAGAGCACAAGCTTCTGCAGAAGTCAGCACTGCGAGTCTCATCTTGGAGAAAAGGAAATGCCAGACTTGGGGAGCTCTAAAAGAGATGTGCACTGGAGAAGCTTATATTAATTGCAGAGGGTGTAACTGTACTCTTAATGTGAACAGACACTTCTTTACATTTAACAGTCTGTTCTTCTGTTCTACATAATTGGTACATACAAGTGGGTAAATACAAACAAAAAACCTCCCAGAGAACTTGAAGGACAGCCAATTCTTTCTCCAATCAACATGTCCAGAAAACTACGTCATGAGCAGACTACCAGTCAGCTCGTACGTGCTTAAGTTTTCCAGTTTAATGTGGTCCACAAGCGAAACCCAGCAGGTACTGACACCAACCTGCAGAGAATTAGAATGGACCTGGATTTCAGTCATTTCAGCCAAGATCGAGCATGGAAGTCCTCAGCCACAAAGCTAAACTGATGAATAATCAGGGAGCTGGCAGCAAGCCTGCACTTTCGGGTCTAAGTTACCAAAGTAGCAGAGGCAATTATCTGTGACACTCAGAGACTGTACTTACCCTGAGCAATTACATCCTCAATGTTTTTTCCATTCAGCTCACTAATAACCTGCATAAATTAAGTTTAGCATGTTAATAGTTTCAAAACAGCATAAGATACATTTAAACAAGCACTGATAATCATCATGCACGATGCCTCCATCCCACTGCTTATACAGCCCCAACATTCCTTATTTCTCAGTGGGAGGAACAGGACACTGAAATGAAAATTTCAGCTAAGTCTTTCATACTTTTCTGTGAAAGCTTTTTAATGAAATCTGTTACAATAAATTCATCATGAATCGAAGGACCTTGCAGAAAGAAGGATACACAGATGTTGTGGTACCAATTAGGAAAGCCCAGTAAAGGCCTGCCACTCACTGTGGGACTGTTAGCATGCCTTGCTTAATACCCACTGGAAGGCTCTGAGGCACTGGGCCCTAGACCAAAAACCACAGGGGCCCGTTCCTAGCATTACCAAATGTTATAGCCAAGCTGGCTACTGTATCCTTGCACTGGAACAGAGTCCCAACTCCAGTTTTACTACCATTGTTGTATAACCACAGATGAAGGAAGCAAAACACAAAACCAAAAATTGCTAAAGCAAGCAAGCACTTAAAAAAAAGAGAGAATGCCACAGACCTTACTGGTGAGTCCCTGCTACCAAGAGCCAGTGCTGAACACTGCAGAGTCACCAAAGCTAAAGGACTTTAACCAAGAGCTCTTCCATAAGCACCTCCTGCTTACACAGAGCACGCGACCAGGGAAAGGCCGTGCCTGTGCGCCTGCTGCATCCGGAAGGAAGGTGGTTTTAAAACTTCACCAGATTTACGCTGGTGTAAGACACAGCCAGTGCAAATAAAAAAGGATTAATCATGACCAAAACAAATTCCAGAGAAAGTTTCGGATATTGGAGGATCAGGGAAAACAACTAATTTACGAAGGTACTAAACAAACATAAACAAGCCAAAGTTGAAAGAGCTGGCATTTAAACATGAGCACCACAAGTTCAAACCAACATCCCAAACGATAAAAAGGATGCTGTCAGCTCAGCCAATGCATCATTTGTTTGAGCCTATGGTAAAACACTGTCTCCAGCTGGGAAAGTAACTTGTTTTTAGTTCCACCTCTCTGGAAACATTCTGCATACAAGTACGGGCCAGGCAATCAGACATTTTTTTTTGTTCTTTCTTTTCCATGGCCATTTATTTTTAAGTCCACAAGCTGAAAGTCTATTATATCACAAGAAACATTGTAATTAAGATACTGTCTTCTTAAAAAGCCTATTTTTCAGCACAACCATTTCAGCGTTAATTTATTTCGAAAATCTTCCTACGTATTACTATTGAATACCTTTAATGTCTATGTTATAATTTGCCTATGTTTCTGGGTGAAGGAACAAATGCTTCTTTGCAGTACGCTAAATAACAATTCATTACTGAATATCAGGCCTTCAAAAGTGTTAGCTTTGAATCTATACTGACCAAAAGCCAAAATTAAACATTAAATACAAATTATACACTGTGTCAGAACAGAACCTGTTTTCAATACATACTTATCTGCAGCCACCATCCCACTGAAAATTACTCGACTGAACAGTCAGAGGTCAGCAACAACTGACAGAGATCTTTGCGGACAACAGGTGTTAAGAAAGCCAGATTTCTACAACAACGCTATAAAAATAGTTCTGACCGGTTAAGCAGTTTTAGAAATCACCCATATAACGACCAGCAAACACCTGAACAAAACAAGCCTAGCTCAACAGCCTGGGAAGTGAAGCAAGGCCGAGGTCGGGGGACAGCTCCGCTGTCCGACGCTGATGGGGACGTGGGCCTCTGGAGCTCAGAGGCAACGCCACCTTGTTCATGCGTTCATCGTCCGTCTCGATGCCAACGCTGTCGAGGATCTTCTTCAGGTCCTTTGACGTGGGAGACTCGTTGCCACCGAGGACGGCCAGCAGGTAAGCCGCGACGTAACGCATCCTGGGGGACAGAGAACTGGTTAGGCCGAGGCTCCTCTCCCCACCGCCCCGGCCACCGGTGCTTTGCTCTACCGCAAACGGGAACCCGCGGCACGCGAGGCCCGCACCGGTCTCCCGCCAGCCCGGGGCCCCGCGCGCGGCGGCTCCGTTAAACGCCGCCAGGCGCTGCTGCCCCAAGGCCCGACCAGCCCACCGCTGGGGGAAAGCGGTACCCCCGCCCCGGCTCCCCGCGGCGTTCGCCTCCGCAGGCCCCGGCCGGGGCAGCACATGGCCGCCGTCTCCCCCCCTCTCTCGCCCGAAGTGGTCTCGCCCGAGCCCCGCGGGCGGGAGCGCCGGGAGTGCCCACTCCTGCGGGTGGGGGGGGGGGGGGGAGGAAGGGGGAAGGGATCGCCGCACGCTTACTTGGGGTGAGGCGGCGGCACGAGAGACAGGCCTGGGACGTCCACTCGCGACGGCAGCCCGGCGGCGAAAGGGAAGGGGTGGTGCTTCGGCAACGCCTTCTTCCCGTCACCCCTCAACAACGCGCGTCACCATTGGGCCAGACCGGCGGGGCGCGGGCAGACCAATGGAGAGCCGCGGGCTTTGCTGCCGCGCTAACGGCCGCCGCGCAGGCGGTGGCGCATGCGCAGAGCGGGGCTGGCGCCGGGTGGCGGAGCCGCCTCAGCGCGGGTCGCGGCCGCTCATTTTCCGTCTTCAGCGCTTTTTTTTTCCCCCAAACTGCGGCATCCGCCTGGCCCGGGCGACGCGACCCGCCCTGGCGGGGTCGACGCGGCCTCCCCGGAAGCGCACGCAGGCCCTTCCGCTGAGGAAGAGCTCCCCGCAGTGGGGGGGGAGCGGCCTGGCCTGTCCGGGGCAGGCCAGGAGTTAGGCCTGGCCACGGGGGTTACCGCCCGCGCTTCTTCCTGCGTCAGGGAGATGGATAAAAGAGAAAAGTTAGCGTTGTGCCCAAGTCCGGTAGCCCCAGGCGAAGCAGAGCCGTTGCGGCAGCGGGGCTGCGGGGAGGCCTTGGCTCCACCGCCCTGCCGCCCCGGGGCTCCCCGCAGCGCCCGCCGCCTATCCCGGGACACCGGTGCCGCCCGTCCCCTGCGGGGCCGAGCCCGAGGGAGCCGCGCTGGGCCCGGCTGGGCCGCTGAGGCCGCGGCACCTTTAGGAAAATCTCATGCTGCGACATTGTCGCGCCGGCGGGACGCCCGAGTCCGGCTGCCCGCAGCCGCCCGGCCCGCCGCGTCCGGCCCCTCCCGCGGCCCCGCCCGCCAGCTTGGCGGGAAGGGGCGAACGGAGCCCGGCTGGGCCTCGGGCACCCGAGTGTTTTGTGCCAGGGACCGGGTGCGGAAGGGGTGAGACAAGCATGGCCGTGCTCAGCGGGGCGCGGGGCGGCCGGGGGGGGGGAGTCCCGGGGCGGCCGGGGGGGATCCCCGGGGCTGAGCCTCGGCTGGAGGGCCCTGCGGGGGCCTGGGGCTGCCGGAGCTGGCAGCGGGGCAGGTGACTGTGTGTGTGCATGTGTGCACAGGCGTGTGTGCGTGCACGGGTGCCTACCCATGTCTGTGTGCACGCCTGAGGCTGCGTTTGTGGTCACCTCGCCTCTCCAGCCTGGCCAGTTCAGAGCTGTCCTCTGGTTCCTTCGCCACCAATAGCTGTACAAAGCTTTACCAGACGGTCTTTTTGCCTATGCATACCTGTAAGAGGGCTGAGTCTGTGTGGTGTACAGCCTATCTGTAAGGAATAATTTTTTACTGAGGCAGTAGTTCCCGTTTACCCATTCTTCCTGTCCTTATGTGTCTATAAGGTTTCTGCCCTTTCAGGGAGCCGGGTGTGACGCCTGCCCCCAGTCTGTGCCTTGAGAACACCAGCGCTGCCACGTCCCACAGGTTCACAGTAAAAATGCGCTGCTCCTCAGGGTGTTACAGGGGTGTTAGCTTGCTTCTGCTGGACTTGGACGTTAAAGCCATTAAACATTTTTTGTAGTTCTACATCACTCACTCAAAAGAAACTCCTGTTTGCCTATTCAGTCTGTAGCAGGGTTTTAAAAGAACTGATATTCACACCTTAAGATAGCTTAATTACCAAGTTTAGGAGAAATTGCAAAAAATAAAGGAAGTGGAAAGAGTGGGAAACAGGGGACCTGGAGGTGTGTGACTACTGGTATAAAACCAAGCATGGTGCCTTTGCTCATCTTTGCACTACCAGTGTGCTACGATGATAGTGGCTGACTTTGAAGGTCCTAGGTGGATGAAGGCTTCTTCAACACTAAGAAGGCAGGGGAATAATTAATTTGTTAAAATTTCATACCTCTGCTCCTTCAGGTTTAAATCCTTCTTAGCATGCACTCTGTGATATCTACTTTTCCCCTGTCTCCTTATCCATGGAGGGTGCTGTGAGGGGAGGAAACAAGGACTAGCTGGCAAATAGACGGCCATGGCTTTGTGCCCGGTTTGCTGCGTCAGAACATCCCTGCAGAGGCAAATCTGCAAGACCCCCAGCCCCTCTGCACAGTCCAGTGCCCCTGAGCCACAGACATGCCTTTTCTAACACCCTCCCTGGCCCTGCCATGCTTGCTCTGCTGCCCTTTGCCTGCTTTCATCTGCACTCGCTTTTATCCCGTTGGCACCCGGTTTCACAACTGGGTTCGATGAGGATCCATTGCACCCTATGAGCAGCCTCTGAGCTCTGCCCCTGGCTTGGCTCTCCCTGCCTTGGTTTCCCCTTCCACTCGTAAAGCTTCCCGCTAAGGCACTTTGAAATCTGCATAAGACATAGGCATTTACATTTGTATCTTTTAATGTTAGTATTGCTGTTTATTCTGGTGGTGGGTAATTGCTCCATTCACTGCCAAGATGTTAACTAGGAAAACTCAGGTTTTCCCTAGGACAAGCAGCCTCCATTGCATCCGTCACCCTGCATTTCTGTGCTCTTTGCCCACAAAGCTTTCAGTAACACGCATGTAATCCTTCCTGCCCTCTTGCTGGGACTATAAACTGTTTCCAGCTGCTCTGGGCTGGGGCAGGAGGCCTTCATTGTGCACTTGTGTTCTCTTTCAGAGCCATCTTTCCTCCTCCTAGTCCCAGCTGCCTCGTGGTGCCGCCGGTGCCTGCCTGTCTGGCAAGTCAGAGCATGTCCGGACCCTGTGGACGAGATGCAGAAGATGGCAGAGCCACTGGGGCTCAGGGACGAGTGTGGGGAGGGGGCTTTGGGGGCTCCTGCGCTCTCTGGCTCCTGCCTTGCAGACAACAGGCTGAACCTGGATGTTTATCCTGACGGCTGCTGCCGGTTCCTCCAGCTGTTCGAGGGGCGACAGGGAGAGGTGGTCCAGGTGGAGTTCCTACGGCTCAGCAGCAACGATCGCCTCCTTGGCACCACGCTGGGCATCCTTCCTCATCTGAAGCACGTGAAGTCCCTGGTACTCAAAGGTAAATTCCTGGGCCTGTCACTGTCCAGCTTTTCTAGGCTCAGCTTTTTTTTTTATCCTTCTTTCCACATCTGCAGGACTAACCGCCCTTGGAATTGTTTTGTTCTCGTGCCCCTTACTACAGCTTTGGCTCTTAGCCTTGCTCAGAGTTGCATGCACAGTAGGATACAGCTTCTAGACTTTTATTTCCTTCCTTTGTTTCTACAGCTGCCTAAGGAACGTTTTTTGGAGTCTGGTTGGGTTGATGCTGCAGCATTTTCTTTAGCCATCCTCTAGAAGAAGAGCATTTTTTGCACAGTTATGCAACAAGAGGGGCGATTGAAAAGTGTTGGATTTTTTGGTAAATGTTCATCTCCTCTTTCATTTTTGGGAGTATCATGAGCTGTCTTTACTGCATTTCCATCTGAATCAATCCTAGCTTAATCCTTGCTTAGTGTCAGTGAGTGTAGGTTTAGCAGAGTTCAAGACAGATCGGAAGAGGCTGCTCGACATTCTATCAAAAGTATGACTCAGGGCGTGTACATAATTTGGCAAGCTGTAATAGCTGTTAGAGCTATAAATACTAGGTCATTCTTTGTATCATCTCTTTATTGTAGGAGGACCTCAATACAAATGGTATAATGTCTGTATCAGACTGAATCATTTGCTCTTTGGGAGGTGGAATTTTAAAAATAAATGAGAGACAAAGGGGGAGATTTGGACCAGAATTCAGGGTTCTAGCTGAAAACTGAAAAGATTGAGGTTTGTTTCTATATCTGCCACAGATTTTCCACGGGAATAATTTCATTTGTCTTTTCCTCCTTTAGTATGGTGAGGATAATGGCAATATCTTTTATCAGCCTTGTTTTGTGAGATGTGCACACACCCTGAGCATCCTGAAGTGCAATAAAACGGTTGGCTAAGATTTTCTTATGTACAAAGTGCAGTGTGTCTCTTAGTTTGATTGTTCTCATTTTTTACAATTATGCAGAATAAAAAAAATGTTTGGTGCCCTCTGCTGTATGTGTATACAAATAGATAACGGTGGAGGGAGAGTAGAAAATGATGAAGAAATGGAGTTTTGGAAGTTTCCTTTTGTTTGCTCAACTTATTTTCAGTGGGTGCAGCGCTTCTCCAGTTTGAGTGTCACAAGCTGGGGTGGTGGACTTGCATCCTTCCTTCTCTGCACTGTCCAGCTTACACAATACTGAATTACCTGCGCTTTTTTTCCCCCCACATTTTCACTGCTTTCCTCACATCTGCTCTCCAGTCTTGCAAGGGCAGGTCTCAGTCTTCAGGGCTGTTTGTCCCTCAACAGCATGGACGAAGTCTGGAGGGCGGGGAATGTCTCCTTAGTCCATAAAGTGTTGTGTGTTGGCCACTGGTGCTGGTGGGGAAGAGGTGGGCAAGGAGAGTGGGAAGCTTGGAGGGGTATGGGCTGTCCTGCTGAAGGATGATATACGTGTGGAGTGGCCTGGCTCTTTCTAAGCTTCGACTCCAGATGTGTTTAGCAGAGCTTTTCTGGTTGACTGTGGCATCTCTTGATTTCATAACAGGTCTTCACCATTATACTCCTTCCACTCATCAGGAAACTGAGGCAAGGAGCAGAAACCCCACTTCTCTATGAGTACTTTGTAATCAGTGCTGCTCAATGTGATCAGTAACTCCCCATCTTCTGGGTCTCTGTGCTAAGGAGTCTCACATGAGGCTGGTGCGGTATCCCTGTAGCATATTGACCTCTTCCTCCACTTCCCTCCACACCCAGGTGGCCATGCCAGGGATGAGTTTGGTTCGTGTCAGCATGGCTCCCTGACAAGCTTGCCACCAGATGTTGGGAACCTGAGGTGTCTCACCCACCTGGATCTCAGCTTCAACAGCCTCTCCACCTTACCCAGCTGCATCCTCCACCTCACCAGCCTTCGTGCACTCCTAGTGAGCCACAACAGCCTGGTGGCACTCCCTGAGGACTTTGGCAATCTGAGCAAGCTGACTTACTTCTCTGCTATGAAAAATCAGCTGAAGCACTTACCTCAGAGCATTGGGGAGCTGGCAGTGCTTCAGGACCTGGATCTCTCAGAAAATGCTTTGGAATTCCTCCCCGAAGAAGCTGGGAATCTGCACAGCTGCACAGACCTGGATCTCTCTGGGAATCGCTTATCAAGCATCCCAGACTCCTTAGGTAAGTATTTTCTAGTGGAAAAGAATGTCATAGGCTTGCTGAGCTTTTGGTGCAGTCTAGGACCCCCGAGGCCCTCAGTCTCTGTTCCCAGAATTGTTAGCACAAACGTTAGAAACAAATGGAAGGGATATCCAGAAGAAACATTCTTGGTTCAGTCAGTCTCTTTGAGCATTAATGACTCTCTCGACCACGCTGTCTGCTTCTGTAGAGCAGCAAGACTTCTCTAAGTTTTCAATACAATTTACAATAGCTGAGCATCTGGCCTGGCTGGTCTTGGGTAATGCCCAGGACTGGAAACGGAAGAGCTGGGGTTTAATGGGATGCAAATGTGGGCTTGAAATCATGCTGTCTGGTATGAACAAGTCCCATGGAACCAGCTCTGATTTCTGCTGCCCAACTTCCTGGCTCTTGGGTCCTATGTTACTTTGTGCCCAGAGTTGTCATTGATGCTGTTACCAGAGCATATTTACGTCCACACTCGTAGCTGGGTGCTGAAAGGCAGAAGGCAGAGGAGGCTGCGTTGCCTCTCAGCTAATTCCCTGGATCCCATTATTTTGTGACCTGTGGAGATATTGGGCTTTTGTGCTTCTCCCTTATTGTGCGTGGGTGTACATTTGATGAGGAGAGCGGTGGGAGGGGTTAGAGCTGATGTGCAATACAATTAACAGCATGGATGGGGGGTCACTTCTTGTTCTAACCTGCAGCCAATTTGAAGTCTCTGCGGCGGCTGCATCTCCACAGCAATCTCCTGGTGACAGTCCCTGCCTCGCTTGCTAGCCTTCCCAACTTGTCCAGACTTGATCTGCAAAACAACTGCCTCCGTGCCGTGCCCCCCGAGATCCAGACCTCACCATTCGTGCGCCTCCGAGGCAATCCTTTAGGAGAAACTGAGCCATCCCTGCAGGCTGGTAATTGCAAGGCTACTGCTGCTGTGGGTTCTGCCTAGCTGTTCCCTCACTCAGCCCAGCATGGTGTGGATGGGTTTGGATTAGAGAACACAAGCAAGGGGAAATCAGATCAGTATTTATTTGTCTGGAATAATTATTATGTTGTAAGGATACAGACAGTACTAGTTCTGTTTTTACAAGTGCAAGCCCAGTCTGAAGGGCTCATGGTCCCTGGAACTGGGCTTGATAGGAAAGGTTTTACAGTGGAAGTGAAAATGGGATTCCCAGGAAATGGATCAGGAGAGGCCCCTAAAGGGGTCCAGGCTTTCTGTCAGAGGTGAGCACCAGTTCTTGGACTTGCTGCATGACCCTAAGGCTGTGATGGTTCATGCTAGAAGCACAGAGAGCAAGAAGAGGTCATTCTGCTCTGCAGTTACCTCCTGCTTTCCTGTGGTTCCCAGGCTGCAGAGGGGCAGCTCTTTGTCCAAGATGAAGGTGATGAATGAGCAGGAATCTGAGCAGGGTTTCCGAATGGTGCTCATGTTCACAAGAGCAAGCGCTGATTCCTAGGGGTGGCCCCAGGTAATCAAACATGGTCTTGAGAGCTGCAGGGCTGGTAGATCAAAATATTTTCTAATTCTCCCTGCTTCTGAGTTTTCCTGGGGGAGACTGAGCATTGCCAGGACGTCTTGGGACCCCTAGGCCTCTTCCCTCCTCCTGCTGCTGCTTGATCTGAAGCCCACTGCAGTGTGAGCAGGGTTCCAGTAGCGACTTCCATCAGATTAGGATTAAGCCAAGACTGAAATGTGAGTTCAGCCTTTCTTGTCTACCTTGATTTAATTAACGTCTGTCTTCTCCTCCTACCCAAACCTTCTTATTGCCGCAGATGAATCCAGTGCCGGAGGCCTACGAAGACTCTTCCTTGCATCAGGAGAGGACAGGTAAACCTCTGTTATTAAGAACTTATATTACAGTGGTCTAACAAGGTCCCAGACAAGATTGGTGCATGGTGGATATTGCATGTGTGTATGGGAGCTTATGGCCTCAATAGGCCAGTCAATTACAAGGTAGGAGATTCTTTTGTTGATTGTCTGAAGTCTGATTTTGTTGATTTGCTGAAGTCATTGCACAGTTTCATACATTCATGCATTTCTTCTGGAAGCTTTACTGTCACCTCTGAAGGCTGCAAAGTGGTCCTGGCCTGTGGCATCCATTTCTACTTTCCACCGGGGGCTGCCTCTGACCCCCTGCAGATCTACTTCCGAACCCTCGCACCGGACCCTCAGTGGGTAAAGCTGAGACACCATGATGTCCTGCTAAGTAGAGTCCTGGAGCTGCAGCCTCATGGGGTCAAATTCCAGCAGGTGAGGACACATCCAGGCCACCTCCTGATCAATCTGCCTTTGCAGTAGCTTGGCAGAGTCTTCTGAGAGAGTCTTTTGGGACTTTTGAGACAGCTACCGCTATCACTGCTGGTTTTAAGTAGCTGCAGAACTGCCTTTCAGAGAAGTCTTGCTGCAAAGACTCAGAAAGGACACAGCCAGCTTCTCTGTCGCTGTGCTGGTCTGGCTCCTTTGCCTTCCCCACTGCTCCTGCTTGACCTGAGCTGTACCCTTCCTCACTCACAACCCTCCTCCTGTGCCAGAGGATAAGTTCTGTTCCAGCATTTGGCCATAACCTGCGAGGAGAATGGTCTGCATCCTTCCCTAAAAGTCTGATTGTGTGTTTTTCATTCAAGCTACTGACTACTTACACTGCCAGCCCTGTCATGGCTGACAGCAACTCACTGCAAAAGTTGCTCTGCCCTTTCTGCCCGCAAGCTGCTGAACGTTTCCTGCCATCATACTAGCGGACCTGACATCTCCTGTCTCCTCCCTGGAGGCTACAGGACAGAGCAGGTCCCTCTCTCCTCCTCCACTCCCTGCACACAGGCTGTGCTTTGCCATCCCCCTTCTTGTCTGCACAGGAAGCCACAGAGCAGAGCTTGGCTTGGTTTTATCCCTCCTATTGGTGTCTCATGGGAATGCTTTTTTTGCCAGGAGGTGCAGATCTGGATGCCATATGCTTCCCCTCAAACCCTTCACCAGCGTGAGGTGGTAGTTCGGACCTTCAGTGGGCAGAGCTGGAGTGATCTGAGAACAAGAGGGGAGCAGAAGAGAAAAGCAAAGGTAAGCAGATTGGAATAACCAGGGGCACATGTTCCTGTTCTCCTCTTCAGTTTTGCCCAGACAAGAGTGAGACCATTTGAAATATCTCATGAGCTGTATTTTGACCAGCTGCTATGAAATGTAGTGGATTTCAGCTCCAGGTTTCATCTCTCATGGAGGTGTGTCTCCTGAAGTTGATGAGTTATAGCCTGCCATGCTTCATCCCTGTTCTAGTGCTTTCGTCTGCTCGGCTGTTACTGGCACTTATTTTCCCGCCTTTACTGCATTATGTTATATGCCTATGTGTCTTCTCTTCCCTGTCTTCTGTTACAGAAGCATGTGGCCCACTGTAGTGTCCTTCACTTCTCTTGGTTCCTGGTGGTGTCTCGACTTGTGCAAAATGAATGCAAAGTGCCAGCGGAGGGAACATTGCTCTTTTCCAGTGTGGATCCAAACATCAAAGTGACCTTTCCTCCTGGAGTCACTGAAGAGACTCGCAGTGTCAAGCTGCAAGTATGCATGCTTTAAAAAACAAGCTTTGGTAAGGCCTAATACAGTTGTTCTCCCATGCCAAGCAGGGGAGCTGAAGGTGAGATGTCCGCCCCAGGGTGGTCCATTTGTGTCTGACATGGATGCTTTGTGGGCTGACCTATCTCAGACCACCTTCTGTCTGAGCTTCCCTGCCTGCAAAATGGGCTGTGGTCGAAGGTGCCATGTGTGGGGAAAGCATCTCCTGGCAGTTCTACCGGTGCTCCCTCCAGCAGATCAGCAGTTAGCTGCTGTGAAGGGAACACAAGGAGATTTTGCCTCTTGTTCCCTTGCAAAACATGCTGAGCCTAGCAGAACACCTCAGTGAGTAAGACTGGGTTGGGGTATTTACATGGATCTAATTCTAAAGCCACCCCACTAAATTTAATTGTTCTGTAGACTTGCTAGATAGTCCTAAATGCTATTGTAATACCTTGGTCTGTCCCAGCTTGCCAGGTTGACACCACTATCAGAGCAGACTTCAGCCAAAGTTCACTGTGCTTCCATGTCTCACCGGGCCCTGAGCCAAGAGCAGCATTTGGCTGCTGGGGGAACTGGGTGAGTAATGTGGGAATTTGGGTGCCTGACTGCTCCACTCACCATGCTGTCTTCCACGGCCAGGTGCTGCCAGTCTCTGCAGAAGAGATAGAGGAAATCACGGCCAATGCAGGGTGCAGAGCCAGTCCCCTGCTCTGCCTCTCCCAGGACTCCCTGGTTGATTTTCTCAGGCCAGTGAGAATTCAGCTGCCCCTCCCACCTGGGGTCACAGGTTAGTTTATTCCCAGAATTGCAAAGAGAAACTCCGTATGTGGAAAACCACAAATGGCAAGCTGGGAATTTTATTTATCTCTCGTGTTAATGATAAAGCTTACTGCTTTTCCTGCAGGAACAGCAGGGTGTGTCTGCTAAGTGAGTGGTGGTGCAGGGTGGTGGGAGCTGAAGGTAGTTCAGGTCGAGCAGACCAGCGCTGGGCTTCACAGACCAGCAGCACAAGCTGGGACAATGGCCTTGGCAAATGGGTTTCTCTGCTGAGCCACAGGCATATTTAGACTGCTGGCTTTGGTATAATGGGCTGGAGAGGCACTCCTGCCAGCTGAGGAGATGCTTTGTAACAGGACTTTGATTCACGATTGGGAATAGCTTGAAGTAGGTAATGAACATTCTGCCTCCAGGGGTCTGCCCTCTCGCTTACTTCCTCATGAATATTTCTTGCTCATGAATCAGGTGCTAAGCCACTGTAGTTAAAAGTGTATGATCATACACTAAGCCATCTCCCGCTCTGAATACTGCTATAAACAGCCTCAGCCTTGCCAGGGATTCCTCTGTGTGCTGAGTACCCTGTGTCTCCTAATTCCTATTTTCTTTGAATTTTCCTGGCTTTCTTGTGAAGAAGTAAAATATTTTGGATGCGACTTGGCCGTCATTGTAATACTACCTGGTATTTGTATGTCTGAAGTGCATCAGGATTGATAAGTCTGTGGGATGTACATTTAGAAAGAGATAGAACTTAATTAATAACACTAGATATTGGTGATGGGAATTGTCTAATGAATCTGTTGGTGGAAATTAGCACACTATCAGTTTAAATCTTCATATTCTGCTAGAATATTCTGGAAGCATTGGGGTAGCCTCATCCTTTTATTGCTGCTTTTCTTTGACCAAAGTTCAGTCCTGGATGCTGAAGAGAAGGCCATGAGCCTTAATGTGGTGCTCTTAAAAGGTGAATCCCCCAAAACTGTGGCTAGGTTTGTAAAGTTGTGAGTAAAAGCTTCTGCTGTATATAGCATTTCTTGACTGTTGTTGCATTTAGGGCTAAATTTGGATCGGTCAAGACTGCATCTTCTCCACGGTGACCTGGAGGGTCAAACCTGGGATGACATTACCAATCAGGTCGTGCTGGAATTCACCCATCTTTATGCAGTGTTTGAAGTCACTCACTTCTCCTGGTAAGTGCAAGATTAGTCCTGAGGAGAAGATGAGATATTCCTCTGCCTTGCTTTTCCCACACTCTGTCCAGGGGTCATGCCATTAACCCTACCTGTTCCCTTTTCCTTTGCAAGTCAGACCCCGCTTAGCACTTTGTCTCTACCCGTCATACTTTACAGTCCTGTGGGTGTGACACCGGCTTCTCTTCCTAGGCAGGATCCCTCATTTTTCTTAATTCCTTGTCTGCCAGGTACTGGCTGTGGTACACCACCAAGACCTACATTGGAGGCATTGCCAAGAAAGTCTATGAGCGGCTGCGTATGTACCAGGTGAACTTCATTGCTCTGCAGAGGAAGAAGGACCCCGAGCAAGTCCTGCTACAGTGTGTCCCCAAGCACAAGGTCTGATCTGAGTTGCATTGCCTTGCTCCTGGGCTTCCTGGGCCTCCCTTTGTAGGATGTAATGGCAGCAGTGCACCAAATGGTCCTGTTCACTGCCCCAGGGTCATGGCTGGGGTGTGCTGTCACCACACTGTGTTGGTAGTGTGATACCAGCTCACCGGGAGCTGAGGGAAAAAGGAAAACTCATTCTATGCAGCGGTAGATGCCATGTGGTGGTTTCCTCCCCCTGCTAACCTTGAGGACTGGGCTGCTAAAATCACCTGAGCCACAGTAACTGGCCATGTGTGTGCTCTTAGCATCCAGCAAACATGAGGCAAAACATGTTGTCTTAAACTTCAGTCAAAGATATTAAAGTTAACACGTCACTGGTCTGACATGGGCTAGTAGTGTGTGCAGAAGCACTGCTTTGGTTTCAGCTGGAGTGGTTAGAAATGGTACTCTTCCTGATGTTCATTGTACTGTTCAAGGGGTGGAACAGAACAGATGAGCCCTTCTTAATCTGCTTCCACGCAATATCAGGTTAGGTTATGCTATTAGTTTGAGCTAATCTGGCTGACTTTGTACAGAAGGAGATGGGAAGCACTCATGCATTCTCTTCTGCCACCTCTGCCGTAGGGGTATCGGCCCTCAGCAGTGTTGCTTCAGATGTTAGCAAAGTAAGTGTGCATCTGTGTTTGTGGAGCATGTACCTTGACAGACAGCGCAGCTCAGTGAGGTGAGGGGTATTTTGTCAGACTGCCAGAACTGGGCTGCATATCCAACTCTCTCCGTAATCCTCTGATCTGGTTGCTCGTTTTTTTCTTTGTTTGTTCTCCTGTATTGAAATGACTTGTGGGCATAAACATCTTTAAGGATTCTTTGTCTCTTAGGCTCTGGGCTAAAATTGTTTCCAGAGGAGGCAGCAATTGCACTGGCAATGAGATTAGGGTTCAGGAGTGTCTGTATTCCTGCTGGGAATGGTCATGGGGTGAGAAAGAAGGTTTACTGTTACAAATAGAAAGAGGAAGAGACACCACAGCTCTAGCCTGGCTCTTGCACTGCCTCTGAGACCCCAGGTCTGACTGTGATCACAGGCTGCAAAGCCGAAATGAGCTTTCTGGTGTCCTCAGCTGTGTGCTGTTGTAGTATGTGGCTTTTTGCAAAGTGTCCTGGTTCCGGCTAGGATGGAGTTAATTTTCTTCCTAGTAGCTGGTATAGTGCTGTGTTTTGGATTTAGTTTGAGAAGAACTCTGATAACACAGGATGTCTTAGTTACTGCTGAGCAGTGCTTACACAAAGTCAGGGCCTTTTCTGCTCCTCACACCACCCCACCAGTGAGTAGGCTGGAGGTGCACAAGAAGCTGGGAGGGGACATGGCCAGGACAGCTGACCCCAGCTGACCAAAGGGATATTCCATGCCGTACGGTGTCATGCTCAGCATATAAAGTGGAGGGGGGAGATGAAGGAAGGGGGGACATTTGGAGTGATGGCATTTGTCTTCCCAAGTAACCGTTACGCGTGTCGGAGCCCTGCTCTCCTGGAGATGGCTGAACACCGGCCTGCCCATGGGAAGCAGTGACTGAATTCCTTGTTTTGCTTTGCTTGTGTGCGTGGCTTTTGCTTTACCTATTAAATTGTCTTTATCTCAACCCATGAGTTTTCTCACTTGTACCCTTCTGATTCTCTCCCCCATCCCACCGAGGGGGAGTAAGCAAGTGGCTGTTGGGTGCTTAGTTGACAGCTGGGGTTAAACCACAACACTGAGAAAATGTCTTGTAGTGGCATACTGTGAGGGGGACAAGGTAGCAAGTAAATCCCTCCCTGTCTTTGAAGGTTACTGACCACTTAAAAAGATAAAGACATTGCTGAAAATGCTTTTTTATTGGCAGTTTTGTTAGTCCTCATAGGCTTTTCTGCTCTTTACCTGAGAAGAGAAATAGGGAAGCCACAAAACTCAGAGCACCACTTCTTTGTCTGTACTGAACGTACCTTGGATAGGAGGGGGTGGGTGTTTGTTCATTCTTTTACATCCTATCCATGTAAAATGGACTTTCCCTGTTGAAGGTGAGTGAGAGGAACATCATGGGCATAGGGACATGGGTCAGAGGACAGATGTGCATCAGACCAAACACAGGTCCTGTGTTGTCATCCTTGTCAGGTTGACCCAGTGCTGAAGAAGCTGCAGGACCGCTATCGAGGGCCTGAGCCGTCCGACATGGTGGAAATGTTTGAGGGAGAACAATTTTTTGCAGCTTTTGAGCGAGGCATCAGCATCGATATGGGTATGGTAGTACTGGGCTGCTTTCTGCTCCTACCTCTTGTGCTTCTCTAGCCCTAGGCATGTTTCTGCTGAGAGCTATACTCCTCCATGGCATTACTTTCTGTCTCCAGCTTGCGAACTACTCACAGCAGCTAGCCCATGGACATTGCACTTATCACATCCTCTGGTCATCCAACTTTTGTGTTTACTTTTCCCTATGAAAGTGCTGTTTGCAGACTTTAATTTCCTCTCATGCTGTTGTAGTCTGCAGAGGGCAATAGCCAAGTGTGTTTATGTTATGACTGATCTGCTTCTGCAGCCAGCTATGCCCTTTTCCTGGCATCTTCGACACCCCACTGGAATGCCCATGGTGCTCTAATTCATGTTGCCCATTTCTGAGAGAACAGATGTAAAGATTTTTTTTGGAGGTGTTTCTGAAATAATCCAGAGCAAAGAATTCACCCTAATGGAGCCATTAGAAGAGAAGGAAGGAGAGTGCAGGACCAAAACTCATGATGATGTTCTATGCCCCAGTGTGTCTGGACCTGTTACAGCTGCAAACTGAGCAATTTTCTGCAAAACCGGAACCTACAGTTCAGTTTCATTGGCGTAAATTAAGCGCAAGTCTATGAAGAATAAAGTGCACTTTCAGTGGAGTTGATGAGGCCAGAATCTGTCCTTCTCTCCTGATTTAGGCTGGACTCTAACTTAATTTCTAGATAATTACTATTTGAATGTTGTACCTGATTATATTTTTTTCCCTTTCTGCACCCACTGCAGAAATGGTGAAGAGGTAGGTGACCTATTTTTGTGCATTACAGGATGCTTCTGCAGCTGTTTCTACCGTCCAAGGGATAGAATGGACCAAGGATGGGAGGGAGGTGCCAAGGATGGACTTGACAACGTCTGAATGTCTTGCCTTGCCTTGCCTTGCGTTCCGTTCTTGAACTTGATCTCCACCTTTTGGCCATTCTCTTTTACTGCTTTCCCGTGTCACCCAGCGAGGAAGGGGGTGGTTACAATTCCTTCAGGCATGAGTAGAAGGAGTAGGTAGTAGCATGGAGGCTGCTAGTGGGTGATGGGCTGTTGCCAGGCTTGAAAAGCTGCACACTTTTCTGCACAAGTGTTTGCTGCTTCTCTGCACAGATCGTCCCGACTGCGTGGATGGACGTCTCTCGTTTATTTTTTACTCCCACTTGAAGAACATGAAGGAAATCTATGTGACCTCCCCTGTAGACAGGAAAGGGCAAGCTGTAAAAGGCCAGGTGAGCAACCAGTCACACTGACTTTTTGTTTCCTCCACCATCATCATTGCTTTTACAGTGCTCCTCATGATAATCTCTGAGCACCAATGGTGACTCTTTTTTTCTCCTGTTTCCCTTGGCTTTGCATTTCACTGACTAAACCCTGAATAAACAAGAAGAGCAGTCTGAAAGGATCACTCATCACTTAGCGCTGTGACTTACATTCCTGCCATTAACTTTTGGGGTGTTGGCCGTGAGTCCAGCCTTTATGGCAGAACCTCAGTGCTCCTCCCAGTTGCACTTAATTGGGAGGCCGTATTTATGGACTGAGGATAGGCGAGAAATACTGAATTCATTCTTTCCCAGACAGCAAAGGCATGATGCAAACAGGCTTGGCCACTGTGCTTGAATGTGAGCCTCACTGGATACTTTCTTTTTGTCAAGGTCTCTTTCTACCGAGGGGCAGTTCCCGAGAGCATCCCTGAGGATGCCAGCAGGAGGAGGAAAGGACCAGACTCCCTCTGGCTTGCTACTCTGCCCATCAAACTGCCTGTGAGTTGTTTTGTCTCCTACAGAAAAATTAATCTAGATGGGGTAAGAGCATGACCTTCCTGCTCAGCTAATTGTCTTCCTTTGTGAGAACGGATGCAATGAATAACTGCCCAACCACGTCATTGGTGTTGATTTCCCACTGCCCGTGAGCTCTTCTGAACAGAGAAACGTGAATACCTGGGAGTGGTCTCCATCTCTCCTGCCAAGCACAGGCTTGTTGGATGGGTGGGCAGAGAGGGTGAATCCTTTGAATGAACGAGGGATGTAGAACAGGAGGAAGCTCACTGTACTTAAGGGAAGTGTCTGTTTTGTTTATAAATTTCCTAGTAACACAGCTCACACAGCAGGAAAAAAGAAAGGTCTAGGATGAGGTAGTTAGGCTGGATTTGAATACAGGCGTTAAGTATAAATATTCTGGTGTGACCCTCAGGCCTTTAAGGGATAGGCTGTATGTTACAGTGAGAAATGAAACTTTTGCTTATGGAATTGAATTGATTTTTGAGAAGCTTAAAACAATAAAATACTTTTGTAGGCTGAATGCTTCCCTTTAGATCATGTGCCATGATCTCACATGCCTTTCTGACACATGCAGCCTCAACTACAAATCTAGACTAAGTGCTCTCTTACCACTGAGGCAAATATGCTTTTGGGGGCCGGTTCATTGAAAAATGCTCTGGAAAGACAAGAAAGGAAATTTCCAGTGTGATCTATGACTATGAATGCTATGATTTTGTATTTTTCAGAGGCGGTGATCATTGCTGGTGTTTGCCAGCATGAGTGCTCCTTGCTTCTTACAGCCTAACTCTTCAGCCTGAAGATCTTCCTTCCTCCGCAGTAGGAGGAAGGAAATTTCAGTGTGGAGACTGAATGGCCAGACACTGTTCTCTGCAAGAACAATTTGCTTAGCATGTTCTCTCTCTCTCGTCTGTGTGACACAGCGATTGAAACCCCGCTGGGGTGAGAACCCTGGTCCCCTGAATGGCTTCTCCTTCCCTCCCTTGAACCTGGGCAACGCCGAGACTGGCTACCTGACACAGGCAAACCTGCTGAGCATTGCCAGGCGCGTGGGAGCTGACTGGCAGACCGTCGGCCTGAACCTAGGCTTGACCTATCAGCAGATTGAGCGCATAGGATACAATAACAGGTAAGACAAGACACAGTGATCAACAGTGATGCATTATATCTATCTCTGTCTATCTGTCTGCAGTGTAATGGTATAAATTAATGCTTGGCTGGTTGAAAGTTTTCCCACTGGAATTGTTTCACTGGATAAAAGATGGGTTGGCTAAGGTTCTTCTCAAAACATTACCTTTTTATGGAAAACTGATTATTTTCTCTTGCTGTTATAAAACAAAGCTTTATGTTTGAAAAACAAAATTGGGAAATAACAAACCTGATGAGCTTTGTAGTTCAGATGAGTCGCATTCCTGTTTTGTTCTGTGGTCTGGATTCCTGGCCAGACTCCATCTCTGACAATGAGCAGTGGTCTATGGCATTAATTGTGAATATCATCTTTATTCAAAAAGAGCTTGTGGTACGTCATGGGACGTGCAGTCTGACTGAAAAGCCAGAGCAGTAGCAGAGAGTGAGACTTGTTATGACCAAACTACTGTTCCTGTGGGGAATTTACATTCAAAAGCAGAATGCTTTAGTTTGATATTTCCATTAGGAAAAAGATTTTTAGAGACATTTTAGTTCAGGAACTGCAACTCCTGTATAATGGGTGGGGAAAAGGCAGGTCCACTGCATGCTTTGTGTGTCTGGATGGCTTCTTTGGGGCTCCAGTCATGGGCTCAGCTCAAGTAAGCCTTGTTTGGGTTGCCAGTCAGGAGAGCGTCTTGGTGACTTCTGTGCTTCACCCTTTCTTCAGAGAGGACCTTGATAAGCAGATCTTGGACATGCTTTTCTCATGGGCACAGCAAAACTCAGAGGATCCTGACTGTGTGAGCAAGTTGATTGCAGCCATGAAAGAGAGTGGCCGTGAGGACATCGCTGATGAGGTCGAAACCATCATTGAGCTGGGACGGCAGAAATACAGGGAGTCCATCCGCCGGGTGGGCTTGGAGCAGGAGAGCAGCACTGAGGACTCTGCAGTAGCTATGACGTAGCACCTAGCAGAGAGAACTGGGTTTCGTATGGGGTCCCTCTGCGCACCTGCAGTGACAGTGCCTTGGGGCTGCTCCCACCTCAAGGGCCAATGTCTTCCCAAGGAGCTGGACGCTGATTTAGTTGTGAATGGACGACTGAACTCTCTTGGGTCTATATTCACATGCCACTTCTGCCAATCCCAGGCAGTTCAGAGTGCATTTGTGAGCCTTTTCTGTACTTCCGCTTCTTGACCGTGAGCTTTAGATTTCAGAAACATGGAGAAATTCAGAGACTGAAGTGTCTGTCAGTTGAGTAGTGGCTAAAGTAGCCTTTAATTAATTAATACTCATGTTATGCAAATTTATTTATAACTTATTCCTGAAACTGTGTTCTGCTGGAAACACTGGGTGTGAGCATTTGGGTCGGTTTGTGCTCCAATGCTTGATGGGAAAGTGGAGGTGCACTTGTGTTTTGAAGGCCTGTGGTGCAGTGGGGACTGTTCAGCTATTTCTGTTAACAATGTGTTTTGCTCACATGAAAATGTGAACTGTGTTCCCCATGAAAATGTTTTCTGTTTTCTGCCAAATCTCTTCCAGTTCCCTCAAGCCCAAAACAACACCTAAGTATTCGTGGGTAAAAGAGAAGAAAGTAATTTCTAGTAAAATTGCTCTTGTTTTTTGGTTTTGCTCCAAAAACCAAATTTTGGAACAAATAAAATTTCACATTGTCCCTAGGTTGCTGCACCTGCCAGGCTTTTTAGATGACACCTACATGCTGCTGGTCTTTGATAGAGTTCCAGTTTTGTTTTACAGATAATTAAAAATCCATAACCCTGCTGTTCTGGGAGAGACTCTAAGAGAAAGTAAAATTTCCCTTGCAGTTTCAGAGGGATATTCTGCACATCCTCCCAGTGAAATACGCCTACGTAGAAGAGAAGGTGTGACCCCTCTTGAAGTCTGGTGAAAAGCATGACTGAAATTTGCATTTTAAAAACTGGTCTGACCAGCTGTGAAATAGGCACTGTTGTGGGATTGGCATGAACTGTGCTGAGCTAACTTCCCAGTTTTCCAGTCTTGTGTAAGGTTGGAAGTGTTTATTGCTTTTTAACTGCTTAGCCATTGACTACTGAGGCTCCCTTCTCTTCCTGTTCCCCATCTCACAATGACCCACTAATGACAGTGGGAAATTTCATGGAAGCTTTTTGAAAGACTACTGTCATAGAATCATAGAACAGTTTGGATCGGAAGGGAGCTTAAAGATCAGCCAGTTCCAACCCCCGTGCCATGGGCAGGGACACCTTCTGCTAGAGGAGGTTCCTCAGAGTCCCATCCAAACTGGCCTTGAACACTGCCAGGGAGGGGGCAGCCACAGCTTCTCTGGGCAACCTGTGCCAGTGCCTCAGTCCCCTCATAGTAAAGAATTTCTTTGTTATATCTAATGTAAATATACCCTCTTTCAGTTTAAAGCCATTACCCTTTGTCCTGTCACTACATGCCCTTGTAAACAGTCCCTCTCCAGCTTTCTTATAGGCCCCTTCAGGTACTGGAAGGCTGCCATAACGTTTCCCTGGAGCCTTCTCTTCTCCAGGCTGAACAACCCTGACAGGCTGAACTGACATCTGTGTAAATTCAACTCTTTCAAGACAGGTTTGGATTCAGCATATCCCACTCTCTAAGCAATACTTAAAGGGCTGTTCTTAGTCTGAAAAACAAAAGTCAGTATAAAAATGCCACGTTGCAACACCCAAAGTCAACCTGCAGCTACAGGTCTGAGAAATCCTGGTGTTTTCTTCCCCCGTAAAGAATCGTCAATGGTTTCCCTGATGCTGTGTTTCAAACCTGCCATCAGTACTATTGAAAGAGGCATAAAATCGTTCTGCCTTTTTTTTTTTTAAGGCTATTCTAACATCTCAGGCCACAGAGTGATTAGTGTCCAGTCCAGAGCACTGCACAAGGACTTGCAGACTTGAGTTCCTCAGGTCTGATGTCTTAGGCCATGCTGGCCCTCAAGTCTCATGATGGGTTCAAGTCAGCAGTTCTCTTCTGAATGTATGTTTTCTCTGGTAGTTTGTGTCATACATTCTTGTCTGTAATTTTGATGTATACAAGCAAGGTATTCTTTCTTTCCTTCAGTTTTGGAGACATGCATTTGGGCATATTGCTCTCACTGGGAATAAAATAAGCACTTCACTGTTTCACAGCGTTGTCTGCTAATCCATAGCGCCTCGAGGTGTTAGACAGAGCCAGGTCCCTTTAAACTTGCTGGCAGAAAGACACAGGTGAGCTTGACCATACTGTGCAGAAATGGGAAAAGAGCTTGTATTTGGGGACTGCTGGCTGTGAAGCACCAGACAGGCTGCAGCTGAGTTAATGGTATCCCTGTAGCCTGGCTTTGCTGCAGTGGGGCTAAGCCGGGAAACACGACGTTCGGGGCATGGGTTTCACTAGCTGAGTGTATGACTAGGGCTCAGGTGGAGCAGGTCTAGGAAGCAATAAGTCTAGCCTAGAGGGGACAGTGCGTAGGCTTAGCCTGGCCTCCGGTGAAGGTGCAGGAGGCTTTTGGCTAGGCAAAGCTAGGCTAAGGAAGTCTACAGGTAGCATAAGGTAGCACCCACAACTACAACGGGAGGAAGCTAGGCTGCGCTTAGCTTTCTGTTTGTGATGGCCAGGCAACAGCTGAGTTAGGCAATGCAGAAAAGAAGGGTTGAGTAGGCTGGACTCTGTGGAGGGCTCATCCAGGCATTGGCACAGTTACAGCTCTTCCAGATAACAGATAGATCGGGCTAGGAGAGAGGGAGGTTAGTGCTAGGTGTTTAGGTTACTCTAGGTGTGGACTACAACCAGGCCAGGCGACAGGAGATACCAAACCCTAGACAGTATCATCAGTAGAAAAGCTCTTCAGGATTTGTGTCAGTAATTTAAGGAAAGTAAAGTAACCACCCCAGACAAGTATTGTTATCTCCAGTCTTTTGCTGCTGAGTGGCAGCTGCTGGGCTGGGCTGCGTCGCTGGTGTCTGGTTTTCTCCTTGCAGTGACACCAAAGCAAGCACCCAGCTGAGGGTATAGAGGTGCTGGCGTGAAATCAGAGCAACCTTCTGACTGCTCTTTCCTTCAGCTGATTTGGCAGCAAATATTTGAGCTGGATGAGAGTCAACGGAAAGCAGGTTAATTTCAGGTGTGTTACCTTCATCAATAATCTCTTTGAGGTGCAGTAACTCCTTCATAAGCCTGTAGTTGCTATGGCCAGTAAATGCTGATTACAGTTGCAGCAGATGGTTGAAGCAGCAAAAAAAACCTAGTGTGGCATTTATCTTTTGAATCAAAAGATTGCTTTCCTTTCTGGCTTCTTTCATGAATTCATCAGATGCTGGAGTAGTCTCTTTCCCTTTCCAGCTATCTGGCTTTTCCTGGTGCCTATTAGCCACCTTACAGTGTCCTACTGATGGTCTGGTAGATTTTGGGGTTTTCACTGTGCGCAATCCTGATGCATCCAAAATTGCCTCAAATTTCAAGCAGGAAAAGCCTCCTTACAAAAAAATTATAAAAATAAAGAGAGAAATTTTTCGGAGTGGGAACATTTTTTCTCCTCCTCTTTTGACTGTAACATCCATACCTCTTTAGCTCTCATAATTAAACCCTTTTCTACTTCATTAACTTGCAGAATGACCAAGGGGCCCTGGGAGGTGAAGAGTGTGTTTCCCACATACTACCCTCCACTTCCAGGTTCTGCTAACCATGACAGTCTTCTAGCTGCCAGGAGACAGATTCAGGTAAGATGCTGCTGGCCCCTGCAAAGATTAATAAAAGAAATTGCTGAGAAATGAAAGCTCAGGGAAAGCTCAAAACAGTTTATTAATTCTATAAAAAACACAAGGCAAAGCCTGACCATACCCTGCAGGGGGTTAAACTGTTTACATTATCCTGGCAATAAAGTGCTCTGTAATTCCCAGTAAAAAACCTGAAGGAAATAAGAAGATGGGAGGGAGCCCACAGGGGCTGTGTTCAGTTAGTCTGTTTACTGTGGCCAGACAACAATACTGTAAAATTCAACATATCCATAGGATTGCTCTGATAAGGCAAAGGAGATACCTGTGGTGCGTTGAGGACTGGATGGTTCAGCCATGAATGTATCTATTGAGCTTGATACAAATCTGAGGGAGCATTGGAAGACACCCTGCCAGTTGATAAGATTTCCTGCTGTTCGGTACCCTACAGTGTCCATACTCGACAGTCTCATGCTACTGTTGCTTTTGAAAGGGAAAGGAAATCTGATGGTCCTTAAATTCACTGTTTTCGCCCAAAAGGAGGATCACAGCATGTTTTCAGCCTTTAAAGCCAAGAGTAGCTTTCACTAGCAAAGCTGTGGGACAGGTTTTCAGACACTGGTGCATCAGAGCCCCAGCCCAGGGCTGCCTCGAAGTGAGCCCACCATGCTTATCAGTTCTATGTTGTTAAAATGAAGAAAACAGCCGTTGCTACAAGTCAGTGTGTGTCCATTTCCTGAATTTCACAGAAAGAAACTGTATGCTCTTAAAGCACTATTTTTCTGTAAGTCCGTGTGGCTTGAAAATCCATGGGGAAAGTTTGATGCTTCTTCCAGTTGGCAGTTACCTTGAAGGAACTCAGTGACTGGGAAATGTAGAAACCAGATAGGCACCATGACAACTGAAAATGTAGCCTTTACCCTTCCTGCCTCACAGTAGGTCTGTAGGGTGAACCCATGTAGAAAGTTGCTTTGGGAGGCTGGGACTAAGATCCTTCCACTTGGTTTGCTCATTGAACATCAGTGCAGTTCGTGTCTTTTCCAGACAGGATATAATGGAACTGGAAAATGTGCAAGGGGCAGGAAGAATGCTCAGAGATGAACACTACAGAAGATTTTTAATACTTTTTTACAGCAGAGTATTGCATCTTCTGGGAAAGCATGAAGCCTGTGAATAGATGGTTGCCATCCACTGTTTCTCAACTAGGTGGCACCAAATGAAATAATCCAACATTACCTGCAAATGAGCAAAAGGAGGTACTTTTTCCCTCACTGTGCATAGATCTGACTCATTGCTGTGAGATGTTTGAGGCCAAACATAAATGTTGTGTTCAGAAAGTAATTGGTTAAATCAGTGGGAAAAAGATCCTCTAAAAAGCAAACAAATATGGAAAGCTGAATGCATTCCCCCATGGAAGGAGTGAGAGACTGGGGCTTCCTTTCTCAGGCAGGAGATGAATATGACAGCAGCAAGAGAATATGTGGAGAAACAAAGCAGGCAGAGGAGGCAGATCAGACATCTCTACTTGCTGTCTCTGGAAAGGCAGTATGGTTGCAAGTCTTGCTTCTGCTGAAGCTGCACTGTGGATAAAGGGAGACCATGCTTGCATGGGTCGGAAGCAGCTGTTGCTTAACCCCTCCTTGGAACCACGTGGCCGAGCTTTGCTCCTAGATTGAGAATTTCAGTGGTGACCCATAACAAACCAGATAGCACTGCCCAAAGGAAAAGATGGGAGTTCCACCCTGGACAAGTTAAGCTTGAAAGCATCCACTCTGCCTTGTTTTCACTGTGTCTTAGCAGAGAGCTGCAGCTGGAGGTATCTCCAGCATCTCCTAGCTGGGTACACAAAGTCCCATGTGCTGGGTCACCAGGTGGAGCCACATCTTGGGGCAGGCCCTGTGTGGCCATCAGATGCTGGGTCACAGGAGGCCACCAGGGAATATGGGTCGGTCACAGGGGATACAGGACAGCCTCACACATCACGGAGAAGTTGAGCAGGTCTGATTTAGCTAACAGGACATGAGAGCTTGAGGAATGCTGTCTGCAGACATTTAGTGATTGATTTAGGAAAACACCAAGCTATTATTCCTCATCTTTTAGTTGCTCAAGCTGCCATAAGTTTCCAGGCTTTCACCACCCTGTCAGCCCTCTGCTTGAACCAGCAAGGGTAAACCTTGGTATTTCTAAGAAAAACACAAATAGCTTGAGAAATTTTTGAGTTTTCTTCCTTCCTAATGCAGAAAACTTTTTTCCTGATAAAAAAAGGTACCAGTGTGCTGCAGGTCCACCCGTGGAATGGCTCCAAGGCAGCACCAAGAGCTCAAAGCTTTGGGTATGAACAGGAGGTGGCAATACACAGTGAGCTGAGTAACCCCAGATATTTCCCAGCCACGCTGGCTCTGCCAGGTCTTTGCCACGGGCCAGACCTACCTGGTCTTCTGGGGGTGTTTAGCATCACCAGCTTTAGAAACAGCAAAGCTGCATGCCCAGGAGAGAGTAGGTGTCATGCAGGTGGTGGCTGCAGTCCCTATGGAGATGCTGATGCCTCCCCACCCTATGAAGAAGGGACCTGGTTGATGAACCTGGGTGGTTAGGCTTCTAATTATTCTTTGTTGGGCTGATGAAGAGAAGCTTTAGATTACAGTGAGAAGTAGGACAGAAGCGCTGGCCGAGGGAGGTGGTAACAGGATAGCCAGGAGAGGACATGAGCTTAGGTATGAACCTTTGCCTTGGTGCTTCTTCAGCCCAGTCCTCAGAGGATTTCACTCCCCTGGAAGCAGCAATGGCTTGGGGGGGGGACAAATGTTTTCTGTTCTCTTCCCTCTGGGCTGGAGAAAAAGCAAATCCTTGTGATTTTTAGCTTCTCCCCAAGACCAGAGCTGAGAACAAGCACAGGTTGTGACGCTGGTTGTAGCTGCTCCCTCCCAAGACTGCAGGTTACTGGCTCATGGGGCCTGGCACATCCTTCATGTGCTGCAGGAGCATCAGGCTGAGTGACAATCCCGGCAAGGCTTTCATCCTGGTGCACTGAGAGGAGCAAGAAAACAGTATCTCCCCCTCATATATCCCTTACAACAGATGATTTGGTCGCAGCCCAGCCAGGGAAGAGATCCTGCTGCTTAAACAGGCTATTTTGTGACAACTACTGTGCATCAACGATGGCTGGAGGGCAGAGGCAGTCACAAATGGATCCATCAGCTTTTTGGGGTCCCAAAATAACCTGGCCCTGGAGGAGCTGGCGGCCGATCTTGGTGAAGCAGCAAGCCTGAGAAGCTGTGACTCTCCCTGTGGGTCAGGCTGTTTCATTTTCACCTGCAGCAGGATGGCAGTGTCCTCGGTGTCCACTTCACCCTCCAGCCAGGCGGCATGGAGCCCTCTCACCTTTCTGCCCCTGAGAAACAGCAAAGAGGGTTAATGCTGCTGCAGATTTCCCTTAGTTGTTTGCTGGTGCTGGAAGGGCAAATGAACAAACAAGCTGTGGAGAGTGAGGAATGCTGTAAAATCCTGGAGCAAATGGCACCATTTGGCATTGCTTGGCTGCACACCCCAGGGAAAGAGAGTGATGCTCCCTATACTGCAACTCCCCATAAATCTGGTGCCACCTCTGCGCCGGGGCAGATGCAGACGCAGACGGTGGGATGCTGTGGGGCAGTTTCTCCCTAGGATGAGGGGGTAATCACTGCCAAAAGGCTCCTGTGGCAATAGGCAGCTGCAGCTGCGGGCTCACTGCCAGCAGCTGTGCCCAGTGTGGGATCTGGAGGCTGATCTCACCATTCCTCGGCACTCAATAAACAGAAGTGCCTTGATGTTTTATCCAGGAGATAAGCATGCAAGGCATTAGACTGCTTTCCCTTGCATGCTCTGTGCTGAGCACGGGAGCCAGCACTGCTGCTGTGGGGCACACTGCGGACAGGCATGCAGGAAGGGGGGCTGCTGGGTGTCAGGTAGCCCTGAGGCCGGATCCCTATGGGTGCTAGGCATGGTGAGATGCTGGAGGTTGCCAGCCCTGCAGGGCCATTTTGCAAGCCAGCTCATGACACATTATCTGTTAGTACTCCAGGGTCAACTTTGCGGCTCTAAAAGTCACTTACAGGGGGAAGAAGACTCTGCTTTTATGCCTTTTTGGCTTCTTGATGATCAATGATTGAAGCCTGGAAGTTTTTTGCTTGTTTTTTTTTTCAGAGACTAACATAGCTGAGCCTTGATTTCCCTGCTTTTGCTAGAGAAAAGTGGCAGGAGAGTTTGCTGGTAGGAATCGAGGAACACTTGTGTGCCTTGAGCATAAGGGACCTTCCTCCCGCTATTTGTTAGGCATTTGAATCAAACAGCTACTAAGTCTGCAGCCTCCTTCCGAGGGGCGATGGCCACAGGGGACAGACAGACCATGTATGCTGGTTCACCTGTGTGGTCTCGCAGCCTTAGCTCTCGGGGACAACAGAGCCGGGCTCAGGGTAGAGCTGTCCCCTTCCTGCACCCCCTTCCCTCGCCGGCTGCATCCACATCCCCTCTCACTTCTGTAACATGTCTGCACAGAAAATGAAACCAGACAGTGGTTTCTAGGTGATTCCCGTCATCCAAGCCGACAGCCAGCTGTCAATCTGTTCATTTTATTCAAACCGCTTGGCTGTACTTTCACCAGTCGGATGCTGGATGCCTGCCCTATCACCTCTCTGCAGTTACCTTTGGCAACCCATCCTGTGGTCCCAATGGAGAACGAGATCAGGCTTGGCTGAGATTGATTTTTCCACAAAACGATGTTTGCTGGTGCTAATTATATGTTACTGCCTCTTCAATCTTTATCAGTTAAATCATCTGCCAGCGCTCTACTAATCATGTCCAGGATGGCCACCGGGCCAAGGGAGCAGTGACCAAGCTCTTCCAGTTTGGCTTTTTTAAGCGTTGGTTTAATACCCACACTTATCTGGCACTTGGGGATTTCACTTGTACTCCGCCATTTATTAAAACTGAAAGCAACGCAAATGGGGAAGGAAGCTGAAAAACACGACCTCGTGAAAGCCTCTTTCTCTGCCAGCAGATTGAACTTGACCCACGTCCTTGGCAGCGCTAAACCAGCCCACGGCCTCTCTGGCAGCCAGCTGAAAGCAAAGCAGGATTTTGAGACCCGTGCAGTGGGAGCTTTGTGACAAGCTGAGCACAAACCTGGTACAATGCTCCCATGTGTGCCGTGATGACAATGATGTTGCCTCATACAGGAGTTCCTGAGCTCTGCTCTTCACCTTGTATCAGATGCAGACATTGCAGCTTTTGAAGCTCCACTTTCTACCAAACTGTTTTAAATCTCTTTTGTGTCTGTCAGAAGAAGAAATTCATGTCTGAGAGCAGAGGAAACCTTGACAACCTGGCGCTCGCTGAATGCAAACTTTCTTCCTCTGTTTTTTTTTATCACTTCTCTTAAAGGCTGCCAGAAGAAATGGGTCCTTTGCACAGTGCAGATTACAAAGAGCAGTTGTTTTTATGCAGCAGAACCAAAAACAAAAATGGGGGATTCCAGTCCTCTTCAAACTCAGTGCAAAGCCAGACAGCATTAACCTTTTCTTTGCCAGGGGACAGTACTGCCCTACCAGCTCATCTATGGGATGGCGCGTTACGATAAACGGTAACATCTACTCCTCTCAGTCCATGCCAAGCTCCATTCCATTTTTGTCTGAATCGGTACAGTGCAGTGAAACCCACCAAAGCCTGTGCAAAAACAGGGCAGAGTGCAGATGTGCCACCACCAAGGAAGGAGGTGGGAGGGAGGTTCGCAGCTGGGGAGTGGGAAAGGGTGACCGCAGCTCTCCCGCGTTCTGTTTCCCTGTTCCCCAAACTGGATGAGCCCCACATCAGTGTCCGCCAGCACCTTCCCAAGGCCATGGTGGAGACAAGGCTGTGGGCTTGGACAGACTATGCCAGCAGCCACCTGCCCACAGCAGGGAGCTGCGTTTTGCTTCTGTGAAGGATGCCCATCCAATACACACCAAAAAAATGGCTGTGGTGCACAAGCCTCCTTCCTTGGTTGGGAACCACTTCTCTGGAGTGAGCTTTGTCACCTCCTGTGCTGTATCTTTTCATGCTTTGCCCAGCCCAGGTTGAAAAGTGCACAAGCTGCTCCCTTTTTCACCGACATCCAACTCATCAGCATTGGCTTCTGGTGCTTCAGTGACCTCTGGTTTGCTCACCTCGGGTTACAGGTCCCAGACTGTGATAACAAGCTCCTCTCGTTTCCAGGTGCGTTCACAACTGATGTTTCTGGGCTGTTCATCGTGACTCCATGCAATTGTTGCTTCTCCCGCATACACAATGTCCTGCTTAGCCTGACATGCTCTAAAGCCCATGTAGCTGCTCTTCTCTGACAGTCTCGGACTCATTGCCTGGGCTCACTCCTGTGAGCCGTTGGTGCAGCGCTGGTAACGCCACGCTTGCTGCGTCGGTTCCAGCGCAGTGCCTGGCGCCCGGGAGCAGTGAGGGTGCCCTTATGGATGCATTCCCCTGGAGATCTTTCCCTCTTTCCTTGGTGGTGTCACACTCGTAGGCGTCATCCCAAGGGGCGCAGAGAGCTGCCTGGCTGCTGCTGTCCTCCCTGACCTTCTTGCTTCGTTTCCAAAGCTCACTGAAACGGTCTCTGTGGGTGTTTTTGTAGAAAGGCTCAGGGCCTGTTATGCTTCTGAAATCACGACGGAGCCCATTAAAACCAACAGTGATGCCTGCCTGTGGCCTGGGGGCTTTCCAGCGGGGCAGCGGGCGGCACAGCACAGTGACCCAACCGACCACCACCGGCTGGGTCTTGACTTTGAATGGAATGCCAGATTTACTATTTTCCCCCCCATTTTCGCTCGTCCCGTTGTTCCACCCGTGTGCCGGCCCTCCAGGCGGCTGCAAGATGGCTGACGGGCGGGGTGAGGCGAGCGCAGGTCGCCCCGCGGCGGGGCGAGGTCTGTTTGCTGTCGGAGAGGCGGGCAGGGCTACGGGCACGGCGGGACACCCCGCTGCTCCCGTAGCTCCCGCCGCCCGGGGACGCCGCGGCCCGGCGAGGGCGCAGGCCGGGGGAGGCCGCGGTGCGGCCGGGCCCGCGTTGCCATGGCGACGCGGCGGCCGCCCCGGCGGGGAGGGCCCGGCGGCGGATTTTCCTGCGCCGGGCGCGGCCAGAGGGGGCAGAGCTGAGGCGGGCCGCGCCGCGCCGCGCCGAGCCGAGGAGAGGAGCTGCGCGCCGCCCCGGCCTCCGGCCCCGGCGGGAACCTGCCGCCGCCCCGGACCGGTAGGTGCGGGCGCGGCCCTTCCCCGGCCCTCGGGAGGCGCCGCCGGGGGTCCCGGCACCTTTCCTGCCGCCGGGCTGCGGCTCGCCTCCCCGGGCCTGGCCCCCCGCTGCCCCGGCCCCTCGCCTCGGGGGCGTGCCGGGGCCCCTTCCGGCACCCCTGGTGTCCGGCGGGCCGGCCCCTCACCCCGTGGGCTGCGGGCTCCCCGGCCCCCCGTGTACCCCCCTCGTCGTCCCGCACTTCCCCTCCACCCTTGGGGTTGTGAGCCTTCCCGGCCCCCCGCCAGCCCCCCTCACCCCGGGAAGTGCCGGTCCCCCCGCCCGCCCCCCTCACCGCAGGGGGTGGGGGTCCCCCTGCCCGCGTTCGGGGCCGGAGGCGCGGGTGCCCCTCGCCTGCTGCCCGCGCCGGGCCGCCGCGGGTGACACGTGTGCGGGTCCGGCCGTGCCCGGTAGCGTCCCGGAGCTGCTGCCGCTCCTGGTGCCGAAAGCGATTCGCACGCTGCTCCGGGGCTCCTGGTTCCTGAGGTGATCTGTGGTTCTGTCGCCTGCGGCCGGCCCGGTCGCGGGGCAAGGTCCTGGGTCTGAGCCCTTCCGAGCATCTTCCAGGCTCTCCTGAGCCAGGTCTGCGCCTCTCGAGGGTGGGTGAAGGTGGTGGTGCTTTGCCTCCCGTGGACGGGGGACATGGGAATGTGATTAGGCTGCGGGATTTCCTCAAGGTCACCCTGGGAATCAGACCCCAAGCATCCTCTCGCTATCGCTGCTCCCACCGGAGCTGCCAGGCTCCTGCTGGGCGAGGGCACAGGCATGAAAATCTGTTTTCCAGCGCCCTGGGCCTCTCTCCTGCAGGAAATCTCAGATTTTAGTTTCTACACCTTGCCAGGCTGTCGGAGTGACAAACGTCAGAGCAGGAGCCCCGGCTATATTTATTTGGCTTAATATCTTTTAGATATTAGGTGTTCACGGTTAAAGGCTGGGTGTTTTTGCCATGGCGTGTTCGTCTCTGAGAGTCTCACTGCTGTTAGGATCTGACCTCGCGTGGCGTGGCTGCCGCTGTTGGTGTTATTTCTGCAGTGATTTTGATCACTGCAAGTCACTGTGGCATTGCCTCCCAAGAACTCACTTCTTGGCAATGGCAAGCTAAAGGCAATTGAACTAGGGTGGTACTGAGCTGATAACGATGTGTGGGACGTGGGTGGCAGTTGTCTTGTCCTCAGCTTGTGTTTTGCTTTCCAGGCTGTTATAAATAAAGGTATAGATGAGGTCTAATAGGAGGACTTGCTCTAACCTCTTCACCAGAAAATAAAACCCAGTATTTGGTGAGGATTTACACCTTTGAATGTCTTGCCTGTAGGATTTTTAACTGTGCGCTGCTACTTCTTCTCATTGGGGTGCAATTTTTCTGCTGATGCTGTGCCCTTGGGTTCATTTGTCCACTGAGTACCCATTGTAGTAAGGAGCAACGCTGTGTTTTGAGGGCAGTGGTGATCGGTGGCAGAGATGAATGGCCAAGGTGGAACAGGGAGCAAATCTGTATTATAAATTGGAGCCCAGCACTTCTCTGAAGGAAAGTCTGCAGTCTTGTTTGATGCCCAGCAATCTTGTTAATGTCTTGCTAAGATGCCAGGACCCTAGAAGATCCTCCTGCTGCCGTTTTAAGAAGGAGTAGTGTGCTGTATTAAATTACTAGGAGGCAGAAATCACTGACAGCCTGTCAACTGCCCTTTTCCTGCCAAGATTTAAATTAGCGGGCAAGACGGGAAATATGCCAAGGTGACAGCAGCACAAACATGTGGAAGCAGCCCCCCTGCTCGCTTGTGTGTCACACTTTGTGTTGTACGTGTCTAGCGGGGCAAAGGTGCGATGGAGGGAAGGGATGCAGCGGCTCGGGTTTGGTGTGCTTCGAAGCCTGGGAGCCACAAGGATTTGGAGCTGTGCTCTGATGAGTGTCACAATGGAGAAAGTCTCGCTTAGGAGCCCCAAGCACTTCATGTGCCTGCGCAGCTGATCTTGCGTAACTGTTGTCATGCTGAGAATTGTGAAATAGTAGGAGGGAGAGATTTTCTGGAGTAGGTCATCAGTGGTTTTAGGTGAGAAAAGCATGTTGTGCTGTGTCTAGCTGGAGTAAAACACGTCTAGATCCAGCATCCCTGACCGGTGGCCCAGTGTTGCGAAGTCCCCTAAGAACAGCTTTTCTGTGAGGGGTAAAGCCTGATCTAGGGAACACCCTCATTGTAGCGTATGAGATGACCGTGTAATGCTGTGAAAATAGTTAATTATCCTTGGCACCCTGGGCTTTATCTGAATGATCTGCAGCCAGGAGGCTGTAAGAGGAGTGGCTGATGAGTTGCACCTTCTCCCTTGGCTAGGTGTGGTGTAGGGCTGCATGGTCTCCATCTCCGGCCCCCCAAAGGGCCGGGCTTTGGGTTTGCTGCTGGGCTGGGGACTACTTGTTTTACAGATGTTGGAAAACCTCTGGATTCTCTTTCACCTTGTTGTGGCAATACAACGCTCTTGGAAGGCAATTGCCAAACTCACAGTAGCTGCTGGAAGGGGGTATGTCCTCATGAAATTTGGGAGGTGAAAGGCTTGTGTGGCAAGAAGAAAAGTTTAGCAGTGTTGAATGTAGCTGCGGAGGGACTCGTGTCCCTCTGCCATCTTGCAGCACGTCTGCCTTGTTCCAGTGCGATGCCTTCGTTTGTCACTTGATCCCTGGGCTCGCTTGGGCCAGGGAACTGCAAATGTTTTGCATTGCCAACTTTGCAGTGCCAGCAAGATGCCCTGCGCTGGGTGTAGCTCTTAATGGGCTATTTCTCTTTGCCTGAAATCATATTGTGCTGCCAGAATGACATAAAAGAGCTTTGAAGTAGGCCCCAAGGGGGAAGGAAAAGGGGTGGAAAACCACAAAATATTTTTGTTCTGTTGTTAGGAGACCCTGTGCTAGGGAGATGATATGTAACCAAACCAGGTTTGGAATAGCTGGGACAAATGTGTTCCCATGTGATCCTGAGTGCTGCTGTTCATGTGTGCTACGGTAGGATGCTAATTTCCTATGAAGGGAGTTTCTGCAGTTTCCCCTTTTCCAGGCTGTTTCAGAACAGAGATGCATTTCTAAGCCTGTCTTGTTCCGGGCTGTCTTTTTTTTTTTTTTTTCCCAGAGTGTTTTTTTTCCCTTTTGTTTTTGTTTGTTTGTTTTCTTTTTCCCCAGAATGAAGTTTCTACACAGCTGCTGGCAGGTGAGCTGCGTCCCAGAGCTGTGCACCTTGGCCCTTGGCTGGAGTAAGCTGATGTAGCTCTGGCAGAGGCAGCGGAGCAAACTTGGTTTGTGCTAGCTGAGGTTGGGCCATCATGTGTGAGCCCTCGAGCTACAGGAAGAGCCTGGGCACACAGCCTCTTTAGCCTGTTGCTTACAAATTTGTTAATGCCCTGTTAGGCTTCCAGTTGGACACACTTGTCTCCAGCTGCCTCTGCTCCTCTCTTTAAATCTGCAATACTGTGTAAGGACAAGTGCCTGCGCTGCTCCTTCAACAGCGGCAGTGCGGGATGGGGAAGGATCTGTCTGGTCACAGCATCCTGCCTTCTGCTACTGCAGGTACATAAGGACTGGTTATTATTCCTTTTATGTCTGTGTATGCATTCACCTAAATCCTTAACCATGTTTTCAGGAAATGCAAAAGCCTGCTTTGATGCCCGTGTTTGCACATTTGGTCTTACTTAGAAGTACCTGAAAATCTGCACTCCCAGAAAGTTAAAAGAGTCGGAATTATTAATTACTCATCATGGCAAATGAGCTACAGATGCTGCCTGTGTGAGCCAGTGCATTGTTTTTATTTTTCACTCTCAAACATATCATACACACTGCATATGTTTCATTGTGCTTTTGTCATAAATGGCTGCATGGACTCTAGCCTTGCTGGAGCTGGTTGCCTTGTCTGTCTGCAGTGAGACAGCGGGACGTGACAGCAAGCATTACTTCTCCTCTGCTGAAGAGGTGCCTTGAGGTCTAATGGGACAGTGTGTTTTCAGCTTCCCTGGGGCCGTGATTTGACGAGGCCTTCCTGCTGCAAGGCTGAGTCCTCTGGCCTGTGCCTGGCTGGGGTGTGGACCGTCATGTGGCCGTATCCAGCTAACAGCACGGCAGGTTGCTAGAGCTAATGCTGTGTTGCTCTAGCTAATCCTAAGAGCAGATAAATAATCTTTTCCTGTTCTCTTCTGTTTGCTTTCCAGCACAAAGATAGCGGGAAGGAGGAGGTGGATTGAGCTGTCCAATGCAAAACTGGGTGTTGCTTTGACCTTGCAGTGTTCATTGCCAGGTAGTTCCAGCTGTTGTGAAGATAAAGTAACAGAGGGTACCAAAGCTTTAGGAAACACGGCAAAACCCCAGAAAAACTCAATTGCAAGACCTTGTCACCCTGGGTGGTTTGGATTTCTGTCTGACAGTTTCCTCTTACATGTCGACATGTATGAAAGCTTTGAATGTTTACTGTCTTAGGAGGGCTGCCTGCATGGAGATTATTTGCTTGGGGAAGGGAAAGGCACCTGGGCAGCAATACTTGTTCCGTGTCAGGAGAAATGTGATGGGATGTTGTTTATTTAATTTGTCGGGTCTCTGTTGACCTTGATTTAATGCAGCCTGTGGTGAGCTGCTCACAGGAATGCAGTCTTACAGTTATTTTGTTAAACCTTTTTATAACTGGTTCTTGTTGTCGTTTTGATGTAGCTGTTGTGGGTGGGTGGTTACACCTTGTCAAACTGCGTTGTGCCCGGCTCCTTCCTTTGGGTGCTGATGCTGCTGTGTGGCTTATGAGGAGAGCTGTCTGGATTTTTTTCTTTGCTGGTTCTGCAGCATTTATCCAGAGGCCAGAAGGAGAGAGGTCAATTTTGATCCAGCTGAGTGTCTTAGGATGGCATGAATTTGAGCAGCTGGAGATGACTAAGTCCCATAAAAGACTGTGCCTGCGCCGGCTGGAGTTTGACTGTGTGGTTGGGGCTAATGCTCTTGATTTAAAGGCTGTCCCAACTATGAGGAGCTTTGTGGACAAAATGGGGAGAGGGAAGGAGAAGGAAAACTTCTCTTATACAGGACAGTGGTGCTGCTGCGCTGAATGACTGTCTTGGAGGAGGCCTTTGGGAAGAGAGAAGGTGTGTGCTTTTCATTTGTAATTGGAGCACAAAGATAAGGGATTTTCAGCAAGTCATTTTGGTAGGAGAGAGATACTGTGCAGGTGAGCTTTTAGTTTGGATCAAGCCAGAAGCCAGTCCAGTAGTGTGATCCTTCATTTCTGAATTCAGCCGCAGCTCCCAGTGAATCCTTTTTGCTTTGGCATGGGGCTGTGCTGTGTGATGTTAAAGCTCCTAGCCAGAGCGAGCACTGGCTTTGCACGGATAAATGTGTGGAAGGAGGCGGTAGCATGTGGTGTGCTTAGTCTGGACCAGCACATCTGTCATTTCTGTTGCTGCTGAGTACTGTGTCCTTGTCACTGCGATGTCTGTCCCCTTACTGCCTTTAATGGTTGTGCTGCCTGCGCACCTTGGCAGATGAGACTAGGGCAGTTCCCTGTGCCTACTGGATAGGGTGGGATGGAAACACCTTCTCCAAGGCCACCTGCAGACTGGGAGCTTGTTTGGTGCCCCGTTCAGTGCTGTGCTCTTTGCTAAATTTTGATAGTTAGGGAGTTATAAAAAAAGAAAAAAGAAGGAAGAATGTTTTAGGGACAGGATGTGTCAGGGGCTGACTGTGAATTTGGGTACTGATCTCTCCTTTGCCACAGATTCAGAGCACGGCCTTGGATAAGCAGTAAAATGTCTGTCTCTGACCCTGTCTCCTACATCAAATAGAGACAGCAGCACTTCCAGGGTTTTGCCACGTCTATGTGATAACAATGGCGTCTGTTGCAGAAGGTATGATCTGATGTAGTAAATGATCTCTCCTTCTGGGTGCTTCATTTTTCTTTTTCAGTTTTTGTTGGCTTTCTCAAGGATGGGGGTAGCACCCTTTCCATGCCCTGGGTAAGCTGAGCTCTTCTCTGTAAGGCAACAGGAGCGCTTGTTGGTTCATCTCATCCTTTGGGAGCAGCTGTTGTTTATGAAGGCTCTTTTCTAAAGGTAGTGGATCATTTAGTGGACATAAAACGCACTGTGTTGGCCTGATCCCCTTCCCCTGAACTGTCCTGCTTGCTAAATCTGTGCATGACCTGAGCAGCTGTTGTCTTTTTGATGCCCCCTTTTTTTTTTTTTGCAGAAACTTACAATGAAGATTTGTTGGTGCCCCGCTCTAGTTCTTCAAAACCAATGGAGAGCTTGAAGGAAATAGCTTGGATACTGAAGCGATAAGCGCTACAGAAATGCCAGACACTATATAAACAACTAAACTCAGCCCCCGGCCCTTCCTGAAAGAGGGATGATTTGCAGAAATACTTCAACAGATGGTCTGAATTTGGCTTTGGAAAGGGGGGAAGAAATGCCAGGCCGCTGCCGAGCGGTGTGTGGGCGCGTGCCGAGCACGGCATGCCGCCTGCCAGCACGCTCCGGGAGAGGCTGAGCAGGCTGTTCCTGCAGCCTCTGTGAGCTCGGGAGGTATCTGTGCACTGCTGGCTCGGTCTCTGCGGCTCTGCCAGGTCCCTGGCGCACAGCGAGCTCCTGCTTCTCCTGCGGCAAGGTTCGACTGTGGCTGCTTGCTGGGCTGTTCTGGAGGAGGTGGGCCGTGGCCAGTCTGCAGAGGCGTGGGCTCAGCTCGTGGGGGAGAGGCTGCGGGGCTACCGTGCGGCTCGTGGGACGTGGCTTGGCGTGCGGGTGAGATTGCGGGAAGGCCGCGGCGTGATCTGACACTGGGTTGTCTCTTGTGCTGGCACAGTTACCTGGACTTGTGGCAGTGCAAATTCAGGTGGTCTAGTGCTGGAAGCAAACATCCAGCTGTGGCAAGGGGTGTGTGCTGTTGGGACACATCTGTGCATAGATGTGGGTTGACAGACTTGCTGGTAGCCTGAAAGGACAGGGGGTGGGAGAGGGTTTACATGTCATTGTGAGGGACACTGATGAACTCTGGCAGAGCTGGCTGCTGTGGCCAACCTCCCCTCTCCCCTGATGAGCTTACTGCTTGTGGTGGGTTGACCCTGGCTGGACACTAGGTGCCCACCCAAGCCTCTCCATTGCTCCCCGCCTCAGTGGGACAGGGGAGAGAAAATATAATGAAAAGCTCATGGGCCAAGATAAGGACAGGGAGAGAACATTGACCAGTTACCATCATGGGCAAATTAGGCTCGGCTTGGGAAAATTAGCTTAATTTATTACCTATCAAATCAGAGTAGGGTAATGAGAAATAAAACCAAATCTCAAAACACCTTCCCCCCACCCATCCCTGCTTGTCGGGCTCAACTTATGATTTTCTCTCCCTCCTCCCCCCAAGCGGCGCAGGGGGATGGGGAATGGGGGTGATGGTCAGTTCATCACACATTGTCTCTGCCGCTCCTTCCTCCTCAGGGGGAGGACTCCTCACACTTCCCCTGCTCCAGCGTGAAGGTTCCTCTCATGGGAGACAGTTCTCCATAAACTTCTCCAATGTGATTCCTTCCCACAGGCTGCAGCTCTTCACGATCTGCTCCAGCATGGGTCCCTCCCATGGGGTCACAAGTCCTGCTAGCAAACCTGCTCTGGCATGGGCTCTCTCCACGGGTCCACAGGTCCTGACAGGAGCCAGCTCCAGCATGGGCTTCCTACAGGGTCACAGCCTCCTTCGGGTGCATCCACCTGCTCCGGTGTGGAGTTCTCCGTGGGCTGCAGGTGGAGATCTGCTCTACCGTGGACCTCCATGGGCTGCAGGGGGACAGCCTGGCCCACCATGGTCTTCATCACAGGCTGCAGGGGAAAACTCTCTGCTCTGGCATCTGGAGCACCTCCTCCACCTCCTCTTCACTAACCTTGGTGTCTGCAGAGTTGTTTCTCTCTCACATTCTCACTCCTCGCTTTAGCTGCGGTTGCTTGGTTTTTTTCCCCCCTTCTGAACTATGTTATCCCAGAGGCATGACCACTGTTGCTGATGGGCTCAGCCTTGGCCAGCAGCGGGTCCATCTTGGAGTTGGCTGGCATTGGCTCTGTCGAGCGTAGGAGAAGCTTGTAGCAGCTTCTCGCAGAACCCACACTTGTAGCCACTGTGCTGCCAAGACCTTGCCACGCAAGCCCAATACACTGCTCTTGCAGAGGAAGGGAGAATGTGGTTTCCCCAGCTGGTACCAGACCTGGGGTCCTGACACCAGCCATGGCAGCAGGAGAGTGCTGTGCCACCTCTTGTGTGGGCTCTGCTGTGGGGCAGGTCGGTTTTCAGTAGCCGGCTGGCTCTGATGGGGATTGTGGATTGGAGCCAGGAAGTCCTTGTCTGAGGACCTCTGGAGCAGAGCGGTGTGTCTGGTTCCTGCATAGCCAAACCATTGTTAGTCTTCCAACACAGCATGCCTGTTACACTGCTCACTGGCACGACAATTTGTTGTCTAATGCTATTTGCCATTCCTGCCATGCACTCTTTGGCAAGGCAGTGTTGGCTACTGGTTAAACTGTGAGGTGTGCTTCAGGGGTGTGGGGTTTTTTTTTGTGGTGTTTTTTTTTTTTTTGTAAACTTTATGAAAACAGGTCTAGTTCTTAAGCAATGCAAGATGAATTGCTTCACTGAGGATGGTTAACGTGTCAGGAAAATTCCTGTGGCTACATCTGGCAGATAGCAGCATTGCACTGCGTGTGGAGTAGCTAGATAACACATTTAATGTCCAGAGAATGACTTTCCAAGTTCTGCTTCTTTTCACTTTTTTCCTCTTGCTCTTTTTCCATTCTTCATAGAATCATAGAATGGTAAGGGTTGGAAGGGACCTTAAAGATCATCTAGTTTCAACCGCCCTGCTGTGGGCAGGGACACCTTCCACTAGACCAGGTTGCTCAAAGCCCCGTCCAACCTGGCCTTGAACACTGCCAGGCGGGGGGCAGCCGTGATATCTCTGGGCAACCTGTGCCAATACCTCACCACCCTCATAGTAAAGACTTTCTTCCTTATATTGTATGTAAATATCCCCTATTTCCGTGTAAAGCCATTACCCCTTGTCCTATCCCTACATGCCCTTGTAAAAAGTCCCTCTTCAGCTTTCTTGTAGGCTCCCTTCAGGTACTGGAAGGCTGCTGTAAGGTCTGCCTGCAGCCTCCTCTTCTCCACACTGAACAGCCCCAACTCTCTCAGCCTTTCCTCATAGGAGAGGTGTTCCATCCCTCTGATCATTTTTGTGGCCCTCCTCTGGACTCACTCCAACAGCTCCACGTCTTCCCTGTGCTGAGGGCTCCAGACCTGGACTCAGGACTCCAGGTGGGGTCTCACCAGAGCGGAGCAGAGGGGCAGAATCACCTCCCTGAGCCTGCTGGCCACGCTGCTTTTGATGCAGTCCAGCTGGCTTTCTGGGCTGCAAGTGCACATTGCCAGGTCATGTTGAGCTTCTTGTTCACCAATACACTCAAGTCCTTCTCGGCAGGGCTTCTCTCAATCCGTTCTCCACCCAGCCTGTATTTGTGCTTGGGATTGCCCCCACACATGTGCAGGACCTTGCACTTGGCCTCATTGAACTTCATGAGGTTCACACAGGCCCACCTCTCAAGCCTGTCAAGGTCCCTCTGGATGGCATCCCTTCCCTGCAGCATGTTGACCACACCACCCAGCTTGGTGTCACTGGCAAACCTGTTGAGAGTGCACTCAATCCCACTGTCCATGTCACCAACAAAGATGTTAAACAGCGCCAATCACAGTACTGACCCCTGAGGAATGCCACTGGTCACTGGTCTCCACTTGGACATCAAGCCATTGACCGCAACTCATTGAGTGCGACCATCCAGCCAATTCCTTATCCACCAAGTGGTCCATCCATCAAATCCATGTCTCTGCGATTTAGAGACAGGGATGTTCTGCGAGACAGTGTCAGATGCTTCTTGTGTTATCCGTCTTCTGCTCTGTTTAGGTGAGCAGGACTGCATGTGTTTTCGTTTGCCTGTGGCCTCCTAAATATATTGTCTTCCTGCAGGAAATGCCTTGCAGACTACTGATTCATGGCGCTCTGGGTGAGCAGGGGGCTGGTGGATGGATTATGCCACAGACTCCTCAGCCATCTGGCAGGGGTTGCAGTGCCTGTGACAATTCCTTTCCTTGTCGCAGAGTGTGTACGGGTTTCCCTGGAGGAGCTGCTAACCTTTTTAGGAGCAACATGACCTGTGTGGGACCACTGATACATGTTTAGCAAGAAACCAATTTGCTGTGATCTGAACAGCTTTCGCTTAAGCAAACAGCTGAGGTGGGAGGAGAGAAATGCAGGAGCAGAGCGGGTATGGTCATGTACCGCCACAGCAAAGGGACTGGCAGCAGCAGTGTCCTTTATCACCATTCCTGTGGCTGAGAGGCAAGAAATATTGATTAACATGGCATTTAACTAGCATTTCTTCTAGTGTACTGGGAGCATTAGTCAAATTCCGCCTTCAGCGGTGGGAAGTAATGAGATAAGCTTCGTTCCTTGGAAAGGTCTCTACCTGCTGTTGCAAAGTGTTTGGGAGGCTGGGAGGTGTCGTTTTGTTACCCTGTGTACTCTCCATGTCTGGCCTTTTGTACAAAAGGCACCCAAAACACTTACAGTCTTGGCTCTAGCTAGCAGCTGAGCTTGCAGCCAGTGTTTGCACTCTTATGTGGTGGCTCCTGCTTGATGCTTCTCTGTCGCCTTGCCTTAGGTGAAGCCCAGCTCATCACTCCAGAGGGTGACACAGGAGGGTTTACAGCCTTTCAGACCCTGGGGTCTTGTTTCATTGACCTACGATATTTTAGCGTTGGCCCCCACATTGGCGGCTGGTGCTCTCAGGCCACTGTGGCTTTGCGGCAGGGGCAGAGCGTGGGGTTTGCTGGATGCCTAGGTTGTTCCAGCCAGGTTCATGCAGTCCCTCTTTGGGACTCTACAGCTATCAGTAGACGTATAATCCCACAGGGCTCTGGATTTCTAGGTCTTGTAAATAATTTTATTCAGAGCCCAGAAGCCCGTATCTCCCAGGCTTTCTTTGAGGGATTCTTGTTCGATTTTATTGTTGTTTACTGGGTGTGTTTTTTTTTTTTTCCAGTCCTCACAGCAGTCAGGTTGCAGGCTCCTGCTGAGAGTGGCAGCCCTGCTTCTCACTCCTGCATCTCTCTTTTTGTGCCAGCACAAGCATTTGTGTGTTCACAGCTATGCACTGACCTGGGAACAGGCCTGGTCTGAAATGAGTTCCTCTAGTTGCTGGGGGAAGGAAGAGCTCCGTCTTTTTTGGCAGTAGCCTGAAGTTATGCTGGACTAGTGTTTGAGCAACCACAGCCTCTGGGAAACAGAATCACATGGCTTAAGAGAGATGCACTTTCTGGGGGCTAAAAATCCCTGGTAGGGTTTCCTTCATGAAACTATTTGCATCTTCTCTGCTAACCCACTGTCAAGGCTGCATTGAGCCTGTACCAATGCCTCTCTGTGCAGGACAAACTGCGGTGTACTACACTTACGCAGCCCTGGGTCTTGCCTGGTGCCTGCCTGTAGATTCTGTCTTTGAGGAGAAGAGTCAGCATCATGTCTTTAAAACGCCCTGCAATTCACATGACATAACCCTTGCTGCCAGAAAAAGGTGCTTGCTTTTCATGCCTCCCTGGGATGGCCCTGTGTACCGCCGGATGCACACGGTATAGCAAGAAGTGGGAACAGAGGGTAAGAAAACCCCATGCCTTTGCTGTGCTCTGGCACAGTCCCCTAGTTTCACAGAATAAGTGTGTGCTTCAGAAAGCACTCAGTGAGCACGTGTCCTTGGAGATGCAAGGAAATATGACCGACTTCCTCTTCCTCTCCCTCCCTTGCATGTGTGGAGGTGGTGGCAGTGCTTAGCAGACACATTTAGCGTGAGCACAGCTGATGCCGAGGAAGGCTCCTCTCAAGGCTGGCAGAGGTGAGGGATCTGGTTACCCTTAGGCTGCAGAGATGGGAGGTCCTCTCTCAGCATATCTGAACCTTGCTGGGATTGTGCGTCGTCTCTCTTTCCTGCTGTCCTTTTGCTTCTCCCTGCCACAGTCTGTCCCTTCCCCTTCCCGTTTCTGAGGGCTCTGTTCCTGTTTTGACATGGAGGGTGCACATGGTCTTGCCTGCCTGCCCCTGTTGCCAGATAGGTTTTGGGAGCCGGTTGAGACTGCTTAACTTGGTGGAGCTCACACTGCAGCTTCCACGTGCTGCCTGTCCGGCCAAGCTGTCCACTGCTGGCTTTGGGGACGTGGAGGAGACAGGTCCACGTGAGGAACGACGTGTGGCAGGTTGCTGGGGGACCTGCAGCCCCCATGCTGCTCCATGGCCAGAGGTTGCCAGTGCCAAGTGGTCCTGGTGGGAAAGGGGCTGCCTGCAGGGTCCCAAAGCAGCAGGGTGGCATCCCGAGGCTCACGATGTGCTCTGCGCCGCGGAGGCAGGAAGGGACAAGCTGGCTGTCCCTTTGGAGAGGGGATCCTGTGTCTATCGTTGCACCAAGGGCTGGGGGAATGAGCAAGGCTTTTTTCGCATTAACCAGGCAGCTGGGCTGAGTGAGCCACAGGGTGCGAGCCGGAGCGCTCCTATTCTTCTCCTCGGAAAGCCGTGTCAAGGCAAGTACTTTACTCTCTCGCACAGCTATTATGAAAGAGCCTGGGTTTGCTACGTCCTTCTCTCCTTTTGCCCTCAGGGCACGCTGGGCTTGTTTGAATTAATGTAATTAGCACACGCCTTATTAGCTCACTAAGGCACAAAGAACTCATGTATATTTGTAGCCAGGTTAAGCAGCCCCTATTAATTTAATAACCGTGTCCTCCTCAGTGCCTGGCAACAGTTAATCGCTGGTGGTGACTCAGAATCAGCCAGTATGGAGGGAATGTGGGCAAGGTGTATATGTGTGCGGTTCTCTTTTATTGAGTTGTATTTTCATTAATGAGCAGAGCTGTGAAGGGAATTAGCAGCAGGCGCAGTAGACGGAAGGAAGTATTTAGTGCAGGTTTACTAAACAGTCAGCGCTGGATATTTCCTATGCTTTATGCTGTCTGTAGAAAAGGATCTATAGAATGAATCAGCATGATGTGACACAGACTGAGAGGCAGAAACATACAGAATTAAAATTTAGCAAACTGCTGTTGAACTCTGCACCAATCAGTTTATGAACTAGGTACTGATAGTAATTTTGCTTTGTTGTCTACCCTGTTTCCCTTCAGTGAATCCTGGTGCAGAGGAAGTGGCTGGTGTGTTCTGGCGCTGCTCGTAACTGAGACTGCAAAAGGGCAAGGTTCTCGTGAAGGGACAAAAAATAGTTGCAAGCAGTTTCATTTTCTGCACTGCTGTGGTCCTCAGTCGCCTTTGCTGGTCTGGGTCTTGCCACATATAGAGCTCAGGTAGATCCTGTGGGTCACTACCAGGGTGCTTGCTACCAGGTTTGGGGTTTTTGGGGGTTTTTTGTTTGTTTGTTTTTTCAGAAGATGCAGGTGATGGGGGTGAATGCCAGTTTCACCTGGAATGACGCAGCCTGGAAGTCCAGGACGGTGGTGCGTATCTGTTCCTGTATTCCTGCATGTGGGATAGTAAGGTCCTGCACTGCTTCTAAAGCTAGTGAGTGAAGCATTTTGGGGGCTCTTTTCAGCCAAGATCATTGATGTATGCAAAGGAGGCTTCCTGCATTTCTTCTCTTCTTCTCCTTCCTGCAATAATGACAGGTCATGCTCTTTGTGGTGGGCATGAGCTGGAAGGAGGAGCAGGAAGAGTGGTGCTGGAAAGCTTGCACAGTTTTGGTCAGGTTTTCTGCAAGCAGCTCTTGGGGTGAGATGAAGGTATCCCGCCTGCTCCCCCTCTCTCTTTTTACTTTTCTCATTTGCTCTTTCTACACCTTGCCAAGTAAGCTTGGGCTGTCAAGGCCTAACTGTTCCTGGTCATCATGAGCTCGTGCAGGAGCATCGTTGAGAAGATGAGGCTGTTACAGGCAGATGGACAAGTAAACCCCATGAAACTGGACAGAAGTGTGTATGCGCTTGTAATAATGTGCCCGCTCACTGCAGCTGGCAGGGGACCAAGTCCCCAGGCTCCAGCAGAGAGGATGAGCTCTTCTGGCTTGCATCTGCTGAGGACCTGGTCCTCTTGGGAGGCAGAGTAGGAAACTAAAAGTCTCTGCGAGATCTCTGTGGAGTGACACGGGATGCACACAAGTCTGTCTGCGGCAGGTTGGAGCAGATAGATTTATTTCTCCTTCCTTAAGGCCTGTTCCCAGGACAGCCCAATGCTTGGATGAAGGCACTGTGAGTGGTTGGTGGGGTGAGGAGCTGCAGTGGTGTAAGTTGTACTGGTGGTACAGAGGTACTATGTACAGCTCCTAATGTGTGCATTGCAAGGAAAAAAAAAAATAAAAAATGAAAAAGTCTGCAGGAAGAGAAACGGTTGCTGAGGTACCTCAGGTCCTGGCCGGAGATCGTAATTTTTTTCAATTTTTTTTTTTTCCTCTTTTTTTTCTTTTCTCTGTTTCAGGGGCAGGAAGGGACACTGCTTGGCTTGGTGGTTAGGAGGCTTTCTGTGCAGGATCAGAGCAGCCCCCTGGCTCAGAGCTGTGAGCTGTTTGGCACACACTGAGACAGGGGGTGTTTTCTAGGCCAAGTTTTTTAGCCAGTGACAATTTTTTTTTTCCCCCCTCTTTCTTCTCTCTGTCTGTTCCCTGGCTTGGATGAGTTTGGAGAAGGAAGGAGCAGCTTTGCCATAGTAGAGTTTAACCCAATGGCTTCATTGGTCTTCCTTCGCTCTATGCCGTGGGAGCAGCCATGTGTCAGAGCCGGCTCAGCAGGCCCCGTGCCTGGCTGCTGGACTGGAAGGGATAGAGCTGAATTTCTAGCCCTGGAGCAGCTGAAGTTGGGGCTATTTCTGGTGCACGTCTTGTTCAATATCTGCCTGAAGGAACACAATGTAGGGGAAAAAAACTTGGATTTGTGGGTTGTTTTTCTTTCTTCTCAAAAGAAGAGTTTGTATTTTCCCCCTCTTTCAAGGAGAAAAAGCCTTTTCTAGGGCTGCATGCAGTGTTCTGAGAAAAAACATACTCATCTTGTGACATGAAGGTCATGGTCATCTGTAAAAATTGGTCCTTGATGTGGCTGCCGCCAAGCTCTCCGACTTGTGGGCCATCATCAGGGTCCTGGAGGCCTTGAAATGCATTGTGTCCCTCCTGCGCACCCCGTGCTAGCCCCGAGGTAGGACCGGCAGCTCTCAGCAGGTCTGCAGCAGGCACAGCACTGACTTGCGCTGTCGGTCCTGCCCATCTGCAGCCTGGGGTTTTGGCTGCAGCGAGCCGGTACTGTCCCAGGAGGATGCACTTCAAGGCATCCAACAGGAACAGCTCTGTGAGTGTCTGGGTGTTGCTCTGATGAGGTACTGCTGCAGTTTGGCCCAAAAAGATGCTTATTCATCTTAGCAGGGCCACTGACACCCCTTGCTTTCAGAGGCTTGTCCGCTGAGAGCTAGGAGACCTGGTTTTGTTGGTGATGGGGAATGAATGGTCCCTTTCAAGCCCAGGCCATCAGCTCAGCACTCTGCCTCATTCCTACGGAGAGAGCCAGAATCCAGCCCTCACTTTCCCTTGGACTTCTTGGTTGGTTGTTTTTAATTACTGCTTTGTACGTGGTGATTATTTTAAATTGGGAGGGGGGAACTTTTTTCTACTCTGCCAGTCTCTTGCAGAGCACCCAAGGGATTTTGCACCGTTTAGTTTCTCAGTGGTAAGTCCTTCCAGATTAAAGAGTTGGTCTGTCTGTCACTGTCAGTTGGCTCTGCCTTTTCTTGACCACCACAGATTACTGAAGAAGAAATGCTGTATATAAATTCTTGTTTGCTTTCCCAGCTCTGTCTCCCATCTGCCAGATTCCTGCTTCTCAGTGAAGCTGTCCTCAATCTCCAACCTAATGCTGCATGTCTCTGAAGCTGTAATTTCATAAAAACTGGTATGGAGAACTGATCCAGAGGAAAGCGAGTTTAAAAATAGTTAGAATCACACAAATTCAGTGTGTGACTACATGATTTCTCAAGTGGCATTTGGAAAGGGGTGTCACTGGCAACAAGCACACACTTATGTCATCAAAAGATGTCCAAGCTGTAAACTTGCTTGTACACCAGCATGATCGTGTGTGGGCAATTTTACTATCTGTCGGTTAGCTTGTGTTTCCACTGTTGGCTCTTCGGCTGAAAAATAACATAGGCCATTATAAACTTAATATAAATAATCATTTTCTCTAGAAGTTGCCACATATGCAAACACAATGAACTATACATAGGATTAGTAGTTTTGTAGCTACTTTTTACAGATTTCTTTGAATTGGGGCATGGACTTACAGGTTCCTACAGGCCAAAGGCTGGAGCCTGCCACTATTTTCAAGCAGAACACTGGGCCTCAATTTCTGCTGTGGCTGTGCTCTGACCTCATACCACCACATCACTGAAGATTTTATGATGAGACGCATGGAAAGAGTTCTTGGCCCTCTGGCTCCTACGCCTCTTGGTCCTCTTGCTATGTGTTCTCAGTGAGATGATTGCAAGCTCATTTGTCCTGATGAAACCTTGCCTCTGGTTCCTTCAGCTTGGCAGTCCTGATGTCTTGGACAGCAAGACTTGCGGTGTGAGCTCGGGGTGAGTCACTTCACCTTCTGATGGCTGTCCTCACTGATCCTGTCTTGCAGCTCAGCTGCAAAACCTCCAGGACGGGAACCATCCTTGACTGAAAGTCTATGCAGCCGCAAATATAACAGGTGCCAGATCTGCGTTGGGGCCTCTTGGTGTGCTGCAGTGCTGATACCCAAACCCAGCTTCAAGATGAGTGTCAACTTGCCGGCTCTCAGTCTGGGGCAGTTTCCCAAGACATGCAAAGTCAAAGGGCGTATCTGGCATTTGTTCTAGATCGGCACAGGGCTGCTCCTCAAGTCTTCCTGTCTGGCTTGAATGCAGATGACTTGGCATTGAGCAGTTGCCCTTTGCAAACCTTTCTGCCCGGCCAAAGTGTAATGTGCTCTGGTAACTGGAGTGTGATCTGGTGTTAGGACCTATGAGCTGGACTCTGTTTCCTGAGCTGTCCTGGAGTAGAGCTGAAGGGTAAGAGGCTCATCTAGGAGAGAGATTATGTTGGTGCAGGGAGAGGCCTCCATGGGACTCCCCCTGTTAAGCAATAGGGCAAACAGCTTCTGCACTAATCTAAGCAAGTTGCTGGTTGTTTGGCCTGAAGAAGCTCTGCAGGTCAGGAAGGTACTTCTCTGGCTGCTCACAGTGCCTTTTGGAGGCCTTTCTCCAAGCCTTAGCTCTCACAGGGGCAACGGAAGATGCTTGTTGTCTTGACTTACTGCTTAAGATTTCTCAGCAAAGCAGGGACAGTTGTGTGATGCTGTACTGGGAGTCGGGGGGCAGCCTGTCTATTCCAGTGGGTTGGAGAGCCCAGAGAGGAGGGCGTGGGAAACCCAAATGTGTTCTTTCTGCTCCTGCTGCCCTGAGGCAGGAGGCTCCCCACCTCTTTCCCTGCTCTTTTGTCGGTTGCCTTTCCAGCAATACCTGCTGCTCCAGTCACTCTGATCCTTGCTTTGCAGTTGATCCTTGCTTTGGAGTCAGCAGGTAGTCAGTCAACACTTTTCCCAGTGTGCCCAAGGCCAAGCAGACAGAGGGCCTGTAGCTAGGTGCAGTGAAGTGTCTGGTATCTTCGGTAACTCTTCTGCTTTGCACTGAGGTGGCCCTGATGACTGAGGCCAGCAGGCAAATCTGAAGAGAGAGAGTGTGCCTTCAGCACATGGTGGGAGTTTTGTCCCTGAGATGGAGACTTGGTTGGACCAGCTCAAAAGAAGCTCTTGAGTGCTGAGCCCTCTCCCCCTTGGAAACTGGTGGACATGGCTGTGTTTCCAAGGCCGGTCTCTGCTGTCTCTGTTTTGTCTTCTTGACTGCTGTTACGTGAAGAAGGTAAGTGAGGTCTCTGAATTTCCTGTAGTCTCAAATAAATTCCTGGGGGAGAGGATAGTTGCAACACTGTGCATGCAGTATCAGAATATAGGACATTGCTGTAGTCCCAGGGTCTTGCAGGACACTGCACCCTGTGACACTTCCACCGTGGCCCTGTTGTGACTCCTCTCCTGTCGCAATGTTATGGGTAACTACACTGGTCCAGATGGGTAAAGAATGTGCTGGGCAAGTGCCTCTGCTAAGATGCTGGACTATTTTTGTTCATGGATTGTTTTTTTCTAAGCTGGAAAGTTGTCATGGGAGCAGGATGTTCCTCAGACTGCCAGCTGTGGTTGGAAATCCTGTCTGAAGGTAAAGGGCAACTCAGCGACAGAGCTGGAATGAGAGCTCAGGAGCCTTTGCTGCCAATTGGGAGTTTTGGTCCTCTTTTTCCCCCTCTGTGGGCATCCAGGTAAATCCATACTGTCACCACTCGTGTTTGCAAAGCCAAACACCTCTGTAACATGCCCTCAGCCTGGGGACCATCCTGCACTGCCAGGAAACTTGCCTGTTTCTTTGTGGCATGAGGGAGATGTTTTGAGGCGTTCTTCTGTCATCGCAAGGTTTCGCAGCATGAAGTAGTTAAGGCTCCCCAGACTGAGCCCAGTTCACAAGGAGCGTGGAGACCCAATACGGGGGCAAAGTCTGCCTGCGTTTTTTTGTGAGGGTGCCAGCCTGACTTTTCACTGTGAACGTGCTCTGGATTTTTTGGCTGTAGATAGGAGGGCGCCGGGGAACACCTATCCCAAGTAGCCAGCGAGCAGGAGGCTGCACAAGGCAGAATTAAGTTGTGGAGGACAGAAGAGGCTGCAGGAGCTGAGGGCTCTTGCGGCGAGCTGTCAGGAAGGACGAGCCAGCAGCACCCTGTGTGCTGGAGCTCAGCATCCCTGCCATCCTGCAAGCCGAGTGGGCCCTGTGCTGCTGAGCCCGTCCCCACGGGGGTGTGAGCAGCTGGTGGTGCAGGCAGGTGATGTGGCACCTTCCCGCTGGCACTTCGGCCTTTTTTCACTGGAGGTACCGGGGAGACATGCCCTGGGCTTGGCGCTTTCAAAGCCCAGTGTCATATGGGGACAGGTGGTGGCTGACCGTGAGGTGGGTGAGTTTGCTTCTTCAGCCCCAGGACTTCTTCCTGGTGGCAGAACGGTACGAAGGGGCCACGCTGTCCCACTCTGCAGCTGGAGGAGGTGACAGTCTGTGACAGTGGGGGAGCGTCCACCAGCGTGTTCGAGAGCTGCTTTGTTTTATTGAGGACTAATGCCATGTCTGGTGCTTCAGGGAAGTTCATGGCAGTCCCTGCTTTTGAGAGCCTAAGGGCAAGGTAGCAGCTGAGATGAAGCTGCCACTGATCCCCTCCATCCTCTCTATCCTGAAATGTCCTGAGCAGGCGGGAGCCAAGTTGACAGCTTCTCCCCGGATGTGGATTTCTGGTGCGAACTCCTGTGTGTTCTTTGTGTCCGGCATGCATCTAGAAAGCAGCTTCTCTCAGGAAATATTTGCAGTTCAGTTTGCACTCCCTAAACCTTATTGCTGTGATGGCAGCTTTGCTTCAGTTGTTAGTGAAACTTGGCAGGGTGTTCACACCTTCAAATGGGTTTGCGCTGAGAAGGAAAGTGGTGTGCTGATCCGGGAGGGTTTCTCCTCTCCCAGCAAGTACTAGGCTGCTGATTGCTTCCCCCCACCCCCGTCTCTGACCGTGAGCGGTTGCATGGTTGTGTCCTCTCAACATAGTGGATGCTGGCGCAGCTTTTCTCCCTCCTCTCACCCTCTGAGCCCTGCTTCTTGATGTCGGCTTCTCTGGCTGGGGTGCTGAGTTTGTCTGCTCGCAAGACACATGGACATATGTGGAAGCAAGTCCTGTTTTCCCCTTCTGCTGTTTATTTTCAAGTCAAGGTTGTAGTTCAAATGTTTGCTTTCAGTGACAGCTCCAGCATGTGCTGGCCTCCGGTTCTGCCTCATCCCTGCCTGACCGCTCTGCACAAATGTTTGTGCTGGCACTGAAGTGGGGATGAGAACACATGTTTGGGTGTAGGGAGAGGATGGGATTGCCTCCTTCGGCTGCAGCACCAGCTGACGTGTGCTAGAGGTCTTCTGTCAAAACAGCAGCCTGTGTGCGCTCAGATAAATTGCCATGTCCGACAGGCTGTGGCCGAGAGGCTGCACTCAGCTGCGGAGTGGGGCTGCTGGGGAGGGCAGAGCCTGGAAACTGGGAGGGCTGGTGGAGGGCAAACGCGAGGAGCCGGCCTCTGGGGGGGGGCTGCTGGCAGGACTGGGGGAGCTGGTGGACTGGGAGAGAGCTTGCGCCTGGCTTGGAGGATGCCAGCAGTGGCTCTGGCAGACTTAGCAGAGGGAGAGCAGAGCAAGAAGGAGGGTGCTGGAGCTGTGGGGACCCCCGGGGTCAGACTGTGGGCAGAGAAGTGCCATCTAGGGGTAGAGGTGGCAACCTACAGCCATAGGGCAGTGCGGTGGCAGCAAATGTGATGAGCATGGTCAAAGAGGTGTGGGTAAGCTTAACCTGTTACTTCTCCTGTGATGTCTTGGCTTGTGGAGATGCTGGGTGCCTGTGTCTCCGTCTGAGCTTGCCAGCAGCACACATGGCATGTGGTGAGACCGGCGTGCTCCTCTCCATGCCCTGGGCTGGGCTGTGATTCTCTGGTAAGCACTTTTTTCCTTCAGGTGATAGGGTGAGAAGCAAAGGTGAAGAGTGCAGCACAGTGCCCCAGGCTGGTCAGGAGTGCGGGCAGGTCTGCGGTGTGGAAAGGTTGGCCATCCTGGAGAAAACCATACCATCTGGGTAGTGTAAGTGGATGAGTGTGTTTGGCAAGGCAGGGGAGCGAAATAACACCATTTTGCTAGTGACTGAGGCTGTGAAGACTAGGTACATCCAAAGCTGTCTGGGTTTGCATTGTGGTACCCCCAGTCTGGCTGCTGTGTTGCTCTCTGGAGCTGGATTTTGCGAGCTGGGAAAAGGGAGAGGCTGGGTTGAGGAGACTCCTGGGCTATCTACACGCAGCAGTGAGAGCTTCGGGCTGTTTGCGCCGCTTTTCTCTGGCTAGCATGGAGGCAATTCCCCGTGCTGCGGTGTGCATGTCACTCTGAAACTAATTTGCTTGATCATTTTAATAAATGTAGAAGGGATGTCCTGGTGTGTGGGTAATGGAGCGTTAATCCACGCCTAGCTGTGTTAACAGCACTCTGGGAAAGAATTAATGCCACATAATTCATTGCACATGCAGCTCTCGCTCTCTTAATTACGGGATGTTCGATTTAGGACCCACCTTCCATGAGGCCTGCTCAGGCTCTCTGGCTTTGAGGTGGGTGTCTGGCGGCTCGTGTTTCCCCTGGCCACCTGCTACCAGTTTCCTTGCAGCTCCTGTGCTTCTCGTGCCGTGCAGGTTCCCAGTTTCAGCAGTGCTGTTGTCTGCCTGGCTGTGAAGTTTAACCATACGAAGACTTTCTGAGGCATCAGCACCTTTTCGGTGCTGCTGGCTTGTGCGCTGCCTCAGTGCAGGTGTTGATGGGAGGTTTCCTGAGAAGATGCAAGCCCTGGTTCCTGACCCTGCTCCCATAGGAAGCCCTGGAACTGCACCCCTGCTTGGCTGCAGAAGCTTCGCTTGCCTGCTTTTGTTTGCATTTTTTGGCTTCCCAAGAGCACCATGTTCCTGGGGAGATATGCTTAGGCTTTTACTTAATCTCTTTTCTTTCTTGGTTAAATGTTGTATGTTGTTGTGGATTTGTTTTTTAAATATCCTATAAAATTACTGGCATTCTTTCCCAGCCTGTGTATTTCCTCCTCTCAGCCTTTGGGACTGCAGCAGCTATTTTCCTGCCCTGGGAGGGACTGGGGACCAGCTCTTCGCAGGAACTCCCTGGCCAGGGTGCTGGAGGCTGCATCGTTCACCATCTTTTAAGGAACTCGGAGAGTTCTGTATATTACAGCAAAGTGCTTGGATAGAGTTTGCAGTGACTTTGGGTTTGTTTTGCAAATGGTTATTTGCTGGAGCTCTGTTTAAACAAACAGAGCTCAACTAAGCTTTCCACCTCAGTGCATTAAAATCCCTTAATGCGTTAAAATCGCCTGACCACGGACATTCAGGGGCCTCCGCTGTGCCAGGTGCTGTGTAAACAGTTATCAAGTGCTGGTGTCTGCTGTAAAATGATCACATCATTCGCTTCCCCTCGCTCGTCCACAAGTTGAGTAGCTTTTATTAGGGGAGATGATACGAGTCCTGGCATTTGCTGGCTGTACAGCCAGCACCAAGGAAACCTGTAACTTTGCCCAGTTTTAAACCTAGGAAAACTGTTTTTATCCCTTTGTGCTGTGCAGCTGCAGCGGGAGCTTCTGTTCCCTAGTGGGAAGCAGCAGCAGTTTTCCAGCTGGGTCAGGCAGCTGGGGCGGGCACTGCAGTTACTGGGAAGGTGGATAGCTGGAGCCAAAAGCCAAAAGAAAAAAAAGGAGGAGAGCTGAACTGAGCTGTCCCAAGTCCCTTTCAGTGCAGTAGCGTCTTCTCCCACCCACATCACCCTACTTGTGTCAGCAGGTAAGAAATAGCCCTGTGATACGTCTGTGTGTCCATCTCAGTCTCTCACTCTTTCAGCTACCTGTCAGTGGTGAATGTTAGCAGCCTTGCTGTCTTCTCTTGCGTTGCCCTTTGCGATGGGTGCCTGGCCTCCTGAATGCCCCTCCGCAGGGAAGGGTGCAGCTGGGGCAGCAAGGGGGGAGTTTGCCAGAGTTTGGAGCGGGGTGTCAGGACCACTTGGTGTGTGTGTTTTGTCAGAGCTGCTGCCTCAGTAAACACAAATACCTTATTGAGGTTATAGATGTTACCAAGTGAGTTTTCATGATTCAGGGCTTGTTTATGCCAGGGTTACAGGCTTTCAGCGGCTGGTTTCCCTATACTTTTATATTTTGGTCTTATTCTGGTTAAATTGATAGAGAGTTAGATCAGCTGGAACCAAACTACTCTCGGGGACATGCATATGAAGGCAAATGCAGTGAAAGGGGTAAGCGGTTTTCACTCAGAAAGTGCAGGCTTAGCTAATCTGGAGGTTTCTAAGGTCTGCTTCCACAGTTTAGTCAAGATCAGGTAAGCTATCTGAAGAGGGGTCACAGAAGGGATGGAAGGTGTAATAGTGTAGTGCAGTGGGTGAGGTTCTAGTGTGGCGCTTTGGAGAGGAGCTCCAGCTCCATGTGCTGGTCTCTCATGGCTTTGGCTGAAAAAGCAGTTTTAGTCTCGTGTCGTCCAAACATGGGACTGTGCAAATGCTTTTATGCTGCCCTGTCCTTGGCACTTGACGTAACAGGGAGGGGAGCAGGTCAGTGCTGAACTGTGTGTAACCTCACCCGCTCTCCTTCCTGTACCTGTTTGCACCATCACCAGCTCTTTATGCTTTCAGGGACGTTTTATTCTCAAGACGCCTCTGACCCTCATGTATTTCCAGAGCAGAAGTGTCAGCCTGAAAGCTACCTTGTTGGGTGTGAGATTCTGTGTGGCTTAGGAAATCTGCAATTAAGGGGCAAATTTCATTCCAGAGGCAAAGGGCAAAGATACCTCCTCTGTTTCTGGCTCACGACCCATGTGGCAGCTGAAAGGGGAGAGGGAGGAGAGTAGCTGAGTGCCACTGAGATGCCAGATGAAAGCATGGGGCACCTGGTTCCCAGGTTGGAGGTGAGGAGAAGACAAGGACACCTCCAGAAAAGTTGTGGCCGCTTCTGAAATTTTCTCCAGTGTCCAGATTTCTTTGTGTGGTGGCTTCTACCAGCTCTCGTTAAACAGTAGCAGTTAAGAGTCTTAGAGAGAACCATTCCTGCAGACTTGGAGCTTCAGTGCTGTGCCAGTAGGCACTGAGCTGAAAGGAGTGGTCCAAAGGGCAAAGTCACATCAATAGCTTGGGAAGGGAGAGGCGCTACTTAAAAGGCAATGTTGGGACAAGACTGAGCATGGGCTATCGGTTTGGGCTGGGAAATAGAGGAGGGATTGTAACCACTGGAGGAGCGGGTTTTTGAAGACGGTCCTTTAGAAACAGCATGTATGTATTGGAGGGAAGTGCTGAGCATGTCTTGCAATGGCAGGTGATTGTCTTGGGATGGCGGTGTGGACCTGCAGAGGGTTGGAGGTCTGTCCTGGATGCTGGGCAGAGCTTGCGCACTGCCTTGCTGCTGCTCTTCCTCACGTGCTGCTGGAGCCTGATGACTCTGGCAGCTCTTCTCTCCATATGTGCTTCTATATTTATATACACACATACATTTATAAGGCTCCCTCTGGAGCTCAGTCTCCTCTCAGAGGAGACCAGGTGCTCCCCTAAGTTGCTCATTCCTTGGCTGGCCTCACCCTGCAGTCTGCCCAGTAGGACCTGAGCTTCAGGCAGTGTGTCTCAACTTTGACTCCTTGGTGTCTTTCTCTCCTATCCCAGGAAGAAACTGAACTGAAGAAGTGACTGAAAAAGAAATTAAGGAACGATTTGAAGGAATAAATTCATTTCTTAACAAGATCAACTTTGAATTAAATGGCTGATAAACAGATCAGGTAACTTCTTCAAAAATTTTTGAGTTGCTGGTTGTGCTGTAGATTTTTCTTTTAAAGTGTTTCAAACTTACTCCCTTTTGTGATATTGGAGGTTGGAGGAAATCACCCGGTCGTCTCCTCTGGCCTTAAACAGTTCTGATTCCTTCTCTGCTCATTTCTTACCTGCTTTTTTTCAGCCTTCTGTTATTTTCTGTCTTTGCCATGTTGTCCCATCTCTGCTTTCTTCAATTCTTCTCTACCATTGCCTTTTTCTTTCTGCCCTCTGCTTTTTACCCTGCACGGATCTGTTCCTTTTTGCTTCCTGTTTCAAAGGTCAGCTTGGCCTGCTGACTTCAGCTTGCTGACATCAAGGGAGCAAAGCCAGCTCCTTGACCAGCTGAGGATGCAGTGCTTGTAATTACAAAGTCCGTGTAGATGCAGTTTTGTGCCCTTCTTTTAAAGCCCATCAATGCTTCAGTGATTGCAGGAACATGAAGTACCAACAATAATTAGTGACACTTAAGTGCGCAGCAGGAACTTAAGAGCATTGGTCCTGGCATATGCAAAGGCTGCATTTGAGTCTTCCCTGGAAATGAAGTGGGATGAGTTTTCTGGGAAGATACAGTTGTACCTGTAGCTGCCTAAGAGCTGTGTCAGATGGGTCTGCACAGCCTTGCACATGGTTTCAACTTTCTGCTGCTTGTGAAGTTGCCCCAGATAAATGAATCCTACATGCTGTGGGATTTCCATGGCTTTTTTTGTGGTGGTCCTCTTCTAACATCCACTTTTCCAGGTTACCAGTTCAGGACAGAAGGGTTAGGTGGGTGAATGAAACCTGATGATAGAGGACTTGGCAATGCCTGAATGCTACAGGCAAGAGGGCTGCCGCTTTGTAGCGTTTGCCATGATTAGGATATCTTCCTGCATGCCTGCCTTCTGCAAATGAAAGCAGTCCTGAGCTGCACTGATAACAAGACAGCATCATGGAGTGTTTATGTGCCTAGGCTTGCCCGTCATCAGTTACCCAATTTGGAGAGCACTTGGCGCTCTTATACCCATTTAGGGTGTGCTGAGATTCACCTCCATGGAGCCTGATTCGTGTATGTCCCTGATAGCCTCAGCAGAACAAGAGGACCAGATGTCTGTGGCCATTTGAAGCTTGGTATTTTGAAGGAAGTGGAGATGTATCCTCCGAGATCTGCCCCAGCCCTTCCGATGTGCTCTTTGAAGTGTGAACATGAGCTGGCTGGCTACAGGGACTAGTTAAAAGGGCTGAGGAGGAGCACTAGGAGAACTGGGATGCCTTTCTATCCCTGCTCGTGTTAAACTGAGCAAATGGCTTTTTTTGTGTGCTAGCCTGTGTTATCCCTGTTTCACTAAGCCCTGCGCGCCTAGGTAGTGAGAGGCAGTAGCTGTGCAGAAGCTAAACAGGACAGAGAGACCAGGCACAGTGGATTCTCATTCCATGAGAGAGCAGAACACACTGAGTTGAAAAGTGGGATGATTTAGTCACAAGGGAATAAGCTTTTGATTGAGTTGCAGTGCCTTCTGTCTTGGGTTCTTCTCCATGCCCCAAATCCTTCACCTCTCCTGCTTAGGTCCTCTCTCACAAGCCTGCAGTGGTCACAGGCAGCCAAGCCAAGGAGGTCTGTCTAAGCTTGGAGGATCTACCGAACTCCCTCTTCCCTTGCAGCGTGCATCTGTCGTCCCTTAGCAAAAAGAGACTGATACCAAAAGACTTAAATCCACAGCAGCGGTTTGCTGCCAGGTGTGATCAAGGGGATGGCATTTCTGCAGTGGTGCACGTGGAATTTGATCTCAGCATCTTGCCAGATACTGCTGCGTAGTCTGTCTGTACTAGTCTCCCTCCACAGTGCATGTGGGGTAACCTGGATGGTTGGATTCAGGTGTGATGGGGTGTTGAGCAAGGGTTTCTCACCCATGAATAGAATGAGAGGCTCTCTGCAGCCCACGTTGCCTAAATTTTTGACTTGCCCAGGCACATCAGACTGTTCCCCTTTATTGCTGGGGTCTGTGCTGAAATTGGGGAATCTTTTGCACTTACGGTGCCAGCAGGCAAGATGTTTGCCACGTGTCTGTGTCTCACTCCCACCTGATATAAACCCTGTGATTATTTCACTCTTGGAACAGGATTAGAGAGGCAAGTGTCTGCCTGCCCCGGGTGTTTCAGGGACACTTAGAGAAGCAGTCACGGTGCTGAGGCTGAAGAGGGGCACTGGTTGTGCCTTGCAGTCTGTGACCGGCCAGCAGTGACTTCGGAGCTGAATCTGGGGAGGCTGATGTGAACCTCTCTTGATATGGTCTCCTTCCCAGTGGTGCCTCCATCTTGACACGCTTTTATCTGGTCTCTAACTTCCTCTTTTAGTGTGACTATGGGTTAAGTAAGGAGAGAGCCATGATGTGAAGCTTACGGTTTGAAATTTTCCCATGCCTTGAGAACAAGTTGAGCATAGGAGGTTGCAGGCAAATCTATTCCCTCTCAGACTGTGGTGCAAAGATCCCCGAGGCAACAGAGTTTCAAGCTGGTGAGATCTGGCAGTTTGGCCCCGCGCTGAGCTCATGCACTGATTTGTGCCTGCCTCGTGAATGTGCTGTGCTTGATTTAATCTCTGTCATTACCATCTTGTTTGGGGATGCGGGCTGAGCTCAGATCTGTCTGCCTGTCCTTGGCACCTCTTCTTCCAGCTGTGCCAGCCCTGGGGCTGCATGTCTGTGTTGTATTGGTGTGAGTGTTGAGGATGAAGGAGCTGTGGCTGCAGGAGAGTGGAGGGCTGAAAGGAGATTCCTGGAGTGTCAAGGTCATGCTTAGCACTTGTGGGCAAAGACTTTTTTTTTTCCACCGTTCTTGTCTGCTTCCCCCAGGGAGACCTCAAGTTGAAATCCCAAGTCTCCATATCCTGCCTTTCCCTTGTGCCTGAAGCTGAGAGGCAGCTCTTTCAGCATTGCTGCTTATTGATCCTCTCTGCAGTTGCCTCTCAATGCAGAGCACTCTGCAAGGCTGCTGCGGGATGAACGTGTTTGCAGAGCTTCACCCCACCGTGCCACGGCCAGCCTCACCGCTGCTGCTTCCAGTGGGTAATGCAGTCTGTGCCTCTGTCAGAGCATCGTTTCACTGTCATGAAAGGCAGCGTGGCTGTTCCTGCTGTGGGAGGACTCAGCCTTGCTGGCTCACCCAGCTTCAATCTAGGACTGCTGTCAGCTGTCAGTGTAATATCTGACACGTTCTGTGTTCAGGGAGCCATATCCTGTGCTTTATTGGAGGGAGCTGGCTCCAACAGGCTTCCTTTGTCTCTGTGGGTAGTGGTTTATCAAGCATGTAAGTGCTGGACGTCTTTCGTAATTGAATTTTCTGGGAACCCGTGTTTAGCTGATCTGGCTTTCACTCAGTGCCGCTTGCAAGAGCTCCCTATGGGAACACAAAGGCGAGCGGAAAAAGCCCTGTGTTTAGGAAGCACATGCAGGCAGTCAGGTTTTGATTTCTCAGAGAGGTATAGGCTCACGTCACCACGTCTGCGGCTGTGCAGGCTGCCAGTTCAGTGGTTTCGCCAGGCTGTTGGTTTATGTGTGTTCCCCTAACCCCAGGCAGTGGGTCTGGAAACAGTTTCCTGGAGCTGCAACCGTCTGCTTCTCCGCTGTCAGCTAGGCGCTGCTTCTGGGCGAGTTCCCTCCTGATGGCAGAGCTGACGTGTCACAAACCTCTCCTTAGATGTGTATCTGATTGCAGTGCTGAAAAGCATTTGCCAGTAAACTTGCTGGCTTGGATGCCATCAGGCCCTAGCTGAAGTCTGTCCACGTGGTAGACAGTCCAGCCCTCTGTCTTTTCTCCTCTAGGGACAACAGAAACCTTTGGGTCCTGGAGAACAGGGTTTCTCCTTGCTCGTAGCAATGCGTGGCTTAGCTGTTGGACTCCACTCATCAGGGGTGTGTGCTGATGCTATGTGCTGCTTTCCCCTCCTCTCCTGTATGTTCAGCAAGGGCCAAGCTTGGCCTTGAGGCAGAGCGCCCTTTATGCTGGGGGACGACAGCGTTGTTGCACGGTGATGTATTAACTCTGGTCGTGCAAAGGAGCTCCATTCTTTTCTCTTTCCCTCTGCGGTGTTATCCCATTGCTAAGACATCTGTTTCTCTGCATCTCGTCCCCTTGCAGTTTACCTGCCAAGCTGATCAATGGAGGGATAGCTGGGCTGATTGGGGTCACCTGTGTATTTCCCATTGACCTGGCAAAAACTCGCCTGCAGAACCAGCAAAATGGCCAGCGGATGTACACCAGCATGTGAGTACCGCCTGCACAGGCAACATCCCCTGGGGCTTTCGGTGGGGAGTCCTTCCACTTTGTTATCTCTTTCAGGTGAGTTCAGTGTTTCTAGGAACTGGGCTGTCCCCAGCAAAGCCAGGGGACAATCTTGAACCAAGCTGTGGTAGAGCGGATAAGGCAAGTAAAGCAGCATTTCAGGCTGCTGAGCCCAGCAGGTGAGATCTCTGCAGAGGACATATCTGTTTGCATCCCTTGCTTGGGAGCAGCGTTGGGGCTCAGGACCAAAACACAAGCAGCCCCGTCCGGTTTTCTGCTGGGCCACAATCAGGTGCGTGAGGGAATTTCTAGCACTCTGCTTCCGTGACTCATATTGGAGGTTACTGTCACTTCCTTTGCTGTGTCAGTTTTAAAAAGAGAAAGCAGTCACCCATTCCCAGCCTAGAGCACTGCATGCAGACCTTTTGAAGGATCATAGATTGACACATGCTGTAGTTACCCCAGCAGTCCTATGTCCAGAGAAATGAAGTGCTGCAGGCTGTAGGAAAAGAAAACATGAATATATCCAGCCCACCAAATTCAGCTGGGGTTTGTGTGGGATGCTTTGGGCTCTGTATCTACTGTAGATGTGCACCACACTCAGCACAAGATACTTTATCCTAGAAACCAGAGTCAGGTCTTAGTTTTCCGAAAGTGCTGGTGTCACTGAGGGAGTAGAAGGGACTGGGAATGATGATGTGTGTCCTGTCCTCCTCCCACTTTGTTCAGAAGTAGTGTTACCTGCTCCATGCTCCTCCACACCAGTATTTTCCTCTTTCCTGGCCAGGAGAATTTGAGGCAGAGTGGGAACAGGAAGGAAATGCTCTGTGTGTTCATGGCTTTAGTCTCCGGGCTTCCTTGCTCTAGCTGACGACATGTAATTATGCGTGAGCTCAGGTTGTAGGCTTTGGCATGCCATGGCAGACTGATGCTTCCCGTGACAGTTACAGCACTCTGCTCCCGGCACTGTTTGTGTGCCCAGGCGTGCTGGCAGGACGTGGCCTCCTGTCTTGCCTTGCCTCGCCTCTCCTTTTTGTTGTGTCCTGCTCCTGCTGTGCATTGCTTCTCTGCCCTCAGCACTGCTTCTCCCCCTGACCTGACCAGAGACAGCAACAGGAGTTCGGGCAGGGTGGAGGCTTGTAGGTTCCTCTTGAGAGTACATGCCTGGATGCCTCATCTGTGGAGGGGAGCTCAGCAGAAGAGAGCGCAGTAGGCTCAGTAGGAGATGCGACTCCAGCAGTTGAGTGCAGATCTGCTCCATAGCCAGGAGTCGTTGTGAGATGAAGTGCTGTTAAGAAATACGCAGGGTTTGCCCTGTATATTTGAGCTGGCTCCTGCTGAGAGTCTGCAACAAAGCCTGGATGTGGATGAGTAATGCTAGAGGGGTGCCTCTGGCATTGGCAGCAGCTGTAGGAAAGTGAGCTTAGGCTGCTGGGGACAAGTGAAAGGATCTTTTGGGGGCCGAGGGGCCAGCAGGGACAAGGAAGCAATGGGGATAACGCATCCTCTAGATAAACATCAGGCCGTCCTGTGTCCTACCTGAGCAGTCAAGGGAAAGGCACTTAGAGGATGCTGTTACCATGCGTGGAGTGTGTCCTCAGAGACACCCTTAGCTAGGGATTTGGGAAGGCTTGTCTGAGCTCCCCAGTTACAGGGGCTTATTTTTTGGGAAATACTGTATGCCCATCAATACCACGTCTCAAAGGTGTCTGCTGAACACCCAGGAAGGAAGCAAGTTCATTTAAAACTTTGTCTGTCTTGCTTTAAGACAGCATGCCTTGCTTCTGCTCAGCTTGAGAGACCGTTGGCATCAGGGGAGCCTTTCTCTTGAAAGAGCCACAGTGGAGCAGCCCTGAGGGCTGGAGAGAGCTGGACTTTCGGGCTGTGCAGCCCAGGGTATGTTATGTATAGTTTTAGCTGGCTGTCGGCTCCCTTTTTTCCAGGGAGAGAAAGGACATGGCCTTGGCTCCATCTCTCTTTGCTGCAGCTTATGAGGCTGGGAGTGACATGCAAGCCTTATGGTGAGGCAGCAGGGCTGCGTGAACATGGTGAGGAGCAGCTCTTCCCGCTCCTCTCTCTGCCACAGCTTGTTCAAAGCAGCACCGCTGGCTCAGGAAAAATGCCTTGCCTCCAGCACTGCGGTGGAAGAGCTGGATGGCAGGGATAGGAGAAAGGTGCCCCTAGATTTCCGGGTCTTCTGAATGGGGGGGGTGGGGAGGCTGCTTCCAAGAATGGGATGGGTGTGTGCAAGCTGCGGGAGCTGGGATGGAGTGTGTGAAAGACGGGGTCCAAAAGGGTGTGGAGAATCCCAGAAGAGAGAGGAAACTCATTTCTGCAACTGGCAGCAACGGAGGATGGGCTCTTCACAAATAATGTGGGATGCCCTAGAACAGTCTTGACCCAAGTAGGGCCATAAAGGCCTCGAGGGAACTCCATATTTCCTTCTCTCCCACCTCAGCACTATTACAGAACAGAGATGAAATTTGCTCCTTGTGTTGCCAAATCTCTTGGAAATAATGTATTCTTGTTTTCATCAGCCACGCTCTCCTTATTTCTGCTTAGAAGAGCCTTTTGTTCCTTAATTATGTATGTATGCATGCATGCATGCCAGTGCACCTCTCCCTTCGCCTATGGCCCAGCAAGTACCTGTCCCTCCCCAAAGACCCCAGAGCAACCTTCAGCCAGCACCTGGGCTTCATGCAGCCATGTTCCAGCCAGGGAACCGCTGCCAGAGGATCTGCGCTGCCTTCCTGAGCTGCGCCTCTGGATTTGTTAGGTGTGTGTTTGTGCCTTCAGAAGACTCTGAGCCATCCCAGCACTCTGTACCCCTTTGCAGTAGACTGTTTTCCCCTTGGAGCAGACCTCTGCGGCACCCTGCCACGCTCTCCCCTGGGCAAGAACCTGAGTGCTCGCTGCCTGCTATGGGACCCGATGTGTTAAAAGTAAATGCTTTAATCTGCATGGGAGGTCACAGATTACTGACTGTTCAGGTCTTCTAGTGTTTGTGTGCCTTGTGTCGAATTGCGTGGAGTAAATCAAGCAAGTCAACCTTGAAGGTTTTGAGCCCCCCTTATTTCCCTTCCAGAGCTGGATTTAAAAACATGTGCATGGGGATCTGCTTGTTAGAGCATCTCATGAACATTTGCCACAGGGAACCCTGGATAAACAGCCCTTGCAGTGACACTTGTCCCTTTTATGCTTCTATAAAGCAGACAGCACGTGCGGGGTGAGCTGGGGTTTCAAAGCCCCTGTGAATTAGGAGCTGAAACAGGACTCAGGCCTGAACAATAGTGTGTTCAGCAGCTGACGCAGTTGCCTTCTCAGCTCAGGGTTTTGCTGACAGATTGTACATGAAAACCACTCCAAGAGATTTGTTTTGTTTTTCTCTGCTCTCAACCACCTTTGAGCTCCTGTGATTTATGACTCTGGTTTTTTTGCAGGTCTGACTGCCTCATTAAAACAATTCGGTCGGAAGGCTACTTTGGCATGTACAGAGGTAAGTAAAGCTGAGTCAGGTATGATGCAGCTTTTGCGTTGGAAGCACTGGTACATAAGTGGGAGGAAAAGCCCATATTCTTTGGCTTATAAGGCAATAACCTAGCAATATCCTAAGATGTCGAAAGGTGCAGCTGTTTCTGAAAATAAACTCCTCCACACCAGCTGTCTGCTCAGCTCTCCACCATTGAGGGCTTGAGCCCTCCCCGTGGCTGTTTTGTGTTAAACCTTACCGTTTACTGAAGTTTGTCTTTAGTAGCAGCTGGACTTTGTTTGAGAACTGTATGTGTGTGTTTCCCAGCTTGGGCATGAGTAACTTCTGTCAGTGGGACAGTAGCAAACCTCCTGTGTCTTAGTTTGTGGGTGATGATTGAATTTATGTCAAAGCCCACCACCAACGTGGTCAGGCCTCCTGTCCCATCTAGTTGGTAGCTTGTCTCCAAAAGTAGCTGTCGCTCAAGGATGCCTGAGTGCGTTGTTGAAGTGCTAAGACAAGCTGCAATTAAAAAAAATGAAATTAAAAATAACCTGCCCCCAGAAAAAGTCCCTTGGGGTGGTAAGAAAATCAGACGCCAGCTCATGGTGGAGCTTCAGCTGTTTGGTCATTGTATGCTAACCTGCTAGTAATCTCCTGGCTCCTTGGCTTAGGCTGTCTGTTGCAGCATTAGTTCCTCAGTTGACATTGTACCTTTTGTAGTTTAAACACAAAATCCTTAAAAGCTTTTGAAGATTTTGAGGAGAGAGGAACAGCAGGCCAAATTCTGACTTTACTCGTAGCAGAGGCAAATGTGGAACACCTTCTTGGCTTGCAGCAGAGTCCAACTGGCTTAGCTGGCACTGAGCTGTGGTTCATTTTATGTACTGGTATCCGATTGCCTGAATATGCAGTTTTTCTCTCTGAGGCGTTTAGATAGCATGCTTTGTGGCCCTCATTCACTGATAAAGCCTGATTAAAGTGCTGCTTTGATTAAGTGAGTCCTTGCTCCTTATTTTTTCGAGCGGGAGTCCAGAAATGCTGGCGCCTTGCTGTTGGCAGCAGTAGCATCTCTTGCCAGTTCTTCCATAGCTGCTAAGGAAGCACAGATGCTGCGGCCATCCATGCTGGGAGCAGGCATTGGCTGTTGAGGCAGCGTCTCTTGTCCAGCTTGCTGGTGGGTGTTTCAGGGGAGTGGGGTGGATGCTGGGGATGGATTGGCTGGTTTGTGCCAGCTTTCCTGGGAGCAGGCAACAAGACAAATAACCCTGAGGAACTCTGGCAAGCTCCATCTTCAGTGCTAGCAGTGATGTATGTGTTCCCCTTGATTTCTCCCAGAAGCTGGCTGCTTCTGTGTTCCTAGCCAGTAACGGAGCCTCCGTTAACTTTGGCTGTAAATATGCAGTGGCGGGCTGCTTGCTGGGGAGCAGAAGGATGATGATGCTCTGGAAACTTACAGGGAAGACTGTAGGACCCATCAGGGCCTGTGGGAGAGACAGCTCAGTCCTGTAAGTCCTGAGTGGAGGTGGTGGAGGTGAAGTGCATTTCCAGGCTGCTTTTCACCCCTGAGCAGAAATCTCAAAGTGTGTAGACGGGTTTGCATAGCTCTTGTTTTTTCCAGCCGTAATGAGTCTCATCAGCCTGGTCCATGTCTCACTAACTTTGTACTCCCTCTGTTCAGGGAGCTGATGGTGGTTTGAATTTGCTTGTCACCTCTGACTATTCAGTCGGGAGCTGGATTTGGAGAGGGCTTTTGTGAACAGCTCCAGCTCCTTCCAGAAACTGATAAATATTTGAGCATGGCCAGGGTGCAAAGGTGGGTCCTCCAAATACAGCAATCCCGGTCTCTGTGCCTCAGTTCTGTGAGCTGATATTCGCAACCCTTCCCTCCCTCTCAGGGAGAGGATGGTGGGTAAAATACGTCCAAGATTCATGAAGAATGTGAGTACTTTTCTAGGAAGAAGTTGAAGAGGCAGTTTAGCCTTGCAGACAGGGGAAGATGGAAATCGGATGATGGGATTGGTTCCTGGCTCTCTCCATCTGTCTCAGTTCCCCAGCAGAAGTTGCTGTATGACTCACAAGCTCTTATTTTCAGCCTTTAAGCTGAAATTGGGAGGATTTTATGTTAATGTGCTAAAATGGCAGCTGTTGTGCCCCACAGAGAAGTCACAAGCGCGTCAGTTGTCCCTGCAGGGCACTTTGCCTCTGTTGGAGGACAAAAAGGATCTGTTTGGGCGCAGCCATTCCCACTGTGTGACTTCATGTCTGCTTCACATGTGAATCAAAGCTCCCCAGTGCAGACAGGAGAGAGGCTTGAGCTTGTGGGGTGCTTTTCTGCAAATCATCTCTGAAGGAGTGCATGTGGGCAGACAGTGCTTGCTCTGCATGAGTAGCCCATAGTGAATTGTGTGATGTAGAAGACAATCTCAACATTTCTCTCAAGTTCTTCCCCAAAAGTTGCAAGGATTCTTGGGTTTGTTTGGGTGAGGAAGAATAGGAGGTTTTTTCTCATGATTTTTTCCACAACATCTAGGTAGAAGCAGTGCCTCAAAGCTGGGTGGTGCTGTCTAGCCCTGTCTGTCCTCCAGGGATGACGGTGTGCTGGCTTCAGACATGATGCCAAGCAAGTGAATCCATGGTGCCTGTGGGCTCATGGACCATGTGGACACCAGTGGAAGGGGACCTAGGAGAGGTGTTCTCTCTGCTCCCTGCTTCAGTCCATCCAGAAACCACTGATAGATCCCAGCATATGCGCTGGAAAGTCCCACTGCTGTTTGCAGACCAGCCATTTAGCCTAGCTGGCAGGAGGCAAAGGCCTCGATCAGGTTCTGGAAATGCTCTTTGCTGTTGGTGGTGTTTTGGGGGTAGCTGCATTTTAGCTGCAGTAGTGTGGCAGCCTTCCATGGCCTCTGTGAATATCCGTCCCACGTGCACCAGTGCCGCACTGGGGATGACTCAATTCCTCTGTTATGTAGGTTGCTGGTGGTACATAAAGGCAAGAAATGTGTTTTAATAGCAACACGCAAGGCTCGGTGAGAAGAGGGCACTTACAAGCTCAGTTGGCAAATAACTGGTTTTGCCTCTACTTCATTTTATTCTTTGTTGTGCTTCTGTACTTCGTTTCAAAATACTTCCAATTTTTTAATGATTGCAGTTTATTTTTGCTTTTTTTTGTCTGTCATTGCTTCTGGTACACGTAGCGTTGCCTATAGGCCACGGTTAGATTTAATTATGAAAATAGAGTCATTGGCATAGCTAGAATTGAAGAGCTATCACATTTTGTAAAAAGATAGAAAACGCCATGGAAGGCATACAGCCAGCAGCTAAAGTGTCTAATTTCTCCTCCTCCAGTGAACTGAAGCTGTTATGGATTATTGAGGACAGGGATTATCCATTCTCTGCTAAGCAGCTTTACTGAAAATATCAAAGATGTAGGAGAGAACCCGCGTTCATTAATTTTGTCTCTCTGTATTGTGTGTGTTTACCTTCTACTTTATTTTCAATTGAAGGAAAAATTGCTGTGAAAGCCTCTTGGTTCCTGGAGGAGGTCAGCACGTGGAAATGTACTTCTTGGTTGATGGTTTGGAATTTGCTTTCTCTCAGTGAACCCTTTGCACTGGTGTTAGAGTAGCAGGTTCATTCTTTTTTTTTTCCTCTCCTTGTTTTTCCAAGGAAATGGTTATTCATGCCACATGTCAGTAACATACAGGTGTTTTGCTTTGTAGCCCTTAGGGGCGGGGTTGAAGTTGTCTTCAACTTGGCATTTGAGGAAACAATTCACGGGTAGCCACTTTCACTTAAAAATCAGGCTGTGTGGATTTGCTTTGTAGATCCTGATATGATTGACATTAAAAGGTGGAGGTAGAGCATGAGGATCATGTCTGTGTGGCTTCTCATCACATGTAAGAGCCACAGCAGGTGGCTTACACAATGTGTAGGAAGCACATCAAACTAAAGCAGCACAATCACTGGTGCACTTAAAAGTCTGCAGAAACCCAGGAGTGTGAGAGGGCTGCCCTGCTTCCGGTCTAGTTAATTTGGCTCCTGTAGAAGATGATGGCATTTGTTGGATGTCGTGGCCAGTGTGGAATGAATGCATTGGCTTAGCTTGCTACAAGGTGGTTTTACTCTGTATTTTCTGCAAAATCTGAACATGGCAGTCGGAAGGGTGGAAAATGCGTTGGGCTGCCCAGCCCTACCCAGCAAAAGCTGTCTGTTTCCTTGTTGCAATTTCCCGCATGGTAGAGGTGTGTCCTCTGAGCAGAGGATGTGAAGCTAAGGATTCCTGGTCCTACTTGTACTGATCCCAGCAGTCCTAGTTACAACTTTGCTTCCTATTCTGAGGAAAGTCCCTCTAAACCTATGTTTTACCATGTTTAATTTAGGAGTTCTTTAATAATATTTGGAGGGAAGGGAGTCTATCCTGAGGAACAGAGGACTGAATTGCCATTCTTTAGATGTGTTGAGCCCTTATAGCTCCTGTCAACTTGTGTGCAAACCTCCTGAGAATGAACCCCGCCAAGTCTTTGGAGCCTGGTGGGAGTGCAGGCTTCTCTGCTTCTCTTCTCAAGAGAGCTTTGGGACAAGTTGTTTAAATCTCTACAGCGAGCATCAATGCAAAAGGTATACCCTAGTATTTGTGTTTGTCCTTGCAAAGATGTTCATAGACCATCAGCAACTCTCAAATGAAGCTCCTCTGGAGGGCTTGAAGCTCAGTATGCTTCAGTGCAGGCAGGGAGCGCTTGCAGTCATCTGCTGGAGGACTTTTTGAGCCGTAAGATTTAAAGGGAGGAGAATATTCTGGAGCATTAATCTAATGGTGCAAACCCCTTTATACTCAGAAGGGACTGACCCTCCCCTCACCCCATTCCCCCCAGGACAGCTTGAAAGCTACCTTCCAGCTGCTGTGTTGCACTAATGCTGGTGTCGGTGGCCCACAGCAGCCGACCAGGCCAAGCAGACCTTGCATTGTGGCAGGCAGAGTACAGGGATTTGCTGTTTGTTGCTCCTGATAAAAGGGCACTCCAGTGGGTGGCAGGGGATCCAAGCTTGCCACGGTGCTCGCAGGGATTTTCTGCACGCTGCAGCTTGTGGAGGACAAAAAGCCACTTCAGTGGTGGCTGTTCTGAGGGTGACACCCAGTGGTGGTGTACAAGGGAAGCTACTTAACTCCACGGGTTGGCCTAGAGCTGATTGACTTCAACCAGCCTCCAGGTCTTTCAGTGGCTCTGCCTTTTCTGGGCTGCCCGGTAAACAAGCTGTTCTGCTTTTGGTGGTGGGGGGCAGGGGCACTAGCAAAGAAGGTGGGACAGGGGGCTTTGCTTCTCAACATCACAAAATATTTGCAAAGAAGTTGAGACTGGTTATTAATCCAACTTGTACTCCTTTCTTGAAGGTCTGATCTGCATTCTTCTGGATTCATAGGAATGCATCCTTGGATGAGAGAAGAGGATGCATGTATGCATGGGGGAGGTAGCAGTGAAGCTAAAGGAATTACAAGAAATATATTGCAGATGGAGCAGCAACACATCAGGGGATGTTTTAAAAAAACCCAAGGTGTTGAGAGGCAGAAATCCTGTCAACTTCCAGTGGTGCTTCATGTTTCTAAACCCCTTTGGTGCATTGGGAGCTCGCCTTCATCAGTCCTTGGTTTTCAGCAGGAGTTACAACACATTCCTGAAAGATCCAGTTATCAGTTCCTTTATTCTCATTCTCCAATGGCCTTTTCTTCTTTTCCTTGCCCAGGGGCTGCAGTGAACCTGACTCTAGTGACACCAGAAAAGGCTATCAAACTGGCAGCCAATGATTTCTTCCGGCATCACCTCTCCAAAGACGGGTGAGTAGAGGGTGCAGACCTTTCATGTTCAGATTAGAAGACACCAGCTCTTGCAAGGTCAAGCCTGGTGAGACATCAGGGCAAAGGTGGAATAGGGTGATGTGAGGACTGATATATGAGTTGACCTTGAGCAGCTCAGCCAGTGATTACATTTGGGCTAAGGATGTAATGTCTAAAATGGGAAGTGAAAAGCACTCCACTGGATGACTGCTTTTTATTCAAGCTTCTAAAATAGTCCAGGATCTAAGCCAAGGTTAGCAGATCCAGAATTTGTAGGCAAAATACTTGAGAGGAACCCAATGGCACTGATCACTGCTCAAACAGCTGCTGGGAGGACCATGGTCCTCAGCATCCTATTGGATGCTGTTGTACTCTTTCTGGCTTGAACAGATGGCAAGTCAAGTTTTGTAGACCCCAAACTTGGCATGCCTCTTGTCCTTTTGTAGCTTGAAAATAGTTTTAGAGAGGTGGTGAATCTGAATTGACAGAAGGCACTTGCACTGTTGCCCAGCAGCTGACCTGCAAATGAATGCTGAAGGAATAAAATTACCTGTTTAGCTTGCAAGTGGGGATTGGTTCATATGAGTTAAAGGTGAGTGAAAGATGATAGCTCAGTGGTTGAGAGAAGCTGGACTCTGAATATTTAATGCTGTTTTCACCTTGATGCTGATATTTCCATTGCAATTTAGAGGACACTTGCATCTCCCTTTGAACTGAGACCTTTCTCCAGTGCCAGTGAAGGGAACTGTCTCCAGTCCTCAGCAACAGTAGTTAGAAAATAGCCTGTTTGGGACATGATCCTGACTTTTCCCATCAGCAATGATGGGGTGGAGACTCACTGAAAATGCAAAGTTCTGCCACAATTACTTGGCTTAACAAGTTCCCATAATGTACCAGTCTCGGCTGCTGCAGATCAGTGGCTCAACAACTTCAGTGGAGATTGTGGACTGACACAGGTTGAGGATCTATTTTTTTCCATGTGCCTAATCTTTTTGTTCTAGAGTGTTTTAAAGTAGCAGCTAACATATGTCTGTGTGACTCATCGGCTCGCAGCTGTTTGTGATTTTTCTGTCTCTTCAAATAGTGTCTCTTCTGTGCTCTGCTCAGACAGTGGGAGGTAATGATGTCCTCATTGCTCCTCGCTTCTACCAAGCAGTGGGTCTGGTCCCTGCAGCGGACAACGTGGGAGGCCTTGGCATGCTGCAGTAGACAGGAGCACAGCTAGCTCTTTGCCACCACCTACGAAGTGAGGGCTGAGTAGGTTGTACAGGGAATATGAAAGGGTGCCAAGCTGCCATGCCTTGTACCACTGCTGAGAGAATGGCCCATGGAAGACATCAGACCAGCAATGCAACATGTTTGGCGTTCTGAGAGAGCAGTCACTGCTGTGATGTTTCAGCCATTAGAACATGACATGCCTGTCAATAGGTGTCCTGCACCATGAGAGGTAAAGACTTCCCCGTGGGACAAATGTGTGTATCTTCCTCCCAGTGCTGAGGCAGGCTTTGTGCAGGTGTTTTGAGTAACTGGGATGCAGCTGTTTCCACAAGCAACTGCAGTCTTCACCCAAACCTCTTCCAGTTTGAATTCTGGGTTCCTGGCTGATCCACACATGACGTGGGCAATGTGGTGTGCTTGATTCAGAATAAAGGTGCTAGAGAGTTTTGCCAAGAGTAAGACAACCTGTTCTCCTAAAACATATGCACTAGAGTACAGTGTACCTCCTGGGGCAGGAGTGTGATACCACTTGGGTAGTGGGGAGCCTTTGTGTCTCAACACAAAGCATTTTTAATTCCCTTAGAGAAGAGAAAGGTTAGGCCACAGTTAGGTGACAAGAGCTAGGCAGCATGTGGAGTTGGGGTCACATCTCATTTGACATCCATGGAGGTCTTGGATGAAAGAAATCTGGTCAGCTGTGCTTGTGAGGATAGCCAGCATGGGCTGGACAGAGAGGCAGCGCCTTGATACTGCTGTGATAGATGGTTTAAGGTGTTTCTAACTAGAAATGTCACTCCAAGATGTGATTGGGAAAGAAAATGCTTTGCAGGTTGGCTGTGGCTGGTATAGGCTATGAACCTGGGATCTAGCTGGAAGGTTTGGTGCTTGTTGTGACCTTGCTTAGTGTATGGGGAGCAGGGGGTGATGGAAAAGGCCATGACATTACCAGTGAGGATAAGGGCCCTTAGAAACTGCAGGGCAGCTGCTTATTGTGCGATCCTTTTCCTCCATGCTAGGGAAATCCCAGGCCTGGGGGTAGGGTATGTAACCTGCCCGGAGGGGTTGTGCCTGGCTGTGCTGCAGTCATTGCATGCTGCCTTGCCTTTGGCACTTCACAGGAATTTCTCCCATCTGTAGATGTGTAGCACGTGGCAAATAGGAGTGATGGCAAGGGGCCGTTTCACTGGGTGACAAAGCTGTATGTTACCCAAGGGTTTGCCTTGCTCTTGCTCCCTCTTTTTGGGAGGAAGCAAGCTCTTTGCAGTCTGCAAGCTGCTTCTTCTGTCCCCTTGTCCCTAGTTACCTTTGTAAGACAGGGCAGGATTAGCAGTGCTGGAATCCAAACTCCTCTCCTACCCAGGGCAGAACAGGTTACATACCTGCTAGCACATCGCAAGGCTGGGCCACCTGTTTCACAACTCCAGTCAAAGCCTAGGTATGAGCAGCAAAATAGCCTGAGGTTAGAAAGGTGAAGATTCAAGCTGCCTGGCATGTCAATGTGGTTTCATTTCTGGATATGTAATTGTAACAGCCAAGGTGGTATATGGTGTAAAGCTCAGCTGAGGGACTTAGGCTCAGTGTAAGGCTGGGGCCTGTGTTTTCATGGTGAGCCACCAAGATCTTGGTTCAGCTCTACCAAAGTCTTTTTTGTGCAAGCCAGGCTACCTGGTATACATGCATAGTATTCTGTACTCTTAGGCCAGCATCCCAAAGGATGCTGTGGTGGTTTTCTGACTCAGAGCTGCAGAAGTCTTCTAGACCTGTTTGACATTGAATGCCTTTGTTGTTAAGCTTCTAACACTTGTCTTGCTTGAAATGTGTCTGATAAAATGTGCGTGTTCTGTCGATGTTTGCTGATTATGCTGTGTCCTCCATGTGCAAGTGGAAGAAACACATGGACCAGAGTGTGGCAAATCCAGCACAACCCGTAATAGCCTCAAGTTACACAATGACTTTTAGTGTGCATTAATTTTTTTATTTTATCCTTTGAAAAACTTTGTGTTGAAATGAAATTACTTTTAAACTGCTAGAAAGAAAAGTGGCATAAAGCCTGTTTTCGAAAGACCATACTGAAAACAACACCTGTGGTGTAGGAAGCGCCTGGCTGCAAATTGCTGGAAGAGTATTTTGGGGATGTATCACTGCAGATTTGTGCTAGACTTCCTTTTCCCTGGCCATGCTCTTGGATGTTGCTGGAGGTAGAGTATTGGGGCAGCAGGACATGTCTGTTCTTGCAGCCCTCTCTGCCCTGGGACTAGCTGGGGGGAGGGGGGCACTCCTGCCTGTACAATGCTTTTCCCCTCCTTTTGGTGCAGGAAGGATTCGTGCTCACAGGCCAGGGGACTTGGTTTCTGCTTCTTTGACTGTTTCTGTTTTGTTGTCAAGAACATTATGACCGCCTACTGCTACAGCTTCTTGTTTCATAAGGAAACAAAACTGTGTTGGTCCTCCCAAGCTGTCCTGATCATTTAGGAACAAGGGAGGCATGGGTGAGTTATGTGAGTGCTGGAAACCCCCTTGCTATGCCGTGGAGGAAAGGAGGAAATCCAAGATGCTGAAAAATCTGAAGGGCACCCCATGACCCTGATTGAGAAAGGCAAAAAGGGTCAGACATTGTCCTGTGATGATTTTGATGTAAGGGCGTCTACAGTTCCCAGGAGAAGAAGTAGAAGAGGTGACCCACAAAAGAGTCTTCAGGTAGGTCCTTGCTCCTGTGCCACTCTATGATGGCTGGGCCACACGGCTGGGGACGGCAGGATGCGCGAGGGAGGAGAAACTTCCAACTTTCCAACTTCAGGCTGCTGGAAACAGATGGGATTTTGTTTTTTTCCCCCCTCTGGATTTCTGAAGCTGGATGTGTTGAGAAACCAATCATCTCACAGCTGCTGTTAAAATAGCAGCAGCTTTACTGTCCAGAGCAGAGGATGCGAGGAGTCACTAGGCTAAGTGAAGCACTTGAGTATGAAGCACTTGGGTATGAAACTAAGAAAGTGGTCTAGATTGGTAGTACACCAGCATGCATTTAAAGTACATTGTTGATTTTTGGGTGCTCAGTGTGTGAGGCCTCTTTGATAGATGTAAGTATTGCCTACTTTTTATGTTCTTTTTGAATCTGGACGTTAAATGCTTCATAAAAAACAGTCCCTTTAAAGCGTCCTGCAGTGTTTCATGTTTATCCTCAAAGTGTTGAGTGGCAGACAGCTGTTGTGTACGGCATGTGTTTGCCAGGTTTTGTTGTTCATTTTTCAGGTTCTTGGTTAAATACTCTGCCTTGGCTGCGGTAACAAGCATTTTATGGCTTCTTATAAAAATGATTTCTTGCTCATAAAAACTCTTCAGTGTCCCTGGATGGGTTTCTTGCTGCTCTTCTCTGAGGTGTGTTATTCCTTTATGTCTCCTGTCCTTTTTAATCTTGACCTTCATTTTGTTTGTTGTTCTGGAGCAAAGGCTGGCAATCTGCTGACTTAACAGCTCGCATTCCTAGGAAGACCAGCACAATTGTGTTACTTGTGTCTTTGCTGATGCCAGCAAATTTTCCTCCTTTGTGCTTCCGCCTGCCGTGTAGCTTTGGTCAGAGAAGAGAAATAGCCAGCTGTAATCCTGAGACAAGCAAGGCACTTTTCCTACTCTCCCATGCAGATGGGGAGACTGGAGCTTGTTCTGCATTGCCTTCCCGGCTGATACGTCTCCCCAGGGCTACTTGCTTCATCTGCCCCTCTTTCAGGCTCTCCTAAAATACTCAGACCATCTCTTCTGTGGCACCTGTTTAAGTAGCCATTGCCTGGCCTGGCTGATCCTTGAGCTGCAAAATGCTCATATATGGGCCATAAAGCGAGGCTCTTGATTTAGGAAGGAGGGATGCTGCTGATAATCCTGGTGGTGAGCTGCTGTGTCACCTTGCACACACTGTGCTTTGGTCATTCTCTGGGCAGGAACCCTTGTGGGCCAAGGTATCCTCTCCTGTAGTTATTCACTGGATGTCCACACACTTACTTGATGCAGATAACCCTCATCCAACCCACTGGGACCTGTAGGTGGGGGAATCCAGCCCTTCTCCTAGAAGGAGCCAGTTACGAGCTGATAATCTCACTGTGCCTATTTGGGGATAGCTGTTTGAGGGGGTCTCTTTTATTTAGCACAGAGAGGCTCAGGGAGTTACGGTGGGTTGAAGTTAGAGACATCAAAGGTCAGCCAGAAAGTAAATGCACTTTCGACTATTAATCTAGAGGGAGCTAGAGATGGGCTACTTAATCACAGAATGCACTCATGAGAGGAGCGTTGCCCTTGTCTCCATTCGAGGTGTACGTCTTGGAACAAAACACGGGTTCTGTCTGTGTTCAGCGTGCTCAGACACGTTGCCCTGTCCATTGTTCACTTCCACAGACATTCGTATTGGAGCAAAACACTTGGGATCTCCTGCCAGGGCAAACCTGATGTAATGGGTGCAGGCGCAGAGTCACCTTCCTCTTGGCTTAGTCCAGACAGGCAACACACAGCTACTGCAGCCGGAGGCAAGTTGTACCATACCTGGAGTAACATCTGCCAGAGCAGCATTTAATCTGGTGGCATTACTTTGAGGTGGATCTGTCCTTCATCAGTCCTTTGTCTTGCTTTTCTGAGACGTTTGAGCTGGCACTAGAGGTTAGGGGGAGCTTGTAGTAGGAACTTTCTTGCTTTTACGTTTGCCAGCATCGTAGCTCTAGCGTTTCTGAAGCACGTTTGCAATAGCTTATTGTCACCTCTTGGAAGATCACAGATTGGGTTAAAGGGACTGACTGGCAGTTTGTGTGCAGGTCTCTGTGTGACTGTGGCAGACAAGTTGCCCTCCCTTTGAAGGACAACTCCTGTGTGTTTGTCCATATCAAAGACCCACTATTTAAATTGTTTGAAAGCAGCTTACTCTTTCTGGCTTGAAACTCTTGGAGAGCTTTCTACAGCCTGTTGCGTTGACAGACTAGAGGCAGAGGTTATTTTATGAGTGAGGAAGGTGATGCCCAAGCTGGGGACAGTAGCGTCTTGGACAGCAAGTAGGAGCATATGGCTTTGTATGGATGTTTCCTTAGGTCAAAGACTTCCTGTCTTTGGAAATCTTGTCATCCTTATTCCAGAATGACTGGTTTTGGTCCCTGCCCAAGTACAGTCAACTCCTACATGGTCAAGATTTTTCAGAAACTTGGAAAAAGTCCTTCTCTGCTCCCCTGTGACATCAATATACCAGCGCTTTCAGAGATCCTAACTTTGGATTGATTAACTGCTTTGAAAATCCCTCCATAAACCTCTAGTTCCCACTTTTTGACTTCCTGATTTTTCAGCTTTAGTTTGAAACTGTAATTTAGATCGAGCATGAATCTGCTCCCCTTCCCATTTGACATCGTTGATTTGTCAGTAATTGCATGTCAGTTAAAAAAGTGGAACGACTGATATCTGCTAGTGCAGAGTTTGGGGCTATTGTGTACATGTTATATTTAACGCCCTCTTGCTGTGATAAAAGATGGTTTCTACATTTGTAGGACCAGATCCTTGCTAGTGTTGCAGCTTTTGAAGTCAGTTGAGATGCGCCAGTTTTTAAACCACTGAGGATAAGGCCTGTGGTGCCTTAAATATTTAAACCCCTTTGTCACCTAGAGATGAACCCTCTTCAGACTCCTTTTATGTGCAGACTGGTGAGGTTTTACAAAGAGAGTTTGACCCCTGCGTGGCAAATTTTAAACCTCTTGACAGAAGATTTGCTCATCTTATGCTATTTTTTCTCTTGGACCTCCCACAGTTCCCAGGATATGTAAACCAAAAGCTGAAAGCCCTTGTTCTAGATACTTCTGATGTACCTGTTTGACATCTCTAAAATACACCCACACACATAAATCCTTTGCTGGATCACACTGACATAGCTCCATGAAGTTCAGTCAAGCCAGGCTGACTTTTGTTGGCTGGGATAATGGTCCACAGATGAACACATAGGGAAAATCTTCGTGATCTTTTGAACTGGGTATCAAAGCAGTCGCCCTGGATGGAAGCCAGGAGACGTGTACTCCAGGTGTGCTTCAGGGCGCTTGCTAATGTGAGAGATGCTCTGCTGTGGGTAGAGGGACTGTCAGCCAGCTCCTTTGTGTGGTTTGCTTCCTCCCACAGCTGGGCAGGGGTTGTGCAGCCTTGCTGCTGACTATCAAGCCAGCAGAGACTGACGCTGTGCTCCAGGCCACCCAAGAGGCACAAGTTGGCCACTTCCAGGTGTCAGTGCCAGGGAAGACCTCTGGATTTACACACCCTGATACCTGCATACCTCCAGGAAAACTTGCTGCGCATGCTTCAGCACCCATGTGGGTAACTCCATGGGAGGGATTGTTCTTTGCAGCTTCCCATCTCTGGGGGAATCTGGAAAGGGGAGACCGTGAAATGTTCCTCCCTTCATCCTCACAGGAGAGCTCTATATTTAGTTGCTGGTAATCTCCTTTGTGGCTCTGTGCCTCTAATCCCCTGCTCTGATATCCTCCCTGGAGAAGATGAGAGGTGGAGAAACTGGCCCGGCTGATGTGGTGGGCCAGCAGGATCATACCCTCCCTTTCCTGTAGGCTTGGCATTGAAACTTTTTTGCTGGCCCACAGTGCCATAGCTGTGCTCTGTGTGTGTGCATATGAAACCCCCAGTAAGGGAGTGTGGCTTGGTTTTGCAAGAGAATAGGGCATGTCATTGTGGGACTGCTTTTGTCGTAGTGTGGGGACTCGCCTTGAGTAGGTTAAGATGAGGTATTGCTGTGGGAGCAGGGCTAGGGGAAGTAAAAGTAGTGCTTGCATTTAAAACAGAAAAAAGAGGCGGCTGTTTCCCTCTGGCTGTGTGATTTAGATAGGCTCCTCCCCCAGTTTAACAGCAGAGCAGATTAGAGGCACTTTTTTTAAATCAAGTCGATGTTTTCTGGTGCCAAGGGGTGAGATTTTTCACAGGGTGAAAACTCATCAGTTTCTGAAAATTGAGGCCTTCTGAGCATTTGCATCCTGAGTTCTTCTTTTTAGTCTTAACTGGGCTATTTCGTGGCTTTGGAATGGAGGAAGCTGTGAAATGGTGCATTTTGTTAGGCAAGAACATGTCGCTTGTAATCCCTGCTCTCTAGTGCAGGGGATGCACAAAGCTGTGGTGCTGGGGGTCCATCCCATCCCTTGTCCCTCAGGCGGGACAGATTTAGTGCAAAGGCTACTTTTTCAGATTTGGAAAGGCTGGTGAGGTGAAGTCATCCCTAAGCACAGGGGAACTGCCTCCCTGACTCTCATGTTTGCTGTCTATTTTGCTTTTGTTGGAGAACTCCAAAGCAGCAACTTGAATGTTTTCCCATCTTGCTCCTTGCCCTGTGGTCTCTGTTTGTTTGTTTGTGGGGATGTTGACAGTGTTTAAAGGACTACACTGGCAGAAGGAGAGCTGCTTATCCCCCTTAATGCTTGGGTCCTCTTCTGCCTTCCAAAGTGATACCCTTTCTGAAGGCTGCGCCCTGACCGGGGGAAACACAGGGCTGCAAGAGAGCTGCAGCTCGCTGTCCAGGGACAGAGAGGGTTGTGCGCTCCTGTCTTGGGCTGTTCTGGCTGGGCGTGTGGCTTTTTCTGCATGTTCTGTTTCTGGGACCGAAATGGGTCTTTTCCTCCAGATCAGGGGACGCCGGCAGATCTGCAAAGCCTAGGCTAAGCTGAACTGTCAAGCCTAGCAGGTTCCACCATCCCCTGGGCTTCCTCTCTTGTAAACCCCAGGCTCAGCGGTGTGCCCTGAGCCCCTGCACCCAGCTGCCCCAGTGTTACTCCAGGCCACTTCCTCTGACCGACTATTTCTCTTTTCTTTGGGCAGGAAAAAGCTGACGCTGCTGAGGGAAATGCTGGCAGGCTGCGGCGCGGGTACCTGCCAGGTGATTGTCACCACTCCCATGGAGATGCTCAAAATCCAGCTGCAGGATGCAGGGCGAATTGGTACGTGGGCTTTTCTTCCCTGTGCACTGAGCAGGCAGGAGAGACAAGGGCTGGGACTGGGCTCAAGGCAGAGGGGGAGGGAGTGAGCAGAGAAAACCCTTTTCCTTCCCCTGCTCTCCTAAGTCAGAGGTATCTCAGGCTGTAGCAGAAGTTTCTCCTCCTCTTCCCAGCTCATTTCCCCCTGCTCTTTGCTCACCTGGATTTGCAGAGGCCCTCGAAGTTACAAACAGTGATGATTTTTTTTTGCTTGAAGCAATAAGTTTGACAAGTGAAACAGCAAATGCTGCTGGTGGATGGAGAGAAACAGGAGAGGTGGTTGGGTGGTCAGCTTGTGAGTGATTAAAACTTGTTAGTTACTGTGCACCCAAGAAAGGTGGCATCCTCCAGTGCTGCTCCTGTGGTGCTTTCTCCATCTCCATCTTTTCTGATGTCTGTTCTCTCTCTTCTACCCCCCTGTAGCACCTCCCTAACAGCTTCCCAAGGCCATGTGTCCTTTCCAAATGACTTGTCACCCTTCTTACTCTCTGTTTGTTTTTTTTTTCCCCCTGACAAAACCAGCAGTTGTCTCTGCTGAAACAGTAAATAAAATTCTCCCAGTGCACTGGATTTGGAAGAGATTTGGGGTCAGGCTCTCGGGGCTGTGGGCAGGAGCTAGCAGGAAGGGGCAGGAGGGAGTGCGAGGCTTTTGGCTGAAACACTGTGGGGCATTTCTGATGAGAACGGAGACCAGAGTCGGGCATGGAGACTGGGGGAAAGAGCTGTTTGCTATCACCTTAATCTCTTCCAGAGGTCAGCCTGGGGTATAGCCTTGTTCCCCAGGAGCACTGCGTGACACCGTTAGAAACCATCAGATACCATTTTTGTGGCCTTTCCTGGAAAACGGGCCAGTTTGTCCTTTAAGCTCTCCTTTGATGGGGCATTCCTGAATAATCACAGATTTAATTTTTCTTTCCTCTCTTCACCGTTTTTAATGTAGACCTTATCCTGTTTGTGCATATTATTTTAAAATTTTTGAAGGAATTAAACCGTGGTTAGGGTTCAGAAGAGGTTTTTGCTACTGCGAACAGCCTGTTCTCTGTGGTGTGCCTGTGGCAGCCAGAGGATTGCCTACAATGCTCTCCATCTTCTGGCCAAAGAGCAGAAATGCATCAGTTTGAAAAGGCTGGGAGAAACCAGGTTGCATTTATAAATGTGGCTGAGGAACTCCACAGGTTAATGATTGCTTTCAAGGGAAGGAAACAAAGCACAGAACTGTTGAACCTTTCTTGTTTATGAATATCTTCAGCATGTCCTACCTGGGGCTTGGGGAGGTTGCTGGAAGCAGGTACTGTCATCTGCCTGCTCGTGGCAGCTCCTTTTCTCTGCACCGCAGAGGTCATGCCTGACAGGCTGCTCCTACTCGGGTAAAACCACTCGGCAGGAGAGTGCAGCAGACAGCATTGTGGTGTGGCAGCAGCCAGCTCCGAGACTGGGGCGAGCTGGGTTGTCTCAGGCTGAGGGAGATGGGAGCAAAAGCTTGCAGGGCACCTAACTGGTCTTAGCCTGCATGTTTTGGTGCACCTGGAGATCTGCCTCTTCCTGCTTGTCCCGTGGCACCGGGCAGCAAGAGACTGCTATTGAGCATCTTGCAGACCAGTGCTCTCTCCGCTTGTCCCCAGCGGCACAGAAGAAGCTGATGGCAGCGCAGGCCCAGCTCTCCTCTTCCTCTGCGGTGGGGGCAGCGGAGCCAGCGATGGAAACGCGGACCACAGCAACACAGATAACAAGGGAGCTGCTGCGGAGCAAAGGCATCGCGGGACTCTACAAGGGCCTGGGAGCCACGTTGCTGAGGTAGGGTGGCGTGAGCTCGAGCACAGGGCACCCGTGTTCCCGGTATTGAACCTAAAGCAGCAGCCGTCCAGGGGATGAGCCTGCAAAGAGGGTGTTGGCTTCAGGGGGTGTGGGTTTGATTTGGTTTGGTTTCCATGCACAGGTTTTGCGCATTAGAGAAGGGGAGGTCAAGGAAGCAAGAGAGGCCGCCTTTCTGTTTCTGGAAGATTTAATTCTGCTGCTTTCTGTGGAAGGTTTTTGTGTCCCTCGTGGTCTGTATTTTAATGCTGTGGAGAAGTCCTTGTGAGCTAGCAAAGCAAAACTGTCAGCCTGAGTCTCCAGAGTGTGAAACAGGTTCTGGCCCATGGAGCATGCTGGATGCAAGGGCTGGTGCTTGCTCTGACATGGTTTACCTGGGCTTTCACAGAGTGACTCTCCTCTACCTTTAACAAAGGCAGCGTTAAAGCAACGCCCAGTGGGATGAAGGGTAGGATGTGAACCTCTTGTAATTAGCAAAAGTGGACAAAACAATTGACCTCTGAATGTGCTGGGGTCTTTGGTTTGAGTGTTGAAAAATCAGGGTGAGGCCATTGACTCTGCAGGGCTGCATGCCCCTCGTGGCCTGTTGTCCTTTGTGCCATCGGTTTTGCCCCTGCTGGGTTTTGGCTCCTGTCTGCATTGCAATTGCAGAGCTAGGATGTCTGCATTGCACTCGTGGCTGCGCTGCCAGTGCGTGATGCTTGCAGCCCTTCCTTTGATGCTGAGTTTGTTGCTGTCCTGCTCTGACTTTGCTCATCCTTGTTTTTCTTTCTTCTCTTTCCACCCTCCCCACCACAGGGATGTCCCGTTCTCCATTGTTTACTTCCCACTGTTTGCAAACCTGAACAAGCTGGGCCAGAAAGACCCCAATGTCAAGGCTCCGTTCTATGTGTCCTTCCTCTCTGGATGTGTGGCTGGCAGTACGGCTGCAGTGGCTGTTAATCCTTGCGATGGTGAGTCCCGAGTAGCCTGTGGCCTCATGCTGAGTGACAGGAGTCGGAGGCCTACAAATGGGCTAGGCAAGGAGGAGGGTGACCGTGCCAGCCTCTTTGCAGCATGTGTGTACATGGGAGGTACAGGAGGGGAGCTCTGCTGTCTGAGCTGCCTCCAGCTCTGGTGATGTTTCCTTCAGCTGAGCTATACCTTTGGCCACAGCTTACCAGAGGTTTGCGGTACTTGCTAGATAAGTCACTCGTTTCAGTCATTGTTTGCAGGAATGGCTGTGAGCGTGCCCCTGAAAAGGCACATTTCTGTGTGGAGTGATGGTGTTTACATTCACACAGTCATGGACAACCAGAGGGAGCCTCAGATCTGTGGCCTTTTGTCCTGCTCCACAGCATCTGCCTTAAGTACCACCTTGGTTTCTCTGCTGTGAACATTACTGGAAAGTAACTCCTCACTTCCCAACATTGCACATGCTCCAAGGTGTGAAGAAATGTAAGAACAACATCGTATATTTTAGATACTTCTTCCAGAAGGAGCTGAGTATTTGAAAATCAGTTCCTACTTTGCAGAAAGATATCTGAATTTGGAAGTGTTTAAACCTTAAGTCAGCCTTGGAAGCCTTGGTCACAGTGAGGGGAGGGGATTGGGTTTGGGGTGGCTGTGTTTTTTCTTTTATCCATTTGTAAAAGAATGGGTTTGGTTTCCCCTGTTTTGCTGATAAATAAATGAAAATGGTCGTGTTCTTGGTGATCTTGTTTTGACTGTGTTCCAAAGACATTACTCTCAGGGTGGCTCTTGCCTGCTGAAGAGCGTGCTACATTCCCAGTGCTTACCACTGTCTCTTCTCTCTTTCTCCCCAGTGATCAAAACTCGGCTGCAGTCCTTGCAGAGAGGAGTGAATGAGGACACCTACTCAGGAATCCTGGATTGCACCAAGTAAGGCTCCTTGCAAAGGAGGCCAGCACATCAGATGTATGGCGTCTGCTGCTGCCCGCTGCCAGGCAGTCGGTGCCGCTTCTAGACCCAACCAGCAGCTTCTCTGTTTCAGGTTCCCTCTGAACCTGTGCTTTTATCTGTCTGTCTGGATAGATATATGGATACATGACCAGATATATACTGTTCATACATGTAGACCCTACATATATAGGTGTATGTATTATATCCCTGATCATTGCAGGGGGGTTGGACTAGATGACTTTTGAAAGATCCTTCCAACCCAAACTATTCTGTGATAGGTATATAAAAGAGAACTTCTTCCTATTTTGAGCAAGGTAAATATAGCACTTACATATAGCAAATATAGCAAACCCCAACAGTCATAACACTGAGGTTTTATTTCTGCAAAGGGAGGCAATGCTGTGGTTGTCTCTCCCAAGGCCCTGTTGTTTGAAAATCCTAGAGCATGAAGTCTCTCGTATCCCTCCTGGGACCGCTCTGAGCAGTGGCTGCAGGAGCACCGAGTGGGCTGCCCCCAGCCGCGCTCTCCTCTGACCCTTTACTAAACTGGCCTGTCTGCTTCGAAACATGAGGGGAGTTTCAAAACACAGGTGCTCAGCTTCTGTATTGCTGTTGTAACCAGAGTCTCTTGCCATCTGGCTGTGTCCCATACTGATGGTGGAGCTGGCCCCAACTTTTCAACAGGGGCACCTCTTGACGCAAGCATGGGGTTGTCAGCCATCCATCCAGACCCAGGCAGATGCTCCTGCTCCTGGCCAGACGTAGGGATGGGGCATGTCCCTGCACAGCCATTTGCAGAGCACATGGGGGATGGTGGGTGATCTGCTGCAGAGGCAGTGCCAGGTGACAGCGCTTGCCTGGGCTTAGTCTCTGGAGGGAGGCAGAAAGCCAGGCCATGGCCACAGGCTCTCCTGGCGTGCTGAAGGGGTAGGATGGACATTTACCTGTCTGTGCCATTTCTCCCCAGGAAGATCTGGCTGAAGGAAGGGCCCATGGCATTCCTGAAAGGGGCCTACTGCCGAGCCCTGGTCATTGCTCCTCTCTTCGGCATCGCACAAGTTGTCTACTTCATCGGCATTGCGGAATTCCTGCTGGACATGCTCCCCAAGCGCCGGGCCTAGCCCCAGCGCTCCTGCGTGTGCCCTCCTGCCCTCTGCAGCACTGAATTCATCCCTGTATTCGTCATCCATGTCGATTGATGTCAGAGCAACAGCACAAAAGGGTTCGCGCAGGGACTCCGAGGGGACATGGTCTGCAAACGAGCAAACGCGGGGAGGGAGAGTGTCCCTTTTCTGTCTCGGTCTGGAACCTGCCCCCTCTCCCTCCTTCCACAGACAATACCTGATTATGCAGATCTTTTTTTTCTTCCCTTCCCTTTCCTTTTTTTTTTTTTTTGTTTTTAAATTGTCGTTCTTAAGGACACTGGTAAGCACAGACTGGGCTTGCAGACCCAGAAGTCTCCTCCCAGCCTTGGGGAGGAAGAGGGATGGGAGAGAAAGAACCTGAACCCTCATCCACCCCAGTCCCCGTCTCTCATCCTGGAGTTGCCAGCTATCTGAGGAGGAGCTGGAGGGGCAAATGTGTCCCCTCAGCCCCTCCTTGGCTCTGCTGGCCCCGGATCGAGAGCGGGCGCTGCGCAAAGAGGGCTCCTCACGTTGCTGCTGGAGGCACGGCGGTGGGCATGCTGGATCTGGGAAGTTCCTTGGCCTGGAAACCTTCACCCTCCCTTCTCCCTTTCTTGAAAATGAGTTGGACTTAGAGGAACTTGTTGGAGATCAGAGGAAGGGAAAGGATATCGTTACTATTGATTTTCTAATTATTTTTGTTTTAAAGCAAAGGGATGTCCCTCCTAACTAGGTGTCACAGGCACATCCAGGTGAGGTGCAGAGATGAGATGTCTGCTCTGTAGGGAACATGTCTGTGAGATCACACGAATGTCCGAAGGTGCTTCACTGTTTGGCTACAGGCAGGGGAGGGAGAGGAACTTGGGATCAAGTTATTTTTGGTTGTTTGTTTTTTTTTTTTCTTTTTTTTTTAACGGGTGTTTTTGGTTTTGTGGTGTTTTTTTGGTTTTGTTTGTTTTTTTTTTTAAATGCAGGGGTTGTGGGGAGGGAAAACCAAACAACAAGAAACCACTTGCATTCCTTCAGCCTGCCTGCCCCTGAGGTGATAAAGTGGTGGCTGCAGGTGTAGATTAGCGAATTTTTTTTTTTTCACACCAGCCTGGTCCAAGGTGCGTGAAAAGAGGCACCTGCTCCGCTTCCGTGGTGCCCAACCACGGTGCTAGAAATGCTGCGCCTGTGTGCTCACCTTGCAAGGTGATAACACAAAGTCTAGTCCTGCTTTGGTGTTTGACTTGGGCATAGTTGGAGCCAGCTGGTGTCAGAGAGGTGGGGTGTTCCCGCACCCCAAGCGAGGAGCTGTTTGTGTGTGCCCGATCATAGGTTCGAGTCCTCTGGATCACAAAAACTCGTCATCCCACTCACTTCTGGGGTGGTGATCGTTGTTGGGTGGCAGGGGGCAAATCCATCCCTACAGCCCACTCCGTCAAAGGGATGCTGCCCCAGGTAACATCGCTTGTCAGAGGACTTCCTTGGTCAGTACTCTCTTGGGCTGTGTAATTAATTCTAGTTTAAATGATCTTAAGTGTGCAAGCTACCAACCCAGTGTGATCTTCTCCATTATTTATTCCATTTGGTGCAATCCGCCCGACTTTGGTGTTTAAATTAAACTGGTTGATTTCACTTTTAATTCCTTCATTTTGCTTTGTTCTCCAGGTGCTTGCTTGGTATTTGTGTTTCAAATGTATATTTAAATTACTTTAAAAAAAATCTGTTTTTAATGTTTAAAAGAAAACATCTCTTTCAACAGTCTTGGGTTAGGATTTTGCAAAGCCTTTGTGTTGAGGGCCGCCTTCCTTGATGCGTCCTTTTTCTCTTCGAAAAAGTTCTGTGGCTGCTTTGTTACTTGTTGCTTTGCCTATGTGAGTAATTTTCTTTATTTTTCTTTTTTTCTTAATGACTTTTCTGTGTATTTGGGAAGGAATCTGTGCAAAGACAATGATAGATGTCTGTGCTGTGTGTAGTGCTGTGATGCTGCTCTTGCTCTGGATTTCCCGTGGGTGGATTAAAAGAGAAAGTGTGTGTTCGTTTTTTTTTAAGCTGCCCTGTTCCTTGCTGCTTTGTGATTTACAAGGAGGGGTCCCCCTTGGTGACAAAAGTAGTGGGGTTTCCACTCACCCTTCTGCCTGCAAGGATCGCTTCCTGAAGCTAGGTGACTTGTGGCTGCGGGTTTGTGTCATGGGGTCACATTTGGAGGAGAATTTGGTGCAGTGAAGGGCAGAGGTTCAGGGAAAGCTCTCCCTGTTCTTTTGGATGCTTTTAGAAACCTCTTTGTAAAACAGACTCGCCAGAGTCTGGAGCTGGTAGACCTGCATGGGGCTGATTTAGCTGCTTGGACGTGTCCCTGAGGCAGGAGGGCGGGGGGAGGGACTGTGGCCCTATGGGAGCCCCCCAGGCAGGCAGGGTGCAGCTGACCAAACAAGAAGAGTCTAAAAATGGGAGAATGCCCATCAACTTAATTAATCACTCATTAACAGAAACCCCAAAGCATTGACTGCAGTACTGAGTAATAAAAAGTAAATAAATACACTCATAGAAACACACCTCCGCTCCCCTCCCTGTGGGTGCCGCTTGTCCCTGGGCAGGGGCCAACCCTCAGCACGGGGCCAACTCCTTGTGCGTCCTACCTGGTCCCTCTGGCAGAGGGTCCTCCCCAGGCCCTTCCCTGTCGGGCCGTGTCCCCTGCTCCTGCCCCAGCCAGGGCTCGTCTGGCTCTGGTTTGTTTGGGCCTGGTGGGGTTTGCTGCCCTTGAGTACATTGGGGTGGAGGTGCCGTACGCCCCTGGCACGGGTTCAGGTGGGTGGAATTTCCTGGAACGCAATGAGGTGATCTTCCTAAAGTCCTGGGGGAAAATCCTACAAAGCAAAAGGGAAATTTCCTGCAAACCACTGTGGGAATTCCTGGAAAGCAAAGGGACACTGTCCTAGAAAGCTGCAGTAAAATATCCTGGAAAACGAAGGGGAAATTTACTGCAAGACAATATAGGAATGTCCTTGAGACCACTAGGGGGAAATATTCGAGACATTGGTAGAAAGCAATGGGGGAACTTCCTAGAAGGCTGCAGGGGGGGACAGCCTAGAAATCAAAGGAGGAAAATTCCTAGAAAGCAAGCAGGAAATTGAGGAGGAAATTTCCTCAAATACCAGGGAAATTCCTGAAAAGCAAGAGTGACATGTCTTAAGATAAGCAACAGTGGTATTTCCTAGAAGGGAAATCTCCTAGAAAACAAAGGAGGAAGTGCTGGAAATTGAAAGGGAAATTTCCTGGACAGGAAGAATGAGATTTCTTGCAAAATAATTCCTGGCTTCCCAGGGAGAAACAGTCATGGGCCATTTTCCTAGAAAGCAACAGAAGTCCTCTAACCAGAGAGAAAATTCCTAGGAAGCAATGGAGGACTTTAGAAAGCAATGAGGAAATTTCCCAGGAAGCAAGGGGGGAATTTCCTGCGAAGTGGCAGGGCAATTCCCTAGAAAGCAATAGGGGGATTTCTTAGGAAGGAAGGGGGAAATTTTCTGGAAAACAAAGGGCAATATCCTGGAAAACCGTGCAGCAGGTCTTAGTAAGCGGAAGTTCCTGGAAAGAAGGGGAAATTTCCTCAGCAGCAAGAAGCGTGGGGGGAAAGAGGCCAAGAGCCTGTGCTTCAGCCCCGGTGCCCGCCATGCTTGTCCTTGGCGAGTAAATCTGTGCAACTCCTCAGGGTTTGTTGGTTGGTTTCACTGCTCCCTGCAGAGCTCGGGCGGGGGCGAGCGCTTGGGCTGTGCGTGACCTGCCTGCTACTGTGGTCACTTGCACATTTTCCTCTAATATCATACAAAATTTAACGCAAGAATCTACACAACCTGCGCCGCAGTGGTCCAAGGGCCAGGGTGACCGCTTTCTCTCCTGGGCGGCTGCAGACGGGACCTGTGTTACTGGAAACCAGCTGTTGCCCCGGCCGGCTGCCGCTTCTGCTTTCTGGGGTGGGGGACGTGCTGCGGCCATGCACCGGCCCCCGGGACCCCACTCCCACCCAGGGATTGATTTTCCCTTTCCCCCCCCTTATTTTTTTTGCTGGTTTCGCCCCCCAGGCAGTGCCCAGCTCCCGTTGCGGCAGCTGCCAGGCGCGGAGGCTGCGTGCCGGAGCACCCAGCTGCCCACATGCGTGCCGTGGGTGAGGGTGCTCTGGCACACAACCTGTGAAGGCGGGAACAGGCGTGGGCCCGGAGCAGCTCCCCGGCTTTACGGGAAAAGGGAGCGCCGGGAAAACCAGCTCCTGGACGCAGCCGGCGCTCACAGCCCTCCGGAGTTTCGCTTCTAATTTATTTTCTCACATGCCGTTAGTATGGAAACCAAGGCAGCCCGAAAGAAGAAGGATTAAAATAAATATAATAAATGAAAAAGGCCTGGGAGCTTCTGGCCCTGCAGCCAAGCCTGGCAAAAGGCCTGTGACCGGGAAAGCCCCGGCAGTGGTGGGTGCAGCTGCTTTTGGGCTGAGGCCCCCCCCCGAGCCCCCCCGCGCCTTTCGGGGTGTCCCCGCCGCCCACCCGCTCCTTGCGGACCTGCGTTGTTTAATTTTTGGGCCCACAGCGGCCCTCTGGGGAGCAAACCCCGACGCGGAGTCCCGGGCGTTTCGGCCCCCCAGCTCGGGCCCGACCTGCCCGCTGCCCCCCGAGGTCCCCCGTCCCGCGCCGGAGCAGGGCAAGGTTCGCCTGGGGGGGGGGGGGGGGGTTCTTTTTAATTACTGCTGATTTGGGGAGGGGGTTGCGCAGCACCGGGGGGTGGGGGATACGACACCAGAGCATCCCCCCGGCGCACGGCGGGGACCGGGCGCGGCGGGGGCGGCCGCCGGTGACACTTTCACTTTCGGAAGGGTCACGTGGTTTCCAGGAAACCGGCGGCGGGCGGGGGATAAAAGGGGCGGGCGGGAGGCGGCGGGGACCCGGCGCACCATGGCAGCGCTGCAGGGCGAGGGGTAAGCGGCATCTCCCCCCCACCCCCACCCGCCCGCCCCCCGCGGCCGCGGCCCCGGCCCCGCCGGTGACGGCCCCGCGCCCGCAGGGAGCCCCCGAAGCTGCGGTTCGGGCCGTGGCTGGTGAACGCCGTCAGCAGCGGGAGCTACCGGGGGCTGCGCTGGACCGACCCGAGCCGGCGCGCCTTCCGCGTCCCCTGGAAGCACAACGCCAGGAAGGATGTCACCAGCAGCGACGTGGAGATCTTCAAGGTGGGCGGGGTGGGGTTGACCAGCTGCGACCTCAAGGTCTTTAAGGTGGGGGTGGCGTTGGGGGGGGGGGGGGGGGTCACCAGCAGCAACTTTGAGATCTTCATGATGGATGGGATGTGGGAATTGGAGAAGGAGGGGAGACCAGGCGTCCCTCCAACCTCCGTGCTCGTGGAGCCGGGGTCCCCGTGACCACCGGCACCCCCGCCCCCCCCCCCCCCAGGCCTGGGCAATGGCAAGCGGGCGCTACGAGGCTTGCCCCGAGGACCCAGCCAAGTGGAAGACCAACTTCCGCTGCGCCCTGATGAGCACCCGCATGTTCGTGCTGCTGGAGGACCGCTCCAAGTGTGGTGACGACCCGCACAAGGTCTTTGCCATCGCCTCAGGTGAGCCTGGCCCCGTGGCGGGGTGGGGGGTGGGTGCGGCGGGCGATCTCGGGGCACCCTGCTCAGGCCGCTCTCCTTCCAGCTGCCCACTGGCACGGCGAGGAGGGAAGTTTCAGCAGCCCTGACCCCGCGGTGCACCAGCAGCCACAGGTAGTGGGGTGGGGGCCCCACTGCTGCCGCTCAGGCATTGCAGCCCCCAAAAATGCCAAAACGCGAGGCAAGGGGAGGCTGGGTGCCCCCCCATCCACAGCGGTCAGACCCCTTCCCGCTTCCCTTCACAGCTGGAGCTTGCCCCCCCGGATGTGGCCCCAGCCATTGCACCCCCAGGTAGGCACTGGTCCCCCAGTTTTCTGGGGGAGGCACCACAGTAGGCTCAGCTGGGGCTGGTTTTGGGGCTGTGAGACCTCCCACATGCTGTGCCCCCCCCCCAGGCAGCACCGACCCCACACAGCCCCCCACGCTGGAGGACCTGGAGGTGCTGCAGTGGGTGCTGCAGCAGTGCAACATCTCCCCCTGCAACCTTGGCCCCCCGACCCCATCCTGGGCACCTCCAGGTGAGACCGGCCCCACTTGTGGGGTGCAGGATGGGTGACACCGTGGGTGGGGGACCCCAGCCCCTTCCCACCGGTGATTTCCTTGCAGGGGACACCCTGCTCCAGCCTCACCCAGACCCCAGCCAAAACAACTGCCCCCCACCGCCTGCGTTTCAGCAATGGGCGCCTGTGGCAGAGCAGCCCACCTTGGGTGCCTACAGCCCGCCGGACCCCATGCTGCTGGAGGAGCGAGGTGGGTGCTGGGGGGCAGGAGCCAGCCCTGGGCGTGGGAATGCTGTAACAGGGTGGGAAGCGGCTGGGGTGCTGCCATGTGCACCCCCATGCCAAAGCGACACCCCCGCTTCCCCCCCGATGCTGCCTGTCCCCTGCCACAGGGGCCACAGCACTGCTGTGCCACTTGCCGGAGGTCACTGTCCCCGTGCCCTCCCCAGGGGAGGTGATGCTCTTTGCCCCTGCCACCAGCCCTGTGCCGCTGCTGCCTGAAGATAACACAGGTGAGGGTTATTAATAGCTATACATAATTATTGTAAAAATCATAAATATTACATCTGATTGTTAATGGCTATTAATGCTCGTGGCGGGGCATTTTGGGGAGGGGGGAGCATTTTGATTTGGGGGGATGCGGCTGCTGACCACTGCCCCATGCAGATGGCATCATCCCCATCCTGGACATCAGCATCTACTACCGGGGGAAGCTCTTCTACCAGGAGGAGGTGCGGGGCAGCCAGTGCCTGCTGGCGTACCAGCCCTCCGACCCGGCCGTGGCCCTGCGCCCCGGGCGCCTGGTGCGCTTCCCCAGCCCCGCCAAGCTGGCTGACGGCAAGCAGCGGCGTTTCACCGAGGAGCTGCTGGGCAGCGTGGGGCTGCAGCTGGAGCAACGCGCCTGCAAGCTCTTTGCCACCCGCCTGAAGAAGTGCAAGGTCTTCTGGGCCCTGTCCCAGCAGCTCGAGGGCAGTGGGGACCCCCCGCCTAACCTGCTCTGCCGGGACCAGGAAACCCCCATCTTTGACTTCAATCAGTTTTGCATAGGTAGGCAGGGGTGCCTTCCCCTCCCCCCCCCCCCCCCCCGCTTTTGGGGGTTGTGGGAGCCAGCTCCAGGATGTCACCAACATCCGGAGCTTCCCAGCCCCCTCTGCGTCCCCCAGGCCCACATCAAAACTAAGCCCTGTTTCCCCTCGCAGAGCTGAGGGACTTCCGCAACGGCCAAAGGCAGCGGTCCCCTGACTTCACTATCTACCTCTGCTTCGGGCAGTCCTTCTCCAAGGCCAAGCCCAAGGAGTCCAAGCTCATCCTGGTCAAGGTGCAGGGGCCAAAACCCACATCTGCCCCACCACTGCCCAGGCAGGGGGAGTCTCGGGGGGGGCCAGGGGAGATGGGGCTCTGGGTGCCCGAGGAGGGGGACCTTGGTGTCCAGGGGAGGTGGGGGACCCTCAGTGTCCACAGACATGGGACTCTGGATGCCCAAGGAGGGAGACCCTCAGGGTCTGGGGCATATGGGGATCTGGGTACCCAAGAAGGGGATACCTTGGGGGCTGGGAGAGATGGGGTAACTGAGTGACAGGGGAGCAGGACCCTTGGAGACCAGGGGAGAAGGGGTGGCTGGGTGCCCAAGGAGTGGAACCCTTGGGGGCTCGGGGACAGAGTGGAGCTAGGTGCCCAGGGAGGCGAACCCTTGGGGAGCAGGGGAAATATGAGGGGGCAGGTGCCGGGGGAGGGACCCTTGGGGGCCTGGAGTCCATGGAGGGCCACCCAAGACATGGGGCAGGGGGCCCTTGGGGGCTGGGCAGGAGGGGGTGGGAGGAGGTACCGGGTCCCCTGCACACCACCTTCCCCCGCTCCAGGGGGCTGGGGCCGCGCAGCCGCCTCAGGCAGCTGCCCCCCTAACCCTGACGGTTTGCTGCCGCAGCTGGTGCCCAAGTTCTGCGAGTACTGGTATGAGCAGGTGCTGCGGGAGGGAGCCTCCTCCCTGGACAGCGGCACCGTCAGCCTGCAGCTCTCTGACTCCTTCAGCCTCTTTGAGCTCATCGAGCACTGCACCATGCAAATGGACTGACCCCCCACCCACCCCGCCGCCCCCCGGGACAGGCACCAGTTGGCGGGGGACCACTGGGCATCACCAGCAAACCAGCATCCTGCCCAGGAACGCCATGGCGGGATGCCTATGGTGGGGACCTTTCTTCCTCTGCTTCCCCACCCCAAGGACAGCTTCACTGGCCCATCCTGGAGCTGACACGTTGCTTTTCCCTTCTGTCAGCTGCTAATGTCTGTTTTGGTGGAATGTGGTCATTTAAAGATTTATTTTCTTAAGTTTTCTAAGTTTAAATATATATGAACAGAAAGGTTCTTCCTGCTTGATGATCTTGCCTGGACATCTGCCCATCAGTCTCAGTCCTTCATCTCCTCCAAGTGTGGGGGGGCCATGGCCAGCCTTGTGCCAGCAAAGCCCCTGCTGGCAGCGGGCTCGTAGCAGAGGACTTGTCAGCACCTTCTCCCCTCTTAGGTTTGTGTAAATGGGGTGACTTCCTACGCGCGAAGGGATGCATTTATTGGTGCACTTACTTCCATGCATTAAGGCTGCAAACATGACTTGCAAGCAAAGCGCGCCAAGGACAGCTTTGCTTTGGCTGAGCAGAAATCTTTCTTCAGTGAGCTCCTCCCCGCTGGCCTGGACTTACTCACTTGAGATGTTCTGGAAAAATAAGGCAGTAACTACAACACGAAGCTCCCAGAACTCAGCTCTGAGGTGCAGAGGTGGTGGTACCTCAGGGAGGAGTGTGGCCCAAAGATGGGGGGTCTCCCCTCCCCGGGCTGCATCCCCTCCTTTCAGGAGGAAGGGGAGAGGATGTGCTTGGCCCTCAGCGTTGGACCCTGGGCAAGGGGAAGTGGCAGTCTCCTTACCTGCTGGTTGACGTGGATGCTGCTGGGCCCAAAGGTGGTGGTCCCATAGCTCGTCACGTAGTAGTGAGCAGAGGGCTGCGCTGGGGGCTCCTCCAGCTGCCTGGGCACTGTGGGGATGGGGGGGACACCATCAGCACCCCAGCTCCATGAAACCCTCAGCCCTCCTCACCCCGAGCACTGTTGCGGCACAAAGCCAGGCCCACTGGGCTTACCTTTAGGCAGGAGCAGTTCTGTGCCAAAGCAGTGCCCGCACGTCCCACAGGTTTTAACGTCTTCCTTTGTCCTGTGGAGGAAAAAGCCCAGAGGAGAAGAAGAAGCAGGCACTGACCTCAGTGTTTCCCACAGAAGCTGACAGCAAGGCAATGGAAGAGTCCGTCTTTGCACCTGACCTGAGGTCCTGCTGTTGGTGGGACAGCTGCTGCCTTCCCAGCTGCCTGAGCACCTTCAGCTCTTCAGGAAATGGGGCACATGTGGGACCTGGCCAGGGTGCACATTATGTACCTGAGCCCCAGAGTCTCAACTTCTGCACCTTTATTTCCATGCTTGAATTTCCCACACAAGTAAGTGCTAACACCAGGTGGGACACTGGCTGCTATGGTCAGGAGAAGGGCAATGTAGTGCCCAGTGAGTTTCACAGCTAATTATTTCACACAGCATTTAGAAGCTGACCAGCCCCACCACCACTGCAGCAGCAGCGCCCCCGGCTCCAGCCCTCAGCTTGGCAGGGCGCAGCGCATACGTACATGGCGTTTGTGCCCTCCGTGTCTGGCCAGATGAGCTCCGCGGGACAGCTGGCTGTTCGGCAGGGGGTCTTCACGCACATGTGCAGCCCTGGCCACTCCGCAGCGAGCTTCTGGACGATGAACACAACTGCCATGAAGAAGTCCCAGGCAAACTGGAAACCTTCCAGACAAAAGGAGAACGTCTTGCTTACTCACAGCCACCCAATCTGGGCGACAGCCCAGGAGATGCTGTGGTGATGCATGCATTGCTTCCAGCCTGCCAGACCACAGCCAGAATGGTTGGACCAGCTCTATTTCTCAAGTCAGCCAAGGCCCGTCAGCCCTCAAAGGGAATTTAAAGATATGTTGGAAGAGCTCCCTGACACAAATGGCCATTTTGCTTATCACTTGGAGACCCAGCCTGAGACTGTACTCTGCTAGGACCTTATGGGGAGGGATGACCCATTTGCTCCATGAGAAGCCTGAAAACTTGACTTTCCACTTTCATGTGACAGCTTGAGAGGAATCCTGATCAGGCTGCATGGAGAAAAGGGAAATCTTTAATTGAACTGCTGGTGGACCCTGGCCAGACTAGGACATGTGGCAGAGGCTTCTGGGATGCTCTGCTCAGAGGGGTGGAGGTGGCAGGGGGGAGCTAAGCTCCGTGTGGTTGGGAGTCATGAAATAAGCATCAGCGATCCATACCTGCCCTTCCTGCCGGCTTTCTGGACCGGAGCTCCAGGTAGCTGTAGGCCCTCTGGTTGTTCTCTTTGATCAGCAGAGGTTTGCCATTGCATATGAGCAGGCAGGTCTCCTTGGCCACCCAGTGTGTGGCGTAGAAAGAGCAAGCTTTCACCAGGAACCTGTGAGGAGATTGCCCATGGCTTTTACCACCCTTCTCCCCGCTTATCTCTAACACTGGGAGAAAGCGTGGCACCAGGTGGACTTGAAAAATATGAACCCATTTTTCAGCAGAAGCAGAGGCAGACACCAAATGAGGACCCTGCCCTACTGAAATCTAAAGCAGCAGGAGCAGCGTCTTAAGACAAGAGCTGCTTCCGGAGCTGGCCATCAGATAAAACTCTGGACACAAGTCGAGAACCCCACAAGGACAGGAGACCTACCAGAAACTGGAATAGTCCTAGCGCCTGCAGAAACTGGACCATCCTTAGGTGGGACGGGGAGACCTCTGACCGCCTGGGTGGGTACAGACTAGCCAAAACCCACCCTTGATGAAAGGTGAACTGGAAGGAGCATGGTCCTTGCTCACATCCAGGCAGTGAACATCAAAATGGTTCATCCAGGGCTCCACACATCTGTGGCAGAGCTGAGAAGCTGCCCTGGTCTCCTGAGTCCTAGCCTCATGCCTCAGCTGATAACGTCTCAACAGCCAAGGGCTTGCTAACAGTCATAGTGGCGCTGTGCTGAGCAAATCCTGAACCACTCAACCCCACCAAGGGCTGGAAACCACTGCTTACCTCTGGAAGAAACCCTCAGGTATTTCAGGTGAGAAGTAGGCACGGATGTGGAGGTCCTTGGGGTGATCTCCTCCCCACACCTCAGAGACCTCTTCGGTCTGGTTCAGATACGTTGGGAACAAGTACCAGCACTCGCCTTGGCCCCGTGTTGTCTCCCACAGCTCCCCGGGCACAAACTCACTGGCCTGTGGGTTGAGTGCTTCGGTATGCCTCACCTCCAGGCAGAGCTCAAAGTGCTCCAGGAGGCTGAAGAGCTTCCCTTTCCCTCTGTGTGGCCTGCGTCCCATAAGTTCCTCAAAGATGTCCTGCATCCCTTCTGAACAGAGCTGGTGCTTCACCAAAGCACGCACAGCCTGGTGGCACAGCATTGCCTTTGACTTGAAGGTCCACACCCAGTTGGACCTGTCTCTGATGGTGGCATGTTCCCCAATCAGCGTGTCCACAGAGATGCTCTCGAGCTGTTGGACTAGGCGGTACCTCACAAGGAGCTAGGTGGGAAGAGAAGAAGAGAAGAGGTGGCAATGACGGGAGCCCAGGAAAGCTGCAGAGCTTGGGCCCTGCAGAGGACAGTCCTGATCCCCACACTCACCTTGAACATAGTTATTAGGAAAGTAGGCTGGAGAAAAACTGTGCTTTCCAGGTGCTTGATTTCCTCGTACCACACAACAAGCCCAATGCGGTGGAGGTACCGCAAGATGTCCTGGAGAAGTTCTCTGCTCAGGTTGGCCAGGTGCTCGCACTGGGAGAGTTTGCTGAGCAGGTACTGGAGGTCCATCATGCCTTGAGGGAGATGTGGGAGCTCAGCAAGCATCCCTCAGACACCAGCATTCCAAGGCAGATGCTTTAGAGAGCCAACAAACACCAGCAGCACCCAACATTACCCATGCTGTCACTGGGGAAGCAGGTGGGACTAGTGCGACGCTTGGTGGCTGTGGCCCTAAATGCTTTTGCCCATCCTCAGAGGTCCCACTGCCACTCTGCAGCTCATATGGTCTTGCCTTGCCTCAGCGGTGCCAACAGCCTGCCAGAACCTCAACAGAGCATCTGAAAAATGAGGCTCATACTGTTTTTTTGTTTCATTTTTTGAGAGAGCACGTTTGTTTCCAGCCAGAAAACCTCAGCTTGCCAGTCATTTAGTCATGCAGTGAGACAGGCAACAAAACGTGGCTTATATCTCCACAAAAGACGGGCATTTGTTCCTCATCCTCTAATCCTACATTGGCCAGGGGAGCCAGAGGTGACACTGGGTGCTGGTGGTGTTCATACCTGCTTCAGGTACGTAAGTGAGGAGCCGAGGCTACCTGCTAAGTCACAGAAGACACAGAGAAGGGGCTAGGGAGGGGTAGGGGACATTAAATAAACTTAGCAGATGTAAGTTTGGAAACACACAGAAGGATTAAAGCTGTGGAGCTCCTTCCTGCAAGAGTTTTCAATTGCTTATACAGGGCAAAGGGGAAAAAGAACAATGTTGCTGGAAAGAAACCAACCAGACAATGTGGCCAGGTGAGGGTGTGCCTCCAGCCACAGGTTGGTAGATGTCGGCAGAGCCTCCTGGTAAAGACATGCTTGGCCTTTTCCTATGCTTTTCCATAGGCACCTGCCTTGGGGGCAGGTGCTCGTAAGGACAGAGCAGGGTAGTAGCAATTAATGCTCCAGCAATAACACTGCAAGGTCTTCAGCAGCAAACCCACCACCACACAAGCAGGGCCAGAAGGTGCAGCAAGCACCAGAGAGCCCGTCCCAGCCACAAGACAGCTGGTCCTCCCAGGAAGGCGCGGCAGGGGTGATGGACCACTCACCATGGTCTGCCATCTCCTCGCTCTGTGCGGTATCTACGATGGCAGCTTCCACCTGCCTGTAGATGGGCGGCAGCACTCGAACAACCTCAGGGAAGAGCTCCTCGTTCTTCACATGCTCCAGAATAGTGGCCTCGAGCTTTTTGATATCACAGTGATCCGTGCAGTTGACAGCAACTAAGTTTAAGATCTGGAACAGAGAAAGCATACGCCTGCCAAAAGCACATCCAGAGGAGTCTTTTAGCCTGCAAGGTAGACGAGGGACCTAATGCCAAGGAGATCACCAAGGATGGGACACATCACTGGCTCAGCTTCAGAGGGCAATTCCTTTACACCCTGGCTTTGCAGCAGTTCCTGGAAAATCACCTGGGGATGGTAAATGCCCCCTCACAATCCTCCCCAGGCACTTGCCACAAGCCATAAGAGGAGATCCCCATCACCGAGCAGGGACAAGGACCCAGCAGGTCACAGCCAGGAGTTACTACATCCATCCCAGCCCCAGGAAGTGGCTGTAGTAGCAGCCTGATGCATTAGCACCAGGTCACCATCACCAGTAGCACGCTGGGCTGCCAGAGACAACAGGGTGACCACAGACAGCAAGGAACCACGATAATTTCAGCCCTACAGTTAACGTGCGGCTCTCCATCTCCTTCAGCCTCTCCCACTGGTCCACATAAAACTCAGGCTCCTGACTGTGCTCCAGGTTGTCGATGAAGTGAGCGAGGTTGCTTTTTCTCTCTGCCAGCATGGCCGCGATCTTGGCCATGATGTCATGCCTCTTCACCTCCACCTCCTCCTCCCGGCAGCAGTCCACATGGGTTCCCACAGGAAGCACCACCGAGTTTGGGACTCGCATGGACAGATTGTTGATCCAGAAACCAACAAGCTCCTTGAAAGTCTTATCTTTAGTTTCATACCTGGGGAGGGAGAGAAAGAAAATCTGAAATTCACATCTAACCCAGATCTCCAGCCAACTTCCACCAGCACAGGCCTGACCAAGCACCCTGTGCTGTACTAGGGGCTTACTGGAGAAGAACTCGGACATCCTAAGCTGTCATGGGCCATATCCAATCTCATCCTTAAGTTTCCCATCCTTAAACTAAGCCAGTAAAAGCTATGGGGTGTAGCAGAGTCTGTCCTTGCTGGGGATGGGAGCATCCCTCTGTACCACGAAGCCCAAGCCCGATGCTCCCTCCATGCTCAGGGAGCACCACAAAATACAGGAGGGCTCGTAGAGGTATTGCCGAGGCAGAAGGCAAAGCTGTTTAGACATGGACCAATTGTCAAACAAGGAGTTAATCCTCTTCTAACCCCTCAAAACAGCGGACTTCGGTAAGGTGATGACAGATCTAGTGGCTTAATTAAGAGTCATCTGCAAAAAGGGGGAGAGGGAGAGCTAGCTGCTCCAGCGGTGAGAAGATCAGGCATCGAGGTCTAGTGGAAATGGTGTGAACTCATGCAGGGCAAAGTTTCCCCAGCCCCTTTTTCTTCTCCCACTCTGCATTGAATCCAAACCAGCTCAGCACTTACATGTGGAGATTGATGACAAGGATGACTAGCGCCTGTGGGGTGATGAACACGTGGTGCGTCATGTAGTACTCCAGCTGGCCGGCAAAGTCCCAGAAGAGAAATGTGAAGTCCTCAATCCGGAACTCGCTGATCTCTATCCCAACAGTTCTCTCTTCCTTGGGCACCAGTTTGGTTTGCCCTTGCTTCAGACTTTTGCAGATGGTGGACTTCCCTGCCAGTGAGGACCCCAGGAACATGGTCTTGACCCTCTTTTCCTCCTGCCTCAAACCGCACTGAAGCTGGTTGAAGTAATTCCGGATCTGCTGGATGCCACCAGCGCACACTTCACTGGGTGGCTCCCGGAGCGGGTTCCCATTGGCCTTGAACATTTTCAGGGATTGCCCCTGGAAGAGTTCCTTCGGGAGCTGGCGAAGGGCATTATTCTGCACATGAAGCTCCTGTAAGTGTGCCAGCTGCAGGACAACCTGGGGGAAGGTCCGGAATAGGTTGTTGGAGATGTTGAGATACTGGAGGCTGCCTCGACAAGCTTCCAGGTCCCTGGGGAGGGCACTGAGACGGTTGTTGTTCAGCCGCAAGTGTTTAAGCCTGGGGAGGTGGGAGAAAGTCCCCTCTGGGATGACCCGGATTTGGTTCTGATTCAGCTCAAGCTTCTCTAAACAGACCAGGCTCTGGATTTCATTGGGAAAGTCCACAATCTCATTCTTGGACAGTATCAGCTTCTTCAGGTTGCAAAGCTTAGAAATGCCCGTAATGCTCCTGAGCTTGTTCCTGTCAAGGTCAAGGCTTTCCAGCATGGGGTTGCTCAGGACTGCTGGAGGCAGCACGCGAAGCCTCTGGGTAGAGAGAGTCACTTCATGCAAACCATCCTCCTGCTCTTGACCTGGATGCATGGGCAGGGAAGGTGGTTAAGAGAGACTTTCGCCCTTTAGGTTGCAGACCATTTTTTCCCTTGAGCTCTGCATGACTTTGGGATTGTTGCAGCCAGCAAGCAAAAGCAGAGGCAAAACACAGGTGCTGGTAGAACAGCACGACCACAGCTGCTGCTCGAGCAGCTCCTGTGTCCTTTCAAAAGAGGAACCAAAGCTGAGGCACAAGGATCTTGCCTGGGCTTGAAGACACAGAAAGAAACGGTGCCCACCAGATGCTGACCTGTAGCTCAAGCATCACATTAACGGCTTTGCTCTCATGAAAGCACTGTGAGAGCTCCAGCTGCAGGTGTATCTACCCCAAAACCACCAGGTTTCTAATCCCAGTAGCGGGCTGGCAGGGCAGAGCCAACACCAGCAGGAGAGCTGCTCTCCAGCTAACTCACCCGGTCCGCTCCTGACCACAGCCAGGGAGATGCACCAAGGCCAGGGCTAGTGAGTTCAGACACTTCCTCTCTCACATCCTCCCCCTGCTCCAGATGCACGCTGCAATTCCCTGCAGAGATGCTCCCAGCTCCGGGAGCCTGGGGGAATAACGCAGGGACAGTGGGGTCCTGCACAGGACAGGGCGCACAAGAAGGGACTTGGTGATGGCCGACAACATCCCCAAAGGGAAGGTGTTTAGAGCGGTGAGGTTTGCAGGCAAGAAGAGTGCCAGGGGAATGTGGGATGGGGATCACATGACACTAGAACAAAACATGGCCAGATTTGCTCTCCTCTCCCTCGTTTCACTTCCTCACCAGCCAACACTGAGCACAGCCTCCCCTTGCGCAAGGCACCCTGCTCGGGACCAACGCATCGCCAGTTCTCAGCATCACCTCCCAGCAGGAAAGCAAGCTTTCACCCTCTCCCAAACACCAGGTCTCTCCTCCAGCACTGTCAGAGAGACAAGCCAAAGGGCTCCCACCACCACTCCGAACCAGAGCAGCAGCGAGCCAGGGCAGCTACTCACAGGCTCCGGGCTGGGCCATGGCCCTGCAGCGCGGCACCAGCGGGATCCTCCGGTCACTCAGCCTCCCCCTTTCGTTTCCTCTTGCCGTTTCACTCCCCGCCTCCCCGAGCTCTGCCCAGGAACCCCACCCTCTTCTTCCATCCATCCCCAGGCCAGCTCCCAACAACCCCAGCACCTCTGGCCAGATACCAGGGTCCCGACAGCAGCTCTAGAGGTCACCTACAAGACAGATGGTGGCAGAGGAGGTCCTGCATCAACTTCTTGCAGCAGCGCCCCTGCCTTTTCTAAAGGAGCTTTTGGCATTGCCACTGTTGCAGAGGAGGGAACGGATACTAACAGGAGGTTATGCTGCTACCAAACTACTGTGTGTGTTGAACAAATAAGATTTCTTCCCTTAAACAGGTGGCACCATCTGATCAGAGAGGGTCAACTAGAAAGAAAAAAAAAATGGAAGTAGTATACACAATATACTAGAAAAGCTGTTTCCTAGAACATGGCAGAAGAGGCATTTTTAGGTATGTTTCTCATTGCCTCTCCCAAGGGGTAGCTTACAATTTGACAGATTTATTTTTAATGGTAGACAGAATGAAAGAACCAGTATTCTTGTTTATGTAACTTCAGGGGAAAGCACGTGCAGAATGTGTAATTTTCAGCTTCATTGCCTCTGGGCAATGGGAGGTGCAGAGGTAACTAAAATTTATCAGTCCTCACAGTACATGCACTCCTAATGTATCTGGCAACAGGCTATCATCTTTAGCGCTAATTCAAGACTAACACCAACCAAGAATTTAAATCAGCAAATCAGTCTGAGGAATAAAACAGACTGACACTGTCTTCCCGGTCAACTGTGTAGTTGCCTCTATTATCTGGTCAAGCTTTGTTTTTCGTACTACCTACCCCTTTTCACTCATGCAGGCACGTTATTCCAGAATTGTTCCTCCAGTATATCCGAAGGTGTCAAATTTCAAGCCTGTGTATTCACAATTAGATAGCGTTCTCTCGTTCTTGTGCCAACAGTGCCATAAAAGATGCTGAACTTTATTTTGTTAAGAAATCTATTAGCAGCATTTGTATTTGCAACTCTACACCCATCTGCTACGTATAGATTCTAGCTACAAGTTTAGCTTTAAAATTAAAGCTTCTCTTGCAGCTATTTTTTTTGCAGTCTTAGTGAGCCTTTGTTCCAGAATCTTCAAAGAAAGCATGATGTTACCAATCCCTTATACTCCATTCAGGCTGCACTTTCACACAGGAAGCAGCCAGAGCCAAGGAAGATCAACTCCAAAATGCTCAGGGCTCATCCAGCAACACTTCTGTAGGATGGTGAATGATGGGAGTGAAGCATTTCACCAGTCCAGACGGTACTGGTATACCGGTTTGTTTTGTGTAAATAAAAATTTAAAAGTGTCCCCAAACAGCTACTTGGAACCACAGTCAAAATTACAGTACGCAGACAAAAAAAACCTATGACTAAAATCAGAGTTCACTAAAAGTTAGGAACCCCAGTAAGGGATCAAAAGTCTGAGTTTTCCAACGCTCACCAGGAAAAAAAACATAAGAGCTGCAGTTAGTTGCTTTATAAAACTCATCCCAGAAAGCTGTTTTCTCTTTGAAGATACAAGCAGCAAGACTATCCTCGAAGAGGGCACTCTAACTGGTTAGCAAAGCCCTCACATAAGATTTGTTGCTGCCACCTGGTCCAACAGGTCACGTATATTCAGTTCCCATTGAAGGAAAAGTCAGTTTCTAAGTTGTAACTTAACCATTCCTCTCTTCAGCTTCCCTGTTAAATGCTTTCTCCCTAACACAGTTAGATGGGGAATGACGCTTTTTGTCAGGTTCAAGGGTGCTGAATATATTTGTAAGGGGCTGTATTTCAGATGGTCACTTAAAAGGTCGGTTACTCTGCAGTACATGCAGACAGAGTGCTTTTAGAAAAAGCAAGATGAATTCAGTACACGTGCTGGACTCCTTTGCCTCTTGAAAGGAAAACCAGCCCTCCTACAGAGGAGGAGGAATAATTATTTATCCAACTCCAATCCTCTTCTAGAAACACAGTATTCCTTACGGAGAAGCCCAGCGTGCAGGTTTATACAGAATAGCCAGGGCAAGAGGCAGCTGCAAGAGAAATAAATGACACCTGCTACAGGACTAAAACCGTTCAAAATAACTTTATAAATTCTGTCACATTTCTGCTTTGTACATCAGTTCAACCTTATCCCTCCAGCTTGTTACTGAAACTTAACAATGCTTGCTTTTTTTTTTTCCCCTGAAAGGCAGACATAAAACCAGCCACCAGTGCATTATTTACAGAAGTGCAACAGTCTCCAACCCCGAAATTAAATTTTTCACTAACAAGATACTTCCAGCAGAATGTAAACACCACAGTGTGAGCAGTGTTTCTGAAGTCAGTTTATAAACGTTAGCTCATTTCTGCAATCCCCACGTGACAGAGCAAGTAAACCTTCACTCACCATCAAACGGGCTAAAAATACAACATTTCAAGTATCAAATCAGAAGTTTCTAAAGACAATCCATATTACTCTGCTGGTCTGAGGCATTTGTTTAATTTACTTCATTCCCATATGGAAACAATTCAAAAAAGGTTCCACAGATAAGTCTTATTATAATCTTGCTTCTCTGCACTGTTATTTCAATGAGATGCAACTGCAGATCTATTATTCCCTCTGGCATAGTGTTTGCAGCCAGAGTAAGTCCAGTCCAAGTCATGCTGGCTGTGGCTTGCTCTCAGTTTTCCACTTCACGTGTATCTTCACCATTAGACTTCTTATGTTTCCTCATATGTTTGTATTTTTCCACATATGCCTTCACCAGATTAGCCACCTTCACAGGGTTGATCTCTCCACTTTTGCTGTGGCAGATCTAACAAGGCATTAGAAAAGGCATTTGGTCGATTAACAGTATTACAGCAGTTCAGGCAGGCAACAGATCAATGATTAAGCTTCCCAGGGGAACCGATTCCTGCATAGGCCCCCGAGTGTCACAGCAGGATACATCAAGCAGAAAACTCAACAAGGGTAAGAGTAGTATTTCACTTCAAGCATTTCAGAAAAAGCCCAGGGCTTATCTACTGAACACCAACTGAATGGATAAGCATCTCAAAGTAGAATTATTCCTTTTTATTACAGGCTTTTCCATCCAGCCAGTTTTACACAGTAAGTGGTAACCAAGGAAGTGTTGATTTCCCATTTTTCTAACGATTCTGAGGAAGCAATGCTCAGATTAAGAGATTCTGACAGTTTTGAGGGCCCACTTTGAGATATGGGAGAAAGCGAGCAGACCCCACAAAGAACTTTATCAGTGTTCAGAGAAGAGTTCTCAGTGATTTCAGCAGCAATTGGTGTTGCTCAGCTCTCCTACAAACCACACCTGAAGTTTATATGGGTCTCATAGGAGATGTGAAATTGCAGCCGTTATCTCAGGAATTTTGATCTATGATGGAATTTCTCAGTGACACCAACACTGCCCTATAGGGCAGGGAGAAAACACAGTTCTTTGGGGTATCATTTAGCCACCTTGACCACAAAAGCATTACCTGCTCTCACAAGACATTTGCCTGCTGATCAGGTCTTTTTTTAGCTACGATCTGGTCAGCACTAAGACTTGAGACAAAAGTCAACACCAGCCAAATTGCAAGGCGCTCTTCCAAAGTTCAGGGACACCACAGATGCTCAAGGAATGAATACACAAACTATTTTCTCACTTTATCAGAAACAGCGTGCAGATTCTGGCCAAAGTTCTTAATGAGAGAGATTTGACCATTCTCACCCAAGGCACGTACCACATCAGCTTAAGCTTTGCAATGTTCCAGACCACTGAAAACACAATCCTCTAAAAGGAACAGTCTGACAGCTTGCAATGGCACCACTCAGTCCTGCTTAAAGCAACTGTTGCTCCACCACAAGACTGCAGACTATGAGTCAAGAGTCCAGAGACCTGCTACTCAGTTACAGCATGTAATTGCTGAAGCTGGCAAGTGCAATCCAAACTACTGCCACTTATTTAATGATCTGCACAGCTCCTCCTCTCCATTTCACTGCCACCTTACCTTTTGCACTGCTTTCCGAAGAATGTTCTTGTACTCCTCCTTTGTAATCTCCCTCTTCTGGTAAAAAGGTTTAATAGCAAGTTTCACTTCTTCCACAGCCCTTTCCTGCATGTGAAGCTTCTTCATGTACTGCACAGGAAAGAGAAGTTCATTACCTCGTGCTACCTCAGGCACGGTTTCTGAACCTATTTCTCTTAGAAATGCCCTAACAATGAAAATACTCATTTCACAACTTCAACGACCCAAGTAAGAGCTAGCCTCAAAGTAATTTCCTTTACTGTAAATTGCAGTCTTGAAACAAAGACCAGTTCACGCTATGAGGAACTCCTGTATTACGTAACATTTATTCTATGTCTTAGAGAACATGTTTTAAGCAAGTGACTACAATGTCCACTTATTAATTTTGGTCTTCTCCTTCCCTTCCAACAGCTCTGAAGTAAACGTACATCCATCAAAAGGCATCAGATTCTAAAAGCAGCAAGTCATAGCTGCGAATATAAAGCTTCAGGTAGCTCTTAAAGGCATTCTGAAAATTGCAGAGTTGCCTATAAATTAAGGATTACAGATGACATCAGAACATATTCTATCAAAACAAATTCATAAAAACTGCTGCTCATAAATGGAGGCTCAGTGGGAAAAGTATCTTACTGTTTTGTTTTGTGGTAGAAAGTAAAGTAATTGGCTAAGAAGTTCTTGTTTTTGTGTTAACATCCACTACACTTAGAGCAGACAGTCTGTACAGCAAACCGAAAAGTCAGCAGCAAGGAACTAGGAATGCAAGATCTCCAAAGTATTTTACTATTTCTGCATTTTCAGTGCTGAGAAGCAGGAAGATACAGTCCTACCTCTTTATAGGACTGTTATGAGAATGGACATTAATTTCAATGCTGGAGGGGAAAGGAGAAAACCAGGTGTTTAGAGAAATTTCGACATTCTGGCATCCGCAAAGTCCCTTCCAAACATTCATACAAGAAAGCTTCAGAATTTTAAGAGTATATTTTAGATGCTTTAATCCCTCTCTGTTTTATTGCAATGAAGCAGTAGAAAGTGGAACCATCAAATGGAGTAAATCCCCAAAGAATTCAAAGAAAGGATTGCCTGCTGCTCCTGGGTTAGCATAGTCAGTCACCAAAAACAACAGTGACAAACAGGGGCTGGGAAAATACAGTACAGAGAAAGTTAAAAGCCCCAAACTTTAAAAGTTCAAATAACTAGCTCATTAATGTTATGCATTTGCTACTTGATAGCATTCACTCACTTCCTCGTTTTTTGTTTTATCCACTGGAGGTTTGGGTGCTTTGATCTTTTCTTCTGCATTTCCAACAGAAGCAGCTTGGATTCCTGGTTCAGATGCCGTAACCAGGCTGCCCGGCTCCGGAGTCAGGCTCTGTCCTACCATGCAGCCAAGTGCTGGAAGACTACCCTGCATGATAAACTGAACCGTGGGCTGGCTGACAGGGGCATAGGGGGGAAGGCTTGAGGGCAGAGCTGGCATCAAAGGTATATTTTGACAGTACACCTGTGAAACAGATATATCATTTGTAAATGCTTGTACTTACAAGAGAGAGCATCAGATGAGGATTTTCAGAGCACCTTAAGTCCACTTAAGCAAGTAATTACTAGTTTAAATCAGGGAGGCTAACATCCCAGCCCTCAACCAGGTCTCTGTGCATCAGGAGCTAGCACCAGCCCCACTCACCTTTTAACTGGTGGACAGCACAGACTGATTGCCACCAGGCCAATTTCTACAGCCTGATCACAGTCAGGTAGAAGCCCACAGCTTCTCAAACAGCACCACTTATCTGAAAGTTACTGCTGAAAACAGAAGCTGCATGTATAGAGCAGAATTAAAGGAAAGTGTCCTTCTTCAACTGTAAGGACGACCTGAGATATTAAATGATTAGAGGGTTGCTGAGGAGTATGGGCTATATGAAATGTACTACACACAGAGGAAGGCGAACTCTGCCATGAGAGGAAGGTGTTGCACAACAAGGGCACAGATGAGGTGGGATGTCTTCCATGACACTTGGGTGCCAGAGTAGGAACCAACCTGAGAGGAATCTAGATCAGGAAACATAGGCTCAGGAATCATATAATTGGTTGGAGGAGGCTCATTTAACTGCACCTGATATAACGTTTGGTTCAAGTCCTCCGCTTTCCAGGCCCCTTCTTTTGCTCGCTGAAGTCTGTAAAACGGCATCCCTAGGTTCCCCAAGAGAGGGAAAAGAAAACATTTAAGAACAAAATAAACCTCATGGGTCAAAGATTCAAAGCCAATTACATTTAAAAAAAAATAAAATAAAAAGGATCTAACAATAAAGCCACAAAATTTTCTTTAGCAGCCATCAACATTTTAAAGCTTCTGATAATAGAGAACTTATTTCCTTGAGCAATTGCTTTTTACTGGGTTTCCATGAGAGGAACCAGAGAATCACACAAGCAACTCTGCCAACACACATAGCCCATGGTCCCAGGCCAAACTGTTTGTAGCAGCTTTGGCTTAGCAGAGCTCACAGGAGCAAGCTACAGAGATTTGTCACGCTCCTCAGTTCCGAGAAATATTTACAAATTCTGGAGGCAAAACAACCATTCTACTTAACTGCAGAAAGGGTGGAACGCGGGCTGCCCATTCAGCGATCAGGTTGCAATGCGCGCTTCACGGCCAAACAAGCTGCCGCTGGCTGGCTGAGCTGTGCTGACAGCATGTTCTCCCCGATTCATTAACACAACTCAACTCACGATTTCAACAAGTGCAAAATGCCAGCTCTCAGGATTGGAAATCACAGGATCAGCCGAGCTCCAATGACAGAGCTGTTACACTACAACCAGGTTTAGCCAGGCACTGCAGCCTGCTTCAACTGCTGTTTGTTTTCCAAAAGAGAACTTACTTGGAGCTTTTTCGGCAGACAATCTGCTGCTTTCTTCCTCTTGAAGATTCCAGGTAACTCTTTTCACTGGTGCTTTTGATTTTAATGCAGGACCCTGAGGTACCACCTCCAGTTCAGGCTTACTGAAATCACTGGTTTTCTCATTTGACACAAGGCACTCGTCTTTAACCTCCTTCACACAATCTGTTATTTTGCTTTTGGACGAGCTTTGAATTGGTGCAGCCTCAGCTGGAGTGTGCATGATAACTTCCTTCTTTGGGGGTGGTTCCATCAGAGATGGACATAATGCAGTGTCTTCTATTTTAACTGTAATCTCAAGGTTTGTATTGCTACAGCTACCAAGCACTGCTGGATCACTACTACTCTTTAATTCTGTTTCAGCAAAAGAATCCACATTGCCAACTGGAACACAAATGTTTGTGACCTCTGGCACAGGGAATGTAGCTTCACTGGTCACTTCCTGACAGATGGGCTCTACGTTTGTAGTTTCTTGGGCCTCTCTCAGTTGAACCAGACTCTCGGACTGCATTTCCTCGAGTTTCACATTTGGTTGGATGGTTATGGAAAGCTCTTCCAACACTAGCTCCTCCTTTGGCTCTTGTCTGAAGGAATGGGGCTGCTCCGGACACCTGGACACATTCTCAACTGAAGGCTTTTGATCCTTTTCTGGTGGAGGAGGAAGCGAGGTCTCTTTTGATCTGCGTTTTCTTTCTTTGGAACGTGATCTCAATCGTGGTCTTTTTTCCTTTGGTTTGCTGCTTTTGTGCTCCCGAGATCGAGATGCAGACCGAGACCTCCACTTTCTCCTCTCCTGAGACCTGGATCTCGATCTCTTTCTGCCCCTTGACCTCAAGCTACTATCTTTATCATACCTCTCACAGCTTTTGTCTCTCCTGTGTTTCCGCCTTTTAGTCCTCTCAATGCTATTTGATCGGGAACGTTCCCTCCATCTTGATCTTGATTGAGACCGTCTTCTTTTCTTCCTGTTTTCATAAAACTCAGAAGTACTTCCAAGACTACCTGAACGCGACCTAGATTTCCTTTTCTCCCTTGACCAAGAAGTTTTTCCCTTTTTATCCTTGGTTTTCTCCTTCCTTTTCTTTTTTTTAGGTCGTTCATGACTGCTAGAACGGTCAGTAGAAGACCTCCTGCTCTTGGATTTTAATGTGTGCGTTTTGCTACGCTCTTCTCCACATGACCAGGAGGTAGATCTGGAGCTTCGGTCCCTTGAGTGTGCTCTATCCCTAGACCCTGACCAGGATCTCTTATGCCCTTTGACAACTGCCATTTTCCTTTTGATCTTCTTGCTTCGGGAGCTAGAGTTTGAACAGGATCTGGAACGCGATCGCCTCTTTGTTTGTTCTACCTTTTGGACTTTCTGCTGCCCATCATTCTTTGAGGGACTATCTGGTTCTAGTTTCACATTAATTTTAGGTCTAATCAATTCTTCAGCATTAAAGAACACATTAGGGCCGCCTCTGCTTTCCTCCTTTAAACACTCCGCATTAGAAATTTGCTTAGCGGCAGATGAAGTGCAAGGACTGCTTAGAAAGTCTTCCTCATCCATATTGTCTCGTTCCTCTGTATCAGAGATCTGTTCTACAATCCTGCTTTCTACTGCCACATCATCGTGAGACTCGGTGTTACTAGATGGTACGTCAGAGTCAGCCCCAGATCCAAATATATTATCTGCCCTGTAAGGGGTGAAACGACGGACAGTTTGAAATGTTTGAACTTTCGGATTTTCAATGGAAATAGTCCTGGTAATATTAGTTAGCGGGATCCCTGAGCCAAGCCTTTCAGGACTGCTGCTTGCTGAACTCGAGTCCGATCCTGTTGGCTCAAAGGGATCATATATTTCACTTTTGACCTGCTTTTTCTTAACTGAGAAAAGAGGTGAAGGACTCTCTTTCTGTTCCACTTTCTCATCCACAGGTCGGAAGGTGTTACAGAATCCTGGGTTAGGCAGTCTGCTGGGATGTCCTGCGTTTCCAGGAATATTGATTTTAAAACTCTCGAAAGAGCTTGGGCCTTTGCTCCTTGAAGTGTCCATTAGTGATGAACTGCTATACATGCCTGTACTGGTAGAAAAAGACACTCCACTTGTACGTGTTTGTTGCTGAGATTCTTTGGCATTTGACTTCTGACTTTCCATCTTGCTACCCTTTCCCGGCTGATTAGTGCTCTCTTTGCCAGTCAGCTGCGTTATACAGGAGCTGGGGATGTCATAGCTTTGGCTTCCTGCAGGTTCTGGCTCCACCTGATTGCTGCTCATTTCCTTTTTAATCTTTGGTATCCTGGGAAGCTCAAAGATATCAATTCTCTTGGGAAGTGGTTTTAATGGCTGCCTCACAGTTACAGCTTTTGAGCCATAATTCAAATTACAGCTCAGGGGCTTTGAAGACGAGTCAGTGGGTGCACAGTTTTTAGAGTTTCCATTAAATCTGGGCATTTCATCTGACTTGGAGCCATGCCTGCTCAGGGTAGCTATATTCTGAGTCTGAACGGACCTGGGTGTCATTGAATATTCTGATTTTACAGTTGCCTTTTCTGATGTAGTCTGTGCAGGGTTTGCTGCAGGCTCAATCCTGCTCAGTGAAGGCGATGAAAACAAGCTTGAGGAGGAGGGTCTGGTGTGAGTACTGAGCCCCGAGGAAACTGAAGGTCCAGCAACGGAGCTGCTTGCTGTGATCCCTGAGTGCACTGTACTCGGTTGGGTGTTGTGTCCTGAACCATCATCCACTCTTGAGTCATTTGCTGATTTTCTGTGAAGTGGAGCTACGGCATACAACAAACAATTAAGCTTTTCAGTACGTATTTGGACATTTCCCCCCCAACACTACAAGTACTGAGCTGATTATTTTAAGCTCCACTTTGGTGTGCAGACATACCACACAGTAATAAGGCAGTCCAATAGTTCTCTTGATCAGATGCTCAAGGTTTAACATGCCAGACAACTGCATCTTTGAGGTAAACACTAATGCTTAGGAAATAAATTATTCCATTCTGCAGATTATCACCAGATTCGTGTTTATTATCCCGTCATCACTGATGGACAAAAATTACTATAACAAAGGATGTTATAGGTACTTATTTTAAGAATAAAGCTCTGAGTTTCACTTTGAGTACATTCCTTCCAAATAATACTACGCCAAGGGAAGACATAGCTGAAGATGCTAGCATGTATTCTAGAGCTCTACTTTTGCAAAGAAACTTCTTTCCAAGGTCCTCCTCATTGCTCTTCAAACCAAAGTACAGTTCACAGGCATGGCAGCAATGCCTGACAAGCGCCAGAGGAACTGGGTACTAAGATTTCTGCTCCATCTAGTCCTCCATCTTTTATAACAGAGCATGAAACTACAGTGCAGTACTTCTAAAAGAAGAAAACTATCTATTAAAACCAAAATCCTCCAGCAACATCTCAGCTCTGCAATTAAAACAGAGACAAGTAACACTATTTCAGAGCATATGTAAGAATCTTTTAGATGGATTACTGCTGGCATCTACTGAATCTATCCTACATATTCAAATGCTGAGTAACGGTATCCCTGTGTTTGAAGCTATGTAGCCTGCAGGACCAGGGCAGATGTGGATGAAACAAAGAGGTTAATTGCACTCTGAAGTGCCAAATCCTTACCTATGTTCTTCGCCGTCAGTGAACCATCTCTGTTGATGACCACATCTGAACTACTCATCATGAGAAAGCTCTGTCCAGACAGGATACTTCCCAACAGATCAGGCACAGGGGCAGCTTCTGCTTCTTGATCAGGACTCAAGGCAGGTACACTGCTTCTACGTGTTTCAGAGGGGTTATATTTCCTTTACTCTTACAGCACTTGTTCTATACACACACGTTACATTAAAAAGAAACTGAAATCAAGGGCATAAACAGGGGTCAGCCACAGAAGTTCATTTGTAGTTTTGGCTTCACTAGAGCCATTCAGCCCCTATCTCCCTCTGACAAACGGAAGTGAAGCTTTTACTGACTTCCCACAGGAATACCACAGGACAGGAAAGCATGTAGTCATATCACAGACCTTTGGTAAGCAAATGCTTTTAATCTTATTTAAGAGTGATGCTCACCGTGTTGTGTATCAAGATTAACCTTCCAGTGCATTTAAAATGCATTTTTGAAGAGTAAACTATTGTTCAGTACTTCAGAGATATTTCCATCCCAGCTGCCTCTCTCTCTCTCACCAAATCACGATCACAAATGTATTCCTCAGGCCTACATCACTATCTAAAACAATTGATGCAGCTTGAACTGGTATTTAGCACCAGTGAGAATACACACAGATGCCTACTGGTAGGGTAGCTAAGAGCATGGCATAAGAGGAATCACAAAGAAAAACAGCAATGCTCCCACACGCGGGACAATACAAACACTCCCCTTCACATGTTACTTAATCTTATGAAAATGGTTTAACTATAAAAGTTCTCTGTTCTTGAAAGATGGACTGAAAAGGTTTGAGTATTTTTGGTGTTGGCGTGTGGCTTTTTTCTTTTTCTTTCTTTGCTTTTGTGTTGGTGGGATTTGGGGTTTGTTCAAAAAAAAACAACCACCAAAACACAACTTTGAAATAGACCAACAGACCCATCTCTTTGAGGGAGCTATATTTAATTTCTGTGTAACAAAACAAGCTTTCCAAACATAACATACAACAAAAACCTGTAATAACATACAACAGAAAAACAAAATGAGGATGCTAAAAGAACTGGCTGCCTAGGCCAGACCAGCAAACTCACTGTAGTGCCGGCAAATCAAGCCTTTAGAAAAGCCGAATTTCAGCTAAACAGTTCTACCTTCTAAACAACGTGCTACTCAAGTAACTATGAGGACATGGAAAGCTTCCTGAAAGGCTTCCTTCAGGATTGAGATGGGAAAGGTATAGAAATACTCCAAGTTATCACTGAAATACACTATCGCAATCCTGAGAAACCATCCTTTGCCACAAGTCAGACGTATTATAGGACAGCCATGAAAACATCTCACACCTTTAATCATTTAAGCTGAGCTCCTCCATTTCTCCTAGTCTTCATCTCCCTCAGTCTTGCAGTTTTCTGTGACTCGATTGGTACCTGCCTCAGTCATTTTCCCCATCCCCTCTCTACTTGTCATGCTCCTGGATCCCTGTGTCCTACCCCTCTGCACTGTGTCCTACAGCCCAGTCCTGAAAACCCACTGTGGCTGCTGAGAGGGGCACCCAGCAAGGCTCCCTGGTTCTGGTGGGCACAGGGGCACACAATTTGCACACACAGAGATATCTGTCAGACAGCAAAGCAACTTAAATTGCAGGATTAAACAAAGAGTTTTATCTCTATTTTCTGAGCACCAACAAACAGCAGAGGAACTGGGTGAGGTGGGTACATCCCTTATCTCCTCCTCTAGATCTAAAATTAGATTCTCCAGCCATCTCAAATAAGCAAATAGTTTTTTTAAAGGTTAATGAAACTGGGTTGCTAAACAATTCCAAAACAGCAAGAGGAGCCAGATCAGGGTGGAAATACCAATCTGAAGTTTCAGTGCAACAGTCAGAGCCATTATGAAAGAATAAGTGTGTGTCCTTCAACATAAAAAAAGAATTCTTGCATAAACTGCTGTGGTTATTTATCTACACACGTGCAAGCACACGCACAGACACACTCTCTTTCAGAATACCCAGGGTAAGAAAACAGTTAAACCAGGATGATCACCCAGTTTGCTCTTTTGTTAGAATCATTAGACAATTAAGAAAAATAAAATAAATAACTTGATGGATTTTTACCTGGAAAGTCCCACAGAAATAGGTCTAGCCACAGGACGGTGAGACCTCAGTGCTGACTGGGAGAGAACTCTCCTTTTGGCACTCACTGGTGAATCTGGATTTGCTGGAACCTCTTCGTTACTGTGGGTAAAACACACACACACGAACCCTGAAATTGTCTGAATGTCTTTCACGTCAAATAGATGAAGTAGATAATACTACTAGGACAGATACGGTTAGAGAGCATTGTTTGTTTTATTATGACACATTAAAAAAGTATCTGTGCAATACACTTATTTTCTGTGACTACATAAACAGAACAGCGTAACCCAGCCAGCAGATACGTAAATGTAGATTTTTATTTTTTAAATATTAAACGGGTAGTTTGTGTTTATGAAAGGACCAAAATGACTTATTCAGTGGAAAATTAAATTTCACCAGCAAAGATTTCAGATGTCCTCTCCCCAAAATCCAAAGCTTAAGAGTGACACAAACTATGGCATAGTAAGATTCCTCCTGAATTTAAATTGTCTGGAAAAGCAAAGATGGGAAAAGGAGAAACACAGAAGATTCCACAGTTCCATTCAATTCTACAGGAAGTCACTGTTTATTGTATACCAAATATGCTAGCTATTTTCACTTAAAATCAACAAATAGAAATTGATTGATTAGGATACAACTTCTTCAGATTCTAGCCTTTGAATAACCCCATATATCCTACTAAAGGTTTTTACAAGGCTTATTATTTCCAGGAAACCTCTTTAAAGATGGATGATTTAAGAGCTCAGCAACTCGGCCAAGAAGGAACAAAAGAACAGGCCAATGTATTGTTATAAGCTGTGTATCCAAAGCTGATGCAAGATCTACACTCTGCAAAAAGTCACGTGTACAAACAAACCAACACTTCCAAAATTATCGGTCCCTGATCATAATCCAGAGATACCTCACCTTTCATAAGGATCCAACTCATATGGATCTCCAAACACAGACAGAGAGGCTGCACCGATATCTGCTCTCATCACACCAAGCGAGGGCTCCGTTGGTTTGTACATGGAAGGAATCGAGGCCCCACGCACAGGTTTACTAAGACCAAGAGTTCTTGCAATACGGGAGCGAGTAGTAACCTCATTTTTCATCTGCACAGATAAAGAGATTTGGTTATTTGTATGTTAGGGCAGGTACATACCCTGGGTTTAAAGCCCCAAATTCTTCACTTAGGCTAAGTACAATCAACAGGTTACTACCGCTGGTAGCAGAAGTGGTATGCATTTATCATCTACATTTGTTTTAAAGCATTTACTAAACTTCTAACTATGCCCTACATGTCACTTCATACAGAGACTGCGCATATCAGATTTAAGCAACCAGGTAAGCCGAGTTTCCAAAAATCTTTAATAATGTCATTCAAAATTGTCAGTTCGTTATTAAAGGCTGGAGGGACAGTTCTGGCTGTATGATGTAAACTCTAGTTAAGGTAGCTGAGTACAAAAGTCAGGCTGGTGCAGAGTATTCAGTACAATTCATGTGAGAACACTATCCACAACTTGAACAGGATTTTGAGAGTCCTTATGGCCGATTAACTGGGTTTGCAACAACACAGACACAAACATCCATAGCCTATTACAAAGAATAGGTTGTGGCAGTTTTAAGTGAGCTTGCATCAGTACCAAGTAAACGCTAGAGCTGAATGGCAAGGCGTCACACAAAGCCTGCAGGACATGGCTTTACAGTGTGATCCCTGCAGGTCAGGTAACAGGATTTGTCAGCAAACCCAGCTGGCCTGCCTGAAAGTTGCAATTCATTTCCATGTACAGCATCTTTCTGGAGTACACTGGACACATCCTACACATATTCCCACTAGAAAAAAAGTTACCTGCTATCATTTTAAGACAGTATTTTTTCCATTGAATCCCATAGCTAAAAAAATAGTGGATCTTGACACCAGCAGAAACTCATATGTGATCTTACTCTCTGCTTTTTTCCCCTTCTCTTCTTTATCAGACGCTTGCGTCTCTTCAGCTGTATCCCTGAACTCTTCTTTGCAGCAGAAGATTTTGTCTGAGTTCTTTTTTTGCCTCCTACTTTCTTCCTCCTACCTGATGGGACAAAATACAACCAAGTATTTGGCTAAGTGCTGACAGTGCATTTTACCTTGTACTCCCCTTTCATTCCCTCATGGCACATAAAGTAGCTTAAAGAGACTTACAGTGTGCTGTAACAGTATAAAACAGCAGAGCAGAAAAAATTAAATCATCAGGATTTATTTAAAAGCAACCTTCAAGACACTTCTGGGCAGAGGCGTTATGTGGAAAGAAGATGATACATGTGGTATGCTTCTGTAGCTGCACACGTGTGGCAGCATACAGCTGATCTAGAGTATCTGGTATGATTCGGGCTATCTTCCCAAGCTTTTATTCTTGAAGATGGGAACCACAGGAGGTGTCTGATGCCCTTACCTCTTTTTCTTTTCTGTCTAGTAGGAGCCCATGGTGTAAGAGGACGCTGGTAGATGGCTGTGTTTAGGCCTGCGACAACTGCCTCAATTGTTTCATCCACAAGAGAGGACGTGAGGTACCTTGGCACGTGCTGCATGGGGGATTAGAAGTTACATGATATAGGCATCTAAAGGTCAGCAACAAGTTACTTATAAAGCATTTGATGAAAAATGGATTTGAGATTTGAATGAGAAGCACACGTGTCACCAAGCTGGCAGTTAAGCAATTAAGTCACCTTTCTCACCTATTGACTGTCATATCACGGAGAATACGACCATGCTCTTCAGCCTCTCTCAGTATTACAAGTCACAGCTAGCCTAACTCTGACTCTTTAAATGAGAACAATCCCTTAGATTTTCATTGAGGAAATGGCTTTAGAGTACCATGCAGCGGCAAAGAAGCTTCAAACTGCAAAATGTTTGAAAATAGAATATGCCAACAGAAACGTATGCTTCAATTCATCTTACTATGGAAGTAATTTCACGAAGGTTCTCTGTTGGTGCCACTAATGCATATTCAAAACTATTTTACTGAGCTATTTTTATTAGAACATTAAGTATCGTCAGTGCCAAAAAATTCTAAATAAGGTTCTCTGATTTGGAGGAGAACAGGACTGAGTAAGGAAAGCCCTGAACTTCAGCCTAAACACATTTCTTTTTCTAGAAGGACATAAAATAGTACATCTAGGTAAACACCACCAGTTTAGGCACCTACAGAACAACAGATGAATTACAAAACAAACTGCCTCCCCAAATACTAAAGCTTTACAAGGATCTGAAATCAGCAACTCAAGCTACTCAAGGTACGAGCTAGAAAAAGATGCACTTTTATTCAGGGATAAAGGGAATAAGTAATGGTGCCTTTCTAGGTACCGTTCATAATAATCTCTGCAGACTGAGAAGTGGAGCTGGGAATGGCTTCTCATATGGCAAGTATCGGGCTTCCAGGCTTACTTTACTATGCAACGGTAAAGTCCCCAGGTACCACCTCTCTCAACTACAGGAGACAGCTACACGCTATTTCTAAAGCAACAGGTAAGGAAAGAAAGAAAAGCACTAGCAGTTACCCTGCACAGCATTTCATCTCAAACCACACTCTTTGAAACCTACTTTTTTCAACATATAGCCCTGACAACTCCGATGTAATTGCTTAACAACAATGCATCAAATCATGCATGAAGTTTTTCTATTTTGCTAATTCGTCTAAAGTTGAAATTAAAAGGCCTGGGTTTGGAGACAGGGGGGTTGGCAGCCCAGTAAAATTGCCTCCACCATGGAGGGCAAAATGAATTTAAGGACTGCTAAAGCACTCCGGGAAGTCCTTAATTCAAGGGGGGAAAAAAAAAACCCCATTATAAAACTTGAGGTGAGCTAGATCTTCATTCACGACCCCTACTTCAAAATGTACTTACTGCTGTAATTCAGATCATTCGGGATTTGCTACACATTCCTCTCCTCCTACTTGCAATGATTTTGATGAGAAATTTAACAGGTAAACGCTCGGGAGCCAATTAACAGTAGACTGTTCTGACACACTGGCAGGTAGGTAAGATAACGGAAAAACTCCACTTTTCTCCCCCAGATTTTGGCATTTTGTTTTGATTCACTTAAGCCTGTCTTTTATTTTTTCTGCCTGTAGTTACAGAATATAGAAGTGTAGCTCATGATCTTGAGGCCCTTCACAATCTCAAGTGCATTTCCTTTTTCTTTCTCACCCAACCTTTACAACTGGATTACAAGTGAAAGCTTAATCTGCCAGATCTCCTACCTCCAACTCAGTCTTTTCCCAGTCTGCACTTCACACTCCAAGGACAGCCCTTCTAGCAGACCTAACCCAAAATCCACAGCCAGCCAATAAACAGTAAAGGATTTGAGGGACCTTCGGTATTTGGGATACTTTCAGGCTTAGATTCTCTGGTACCTGTTAATGCAACTGAACTCACACTGCCACGTCACTGAGAACACTAGCATCTGGTTTTTTTCTCATCAATAACAGGCTGATTTTCACAAATGTAGAAACCTTAAAAATACTAATTTTTTCTCTCCAATTTGGCTGCACGTGCCCAACAGATTCCAGTACTATGGGAAAGGGGGTAGGAGGACCAACAAGCAAATAAACAGATGTCAAATAAACATGCCTCCGCGAAAAAAGCATGCTAAAAAAACAGAAGTGGTGCACAAACTGTGCCTTAACAGCCATTGAGAACAAAGATACAATTTTGCTCACAGCTGAGGTGATAAAAATGTAGATGAAGAGAGCAAGCTACCACAGATTTCAAAACAGAGTGTCTTGGTCGTATGCTGCACTCAATTTGCACGTTCTACATCTCGGTTTAAAAGAATTCCACAAATACTAATCATTGTGCTATGGACAGTCAACACAGACAGCTAAGCTACTTAAGAGGGGACTTCTTGCAACTATTCCACAAGGTTCTTCCAGAAGCTCATTAGCAAACACTCCTAAATACCTGAATTTGTTGCGCTGTTGTTATCCGGTTTCTGTTCACTGTTGCTCTAACTCGTTCACTCTGTCGAGTTCTGGCTATAGCTCGGGTTCGGACATGAGGGCGTAGCCCACTGGTGGTAGCAATAACATCAGCCACGAGGGCAGCATCCTCTTCTTCACTGACATGATCTGTATCTTGAAAGGAAAGATGCCCAGGTCACTTGTCTTTCTACAGGTGAAAGCATTTCAAGAAGTTTGGACTAAAAAAAAAAAATATATAGATATCAGTATTCCCTTTTTTAAACCAATCACCTCCAGAGGCGGACGTTATCTACTCAAAAGGAAATGAGCACAGACACCACCACTTCAGGCTGTCAGGCAGAAAGACGATTTTCTAGGTAACAGAAATTGCTGTTACCCTGGCAATCTGAGATCAGGATACTAATAAATTCTTTCCAATGTAACATAATGCAGTTGCACTGAAGTGCTGGGCTTGCCTCAGGAAGGTTAAAGAATGCCTGTAAGAAGCAGCTCCATCGGTTGTAACTGCAGATGAAAATCTTAACAAACAAGATCCTCTCATCAGTCAGGAGTTCAAGTCAACTCTTTAGGTTCAAGAGAGAATGCCTATCAAAACAATTATTTATAACAGATAAAACCAGGGGTTAAACATCTCTTCAAAAGAGCACATGCTTCACATCACCTAAGTCAGAGAAAAATATTTACTTTGACTGGGTACCACAAAACCCTCACCTGCAGCAGCACCCATGCCCACGGGGGCACAGGCTGGACAGAACCATTCCTCTACAGGGACTTCACTCAGAGGTGGATTAAGGCATTCCATATGGTACCTTGCGAAAAGAAAAGAAAAAGTAAAACAGACATCCAACAATGCACACCTTACCAAGGGAAAAGAGCCTTTTACCTCTGTCCACATGCTACATAAGGCGGACACGTTTTCTTAAGCTTGAACTACAGTCTACGCATATGCTTCTTTCTACCAATCTCCAGAGAAATGATACTACCTGACAGTTATATAAGGGTCTTTTGATCACTTTAGGCTCAAAAAAAAAAAAAAAAATCTCAGAAATGACAGTGTTTTTCCCCCCTCGCTGTGTGGTATATTGCTTGCCAGTGGAACCCAAGCTCCAAGAAACGTGCAGAGCCAAAACCGATGGTGGCTAAGAGAAAGGAGAAGTACTGGTGAGACAGGCAATCAAGAAACAACATCAGTTTCCTGCAACCCAACAAAGTGTTATTTATGCTACATGACTAGACACAGATAAGCTGCAATGCCTTGTTACACTGAACAAACGCACTGCATCCCATGTGCACCTGGCATGATTAAAGACAACCAGTGATAAGGATTTCTGCATAGCTGCACAAGCTAGGCTGCAGAGCGTTGGCCAGTAACTGGCTTTATACAGTTGCTTGCAGGACTGGAGACTAGCCACACTGACTTCCAAACACCATCTGACCGAGAACCATGCTCATCCTTATCAAATCTCAAAGGGAAAGAAGAGAGCGTAATGCTAGCTTTGATAGGCCTGTTGAAATGCTCTCTAGTCAACAGGCTCAGCAGCAAGACAGAACACTCTCACCAACCACTTACAGAAAAGCTACACAGGAAAGCCTTTCAACATCACCCAACCTGTGTTCTGTAACTTGTTCAATTCCATTTTCAGCAATTAAAACCCAGCCAAAACAACATGCCTTAGTAGCACAGAATTTTTGAAGCAACTCATGTTCAAGTTACACTGCTAAGAAGAATAAAAACAGATTTCCTAAGTAAATGAGATGCCTCCCATGAAAACCTAGTGCTTAGACCAAGTTCCCTAGGCAAGGAACACAGCCTTAAAGTCAGAGTTTCAGCTTCAAATCAGCAACATTTCTATGGCCAACTTTGTTCTTTTTCTAAAAAGGGAAACCCTACTGTTATTTCTGATGTAGAACCATGTTTAACTCTGAAATAAGTAAAGGAAAAAGAGTGAAGCTCTGTTTCACCCTCCCATGCCAAAATTCACTGCCTGATTCACTTCTCTTTGTGCCTGGCCACAGAGTAATGAAAAGGGAAGGAACATCCATCTGATGCTCTAATCCCATTTTATAGCAATACACAAAAACCAGAGACAGACTACAGCCGGTAACCTACCTTTCACCCGTTACCCCAGCTTCAGACTGTGTCTTTCAAACCTGTTCCCAATTACGTTGTGATAAACTCAATTTGCAGCTAAACTGTCAAAACCATCAATATTATGTTTATACTAAAATTCATTAATTGTCAATACGAAATGGAGTATCATGTCTTTCTTGCATGAAAGAGTATACCTCAGCACATGAGATTTTAGACACTTATGGAGACGAAGTTGAAAAAATATGTTTGCAATAAATCATTACATTAAAATTAGAGCAGCAAAGTATTTTCCTTCTCTGGGAAAGGAGAGTTCATTCTCTAACTGCCAGCTACCAAGAACGAGATCATTTCCCCAAAGTAGTACTCTGACAAGTAGTATTGTCAGGTTCAGGCCAAAGTCATAACACAAGTACCTGTAGCAAGAACTTCATTACATACTCTTCAAATTATCTCTGGGAGTTCTGAAGTCAAGTTATGACCTACTTGACAAGCAAAGACTTTCAGCCCTAAAGCCTTGGACGCTGGAGAATCTATTACAACACCTATCTAGAGTCACCAGGACAGGGAAAAGAACCTCACCTCACAGAAAATCATCATAACAAAGCCCAATGCCAGATCTTATAGAAGGATAAGGTGATACTCGTTTTACAAAGAACTCAAAGTAAATTGATTTTACTCACACTCATTCTCTCAGGTTCATTTACTTGCACTCTTGTACCCACCCACTCACAAGCACAAAGACTCAGTGTGCCCAAGTGGCCTGGGCAGGATTATTTGTGTGTAACGCAGACGGCAAGAGACACTGGCCATCAAGTCCTCAACACATCTCTTGGGCTCTGTGACCGGCAGCGAAGAACTGATTACAGACTTCTTTCTTGTATCTTCAAGGAATAAAGGGATGCTTTGGGAGACCTTCTGCCTCATTACTTAGTCTCAGTCCTCACGAACAATAAGAAAAATTAAATCTATGGAATTCAGGAATTTTGGTCACGGAGGTAGCCCTGTTCTTCTTGACACCTATCTCTCTATCAGCGCTACTTTCTTCTTGCTACTTGGTGATCTGAGTGAAGTCACACATTAATGTGTCACACCATTAACACAATGAACCCCTTTCCTACTGTTTGTTCAAGTGTCTAGACACATGCACTTCTGTATTCATACCAATCCTAACGCTATTGTTACAAGTTCAGAAAGACAGGCTGCCACCACAAGTCTTACCTGAAAACAGTTTCAATGGAAAAAGATTTGATTACTTAAACCATAACTTTCATGCATACGATAACAGCATTACACCACACAGTTTAAATGCTGTGGAAAGCCACATCTAGCTAAAAGCAATGGAAAGACAGGATGACATTGGCTTTAGAATTGTTGGCAAAAATAACTGATGAAATTTTCACTCCAGTGTCAGGTCAGAGAGAGAGTGTAGAAGAATAAAACTAGGATTTGAAGCAAGCTATTCTACATCTTTCTAGAGTTAATCTCAGCCATGGAGAGCTAGCTCTCCATGCAAGTTCTTTCTTCAGGAAGTGCTTACTCTAGAAGTCAAGCATTTATAAAGAACTTGTTTTAGGAAAACAAGATTAAAAAAAACCCACAGAACTGTATCAAACTTGGGAGGGTGTGGAGGGAGGAATCAGAGAAACGATTGAGACACCACAAAGGAAACTCTGAAGCAAAACCCTCAGTTCAGTTACGGCTTATGAAAGTTCACAAAGAACTGAAAGACATGACTTCACATAATACCTATGAAACACTGGTTTTGGTTAAGTATTTCAAACTCGGTGTTCTGATGACATGCTTAACAGTCTTTAACATTCCTGATTTTGTCTGTTCTCCAGAAGGTGAATCGGTGTATATGGACACTACAGAACACTAAGACAAAACCAGACATAGCAGATGTCTAGTCAGCTTGCTAGAAGCCATTTTTGAGAGACTATTTTACATATTCATTGCAAGCAATTATCTTTCTTTGTTCCATGGGTAACTTTTGACATCATCAAAATGACAATGCTGCGAGAGAGATTAAACAGTATAAATGCTTTCAATTCTAGCAGAAGACTGTAGGTCCAAAATTGTGTTCAAGTATCTTGACGCCTCTACTGAAACAGTTATTTTATTAATCAAGGAGGGCAAAAAATTGTTAGGCAGCGACAGAAGTAAGCACGAGTAAGGGAATAATTTAATAGCTGTGGCTATAAAGAAAAAACCTCAAAATTGCACGGAACCATGAATCTTAAGCACTTCTCCTATGCAGCACTAACACCCAGTCAGTTGGGACAAGTCATGCACCCTCTTAAGAAGACATAAAGGATATATGTTTTTTTACCCTCCATGCACCCAGCTATTGCATGGATGAGCACAAACATCTTCGTCACTTGAAGGTATGGTCACCTGTTTCGGAGGTCTGCAGCAACAATGTGTACAGCACCCTCCACACATATGCTGCTACATGACCAGAACAGGATCCATCAGTCATGGGGACATCTACACTGCAAGCACATGGATACAAGTCTTGCCAGATGACAAGCCTGCAGAGAGCAACAAGGGGCATCCTACAGACCAGTCAGTGCCTGTGGACCAAACACTGGCCAGCCCTGCAGCGCTATCCGCAATCATGTAGGTGCTACATTCATTTCAACCCTTCTTACCCTGCATCACAGCCGTCACAGAGCAGCAGGCGATCCTCGCGGTCACTTCTGCCACACACCTCACAGAAGGTTGGATCATCCTCTCCATCATTACCCCGAGTTATCGGGTTGTCAACAGGAATCTAAACACAAGAGGGATTCACATTTTACGCAGAATGTCGCACTTCTTAAAATTCAGTGTCACATTAACAGTACCTGCAGCAAAAGTTAGTAAATCGAAATAGCTGGTACACACCAGAACCTTCATTTAGTTCATTCAACACATCTAGGACATGATCAAATGCTTGAGAACATCTACTGAGACTGTGTACTGTCAGACATCAACAACTCTGGAAAAATGCATTTTCAGAACAGGCAAAACCAAAGTTCCCCGAGGAAGATCAAAAGTAGTCAAGCAAACAAAAACGCCCCAAAAACAAGACAAAAGAAGACAGCAAGCTTAGCTTCTCTCGCTCTAAACATATTATTTAAATGTTAATTCGCACGTCTGTTAAAATCACAGAATCACAGAACGTTAAGGGTTGGAAAGGGCCTCTGTGAGTCATCTAGTCCAAGCCCCCTGCCAAAGCAGGGTCACCTACAGCAGGCTGCACAGGACCTTGTCCAGGCAGGTCTTGAATATCTCCAGAGAAGGAGACTCCACAACCTCCCTGGGCAGCCTGTTCCAGTAAAACATCAGTTTATGAAAACAGAGCAAAGTTCTAAATGTCCCCCGAAAACCAACATGTTTCTGCTATTAATAAAGAGCAATGATTGCTCTTCAATATTCTTTTGTGGAAGACTACCACACACTCAACCTGCACCTTTAAGAGCTCTACTATCGTCTTGCGTCTCCCCTTACAAACCCGACTGCTACACAGTGTGGCTGGTAGCAAGACATAAGGAAGAGATCACACGTAACCTAGATTCTTCCTATTCATATTCTAACAGCACTCCAGCATGCGGGGCATTTTCCCCATGCGGACAGGTTTACGAAAACCACCCTTTTTGCCATACAAAATGATGCCACACTTTAGTCCACACAGAGTACTGCAGGACGTATGGTTAACGAGGAAGAAATAGTTCCTTAACAGGCAATCTCAAAATAGGAAAGAAATAGTTCACCCAGGTACCAAATATCAGATAAACGTGCTAGAAGTGTGAACCTTTCAATAGCTATTTTGTGGCAACTGGCCTTCTTGTTTGCTACAGTAAAAAGCTTACCTTTTTTAGGATTTTACCACCAAAATGTGCCCGAACGCTAATGTAGTTAAAGAGGATTCTATCCACCGGACAGGAGTTTACATTCTAGAAAGAAAAAAAGAAAGCCCCATACAGTTAATAAGCCCACCTCTTGATTCAATTTTTAAAAAGGACATCTTCCATTATTAAAATAATAAGCATTAAATTAATGTAGTAATCACTTTAACAGCTATTGGTCTTGACATTTTCAGTACTTAAATCCGACATGTCTGGTTTACAAACATCCTACTGTGTCACAGAAAACATGCATTTTTAGAAAAGCGTTTATTGCACCGAAGTCATTTAATTATTACCCAACTGCCAAAGCAACATTAAAGTTCTTCCAAATATTGCCTTGACATAGTGCAAAGGTTTTAGGGCATTTTCTTTCTTTTGGACGAATGAGCAGCTGGAAATGTCTCACAAAGACAATCGGTAAGAGTGATTTAACTTTTTTTAAAATTTAATTACCACTGGTACTGCTGCATGCACAGTAAGTTCTGTTGTAATTCTCACCCCGGATTATGACTATGGGAACTACACAGTTAGGTGGCAAGGCATGCTGACTGAAAACTGCAGTCAGAGAAAAATGCTGATTTAGTTGGTATATTTTACATTTTTTCTATGTTTAAATGTTCACTGTTGAAACAGACCCCCATCGAATGGTCACAACACAGAATTCAGCACAAGATAAAGATACACATACAGAGAAATACAAACACACACACACAGAGAAAACCAGCATTCCTGCTGTCTTGACTTGAAAAAGAGAATTTTAGATGCTTAGAAACACACTTGTCTATGACATTACAGCTTTCAGAGAGCAGAAGAGAACAGGATGGGTGCAAGAAAAACAGATCCAGGCTTCACAGGCATGAATCCTGCCAAACAGAAGTAACCCAAGTCTGTGTAAAAAAGCAGATATAACTATCAGAGTGCTTTGCTCTCATTACAGCAGAACAGCGTGATCAGAAGGGGGAGAGCAGAGCACACCAGAAGGCCACAGGACATCAGGGACAAAACAGCTCACCTTAGACCACTCCACGATGCAGTCCAGGCAGAATTCATGAGAACAGTTCTCAGGAGTCCCAACAGCCTGATCCCTAAACGTGTTGAGGCAAATGGGGCACGTTTCGCTATCCTCAGTTTCTTTCTCCTCTTCCTCTTCTTCATCATTGACTTTGCCATCTTAAAAAGTGAGAGATGAAAAACAGCTCTCGTGTGCTGCGGGGCTTCAGCGGCGAGGACAGAAGGGGCAGGTAGGATGGGGTTCCAGGTCACAGAAAATTCCAAGTAAGCTTATTTTATGGGGCTGCAAGGGCGAAGCACAGCCTCCCCTGAGGTAATAAGGTTTGCCGTCTTCTTTTTTGCTAAATCCCTTCACCAAAAAGCAATGGGTTACTCTGGAGAAAAATAAAGCCTGATAATGTGACTGGTCTTGTAAGAGATTCAAAGGACAGACGGCAGAAAAACAGCAGCTTATCAAGAGAGTAGGATATGTCAGGCTACCCCTGAACACTGAAGTTAAAAAATAAACTTATAAAGTTATCACGTATCCAACTTTTTTTTTGTTTAAATAGACACTCCAGAGGACAACCAGCAACACACTCACCTGCAGAAGAACACATTAAAAGTTTCACTAGTAAATCGTGATTTTTAGAGTCAAGGAATCTGGGTGCCTAGCTGAAGACTGCTTAAAGAAGATTGGTTTTGAGTAAAATTCATTTTAAACACTCAGCACACATTGTTGAATCGTGTTTTTATTTTTAGTACAAAACACAGAAACGTGTGTTAGTCTTTCCCTAAAACTTGTGAATTAAGTTGACATTTTCATGAAGCCGTGAGAAGTTGTCTAAAAAAGACTCTCGCTTGTGGGTTTTTTTGGGGGTGGGTGGCTGTTGTTTTGCCGGGTTTTTATTTTGTTTGGGGTTGGGTTTTTTTTTTTAAATTATAAGAATGGGGCCCTTCTCTTATCTACTGAATTCTCCCATCTGGACATAGCAGAGAAGACTCTAAACGATGGATTAATAAAGCTTTTTGGCACCTGATGCCAACTTTCTAGTCAAATGTGTTCAAATCAGTCTAACCAGTAGCTTGGAAAACTGGACCTTTCCAACAAGCTTTAAGATGTGACAAACCCCTCCAGTTTTGTCTATCCAAATAATAATTTGAGCCCAGCAGTTTCACAAGTATATGCATCTACAGACCGTGTTTTCAGTAAAATTAACACATTCAAGTAACATCTACACTCCTATTCCAAAGAAAAATTTGTCAAGTCTTCTTCTATCCTCCCTGGGCTTAATAGCAACAGTAATTTATTTCCAAAACTCCCCATCACAACATTCACTTTAGAGACCCACACTGCAGGGTTTGGGCGTCGGCCTGACATCCCACTCTTCCTCCAATTATTAAAAAAATGCCTGTAAACACACATTAGCAGACCTACCTTCTAATTCTTCATCTTCACTTTCTTCCTTGTCCTCCTCACCTCCTTCTTCCTTGGTGTCATCTTTTTCCTCCTCACTTCCGGTATCATCTTCTGAATCACAGCTATCTTCACCACTGCTTTCTTAAAAACAAAAGAGAAGAGAGGAAATACCTATCTGATGCAGACAGACAGGCAGAACAGCAAAGGACACACAAGAACTCCTGCTGAGGACGTTACACACAAAGTGAAAACTCAGATTTCCTCCATGGTACCAAAGCTGCCTGTTCTGAGAAACTCAAGGGAAGCATGCCTGCGGTCTGAGGTACAGAATTTAGGACGCAAACCAAAGAACTTCTCAGGGAAAGGGAAATAAACGGTCACAAATATATCTTTACTTCTCTTTGGACGCTAAACCAACAGGTTCTCCAACCGAGAACTAGAAACCTGCACATGCAGAGTGGCTGTATTTACCTGTTTCGCTGAGGAGCGCGAGACGCTGTCTTTTGCCCTTGAGTACTGCAGCATTTTTGTTTATCAGTTCATCCTGGCTGTCATCATCCATGGCAGGACATTGGGAATCTGCTCCCTGCAAGAAGGCAGACTTCAGTGAGGCAGTGCACCACCTACGCAAGCAGAGCAGGCGTCAGCCCAGCAAAGAGCATCCAGCGCATCTGCGGAGACGTGAACGGCAGAAGCGACATCGCTCTACAGCAAAGGCTCCTCACGCCATTGATTAGTTTTCCCAGTTTCAGGTCAGAGGCGGCTACCGGTAAGCAGTTATCATTACGTGAAGTTTCACATCTCTACTGAGCTAGATTAAACCAGTTGCTTGTGAAACACAGTTTGGGTGAAAGACTCAGCTTTATCTTGGGCTCCTGGATGACAGAAAAAGGTATAACCAGAATTTCCCACTGAAAACAGGAATACAAAACCCGCAAACACCAAAACCATCCTATGGACTAGCAATAAGATGCAAAACAAAGGAACCAGAGGCCCTTTAAACAAGGCAAAACAGGATGACAACGTGTGTTTCAAATCAAAATACTCTATCTCGCTCAGCTGAAAAGAAACAAGAAGAAAGATTACTTATTTTAGGTCTTTTTAAGAAAAGGCCTTTTCACGGGTCTGTCACGAAATATTCCACAGAAAGGAGGAGACTTGATTTGGTGCATATTAATGCAATCATATGGATTGCTGTGCATTAGCATGGACTGGCAATAAAACTGACAGATACTCAGAGATGTCTCATGATCCAAACTCGTAATGACAATCAAACCAGAGCTCTTAATATATAATGCTACAAAGCATTAAGACAGACAGATCCCTGCAAGCTTCCATCAGAAAGTCATGGAAAAATATAATTAACTGAAACTTTATAAAGCTAGACATCATCTCTCAGTAAGTTAAAAAAAGGATTCCAGTCATACGCACCTTCCTTTCTAGCACCAAACAATCTCCTCCACCAACAACTTCTTACAGCAATTTCTCGTTTTCAGAAACAGAAGAGCTACTAGACAAGGCATCTACTTTGATCTGCTTGGGTAACATTCAGGATTGCACACAGGCAAGAAAACCAATCAGCTGGATTTTCTCACAGGATGGTTTTGAAAGCTGATCTAATTTCATGGGCAATTATTGAGCATTCCTGTTCCAAAGAGCACTTCTAACTTAAATTTAAGTCTACTAAATATTCAAACACATGAGCTTTCAGTTCTCGTTGGCATATCCGCTTTATTTGTTGGTCTTTTTTTTGTTCTGCCCTTTTTTTTTTTTCCTCCAAATTGACCAAACAATTCAGTTCTCAAACAATTCAGAGTCTGGCGCCATCCTCCTGACACACACCCTTAAGATATTTATAGGCATTTATAAGGTCCTCTTTCAGCCTTCTCTTCCTCAGGCTAAACAAGCCCAGCTCCCCCAGCCTTTCCTTGTAGCCGAGATGCTCCACACTATTCCCATCGTTAACTGCAGCTTTCCCTGCTTTTTATGGGCACGGCTGGGGAAGCAAACAAACAAACAAGAACTCCTGCACTTTCATGGGGCTTTTTTTGTGCATAGTCATAACAAGAGGTATCAAGATCTACTGACCTACAAGAAAGGAAATAACACAGTGAACACCTCTGCAGCACATCAGCAACACATCCGTGCAACAACCGGCACGAAAACCAGTAACTGGAAGAACAAAAAGCACGCCCACCCCGCTGTTACTGGGCACGGGGCGCCCAACGAAGGCTTAAAAACCTGTCAGCTCCGTTCAGACAAAGCTTGAAGCCTCAACGCGCTTTGGCAACAAACTAACGTGCGGTAGGAGAAAACGCTGGCACGAAAACCTCATTTCTTCGTGTTGGCCGAGAGACCCCCACGGACTTCACTGTGGAAGGCTGAACAGCCCGCAACTGCTTCAAATGCGCTCATGCCGGCACCGCAAACTGCGGGGGGGGGGGGGGGGGGGGGGGGGGCAGGAACACTCGAGTTTACCCGTTAAACCGGCTCCGCAGCGCCGGAGGAAGCCGCCTGCCCCGCCGCTCCCCTCCCGGCCCCGTCACGCCCCTCCCGCCCAGCTCCGGGCAGGCCAGCGGCCGCCCAGACGCTAAATCCATAAATAAGCACGCTCCCAGGAAGAAGATGCAGGAAACACAAACAGCCCCCAGCGCGGCGGCGAACACCCGCTCTCCGCAACCCCGGCCCGCGGCCCGCCGCCGCCCCCCTCCGCCCCCGCAGGCCCCGGCAGCCGGTCCCCGGGCACTCACGGGAGGAGAAGACCCCAGCCCCAGAGCGGGCCGGCTGAGCTTCCTGCGCGACCGCAAACCCCCTCGCCCCGGAAGGGTTGTGGAAACGCTCCCGGGTCACGGCATGCCAGCGCCACGGGACAGAACCACTGCGCGCGCGTGCGGCGGGGAAGGGGGTGCGGGAAGCGGAGAGCCGACGGGGCGAACCATTCGGGGGAGGCGGGCAGGAGGGGCCGCGGGGCTGAACCATTGGCACAGGGGCGTGCCGGGCTGTACCACCGCAGGGCCGCGGGGGGGCGGGGCCGCGCCGCCCTGAGGGGAGGGAGCTCCGTCCCCGCGGGCAGCGCCGGGGCGGCGGAGCCTCCCCGTCGGCTCCTGGCTGCCCCGCAAGCGCAGGGCCGACGGGGAGGGTCCCCGGGGGCTCGCTGTCCCTGCGGCCGGTGTCCCCGAGTTCGGGGAGCTCGCAAAGGCCACCCGCTGCGGTGCGGTGCGGCTGCCGAGGCTGCGAGGCCCGCGGGGGCCCGTCCCGCCGTGGCAGAGCTCGGCCCCGTGCGCGGGGACGCGGACCGGCGTTCAGTACCTCAGACCGCGGCCGGGGGGAGGTTCCCCCTCCAGCTACGCGCGGCCGGTCCCAGCCCCGACGTTCCTGTCCCGCTGGGTGGTGGCTCGCACGTAGAGGAGGGAGGGTTGTTCCTACCCCTCCCCCCCCGCGCTGTTCCTCGGCCGCGGCTGTCTGTCTATTTATTTATTTATTTTAAAATAAACCCTGAGCCGCTGAGGAAGTTTTGGGGAGGGATGCAGAGCTCGTCCCTGGTGCCAGACAGCGTGTGTTCCCCGTTCAGCGGGGGGCGGGGGGGGGGGGCTGGCCACTGTCTGATCGGGGGCCACGCTCGCACCCAGTGTTTTCTCACTGAACGTTAGCGGGAGGGATGGAGGGGGGGTCCCGCCAGACGGCCCCGCACACGCTCTGGGTGCTGGCCTGGGGAAGGCATAGGGCTCCGGGCGGACCGGGTGCCCGACCCCGTGCCTCCACACCAGGCTCGTCAGCCCCGCGCCACGGTGCTACGCCATCCGTAAACCGCTATCTCCGGTGCTTAGTGAACCCTCGTGAGGCACCCTGAGTGTTTCCGCGTTTCAGCCGTTCGCTCGGCTGTCAGCCCGTGGGCTGGTGGGCGTGAGCGAGCTCTCTCGGCCCAGGCGGCCTTCGACGGCCTGGCCTTCTCCGGGGGGAAGGGAGCTGCTGGAGGAGGGCTCCCCTTACCCTCGGGGTGCAGCGGGGCCCTCGCGGCCCGGGGAACCCCCGTAGCACCCTCCGGCCCGAGGAGCCGTCCGCACCCCCCCCAGCGCTGCGAGGGGCCACGGGTTTTCCATGCTCCCAACCCGGCGGGGGACAACGGGGGAAAATATTGAAGAAATTAAAAAATTAATATAACAACGTCAAATTTAATACGACGTGAAAGGCGGCAGCCAGGGGTGGGGGTGGGGGGGGAGGACGGCCGGCGGCACCCCGCCGTTCCCGCCCGCGGCCCCCCCCGCAGCGCACCGCCTACGTGCGCCCCGACACTGCCCTGATGGCACGGCCCCGGCGGACCGTACCATGGGCCGGGCTGCGGCGGGGGCGGGAAGGGGACGGAGTGGGGGGGGTGCGTACGGACAGCTGGAGGGGGGGGCACAACAGGGCTCTGGGGGTAAAGGGGGTCCCCGCGGGCAGCGGCGGGGTAGGGGGGTGCCGCCCGCGGGCGGTGGCGCGAGGCGCAGCGGGAGGGCGGGGAGCGGAGGGGGTCGGCGGGGCGGGGTGAGCGGGAGGCGGGCGGCGGTTCAACAGGTACAAATGGTTCCTCCCCGCAGCAGCGACGTGCAGAACCGAACGCGCCGCGCCCGCCGCTGTCACGGACGGGGGGGGCCGCCCCGCCCGCCCTGCCACGCCCCGCCGCCGCTGCGGGCGGGCGGCGACGGAGCCACCATTGGGCGCTGGGGCTCGGGGGCGGGGCCGGCGGGCGGGCGGGCGGCGCCGCTATTGGCGGACGCTGCGGGGTGGGCGGGGCGAGGGGCCGCGGCGCGCGGCGTGGGCCGGGCCGGGGCAGAGCGAGAAGTTGGCGGCGGCGGTGACGGGGGGAGCGCGGAGCGGCGGGAACGCAGGTGAGCGGCGGCTGCGACGGGAAAAGAGCTCCCCCACCCACCTCAGGAGCGGCGGGGCGCCGCCGACCCCGGGGCGGCCCGGCCCGCCCTGTCCCGGGAGCGCGGAGCCGCAGCCCTCCGTGCCGAGGCGCGACCCCCGCCCCCCTTCCCGCTGCCCGGCGTCTCCTGTGCTGCCGGCGGGCCCCGCCGCCCCCGTCACCCTCCGGGAGCAGGTGAGCCACTGACTAACGCACATTGTGCTCTCGGCGACCCCACTGTGCGTGTGACAGCGGCTAACCTGCTCCTCGGACATCGCTGTGCGGCCGCCGCCCCTCGCCTCGACGCCGCGACGCCCCGGGGTCCCTCCCTGCCGCCCGGGCCTGGGGCCCCGGCCTGCGAAGGAGTCGCCCCCCCCTCCCCTCCCCCGCCGGGTCCAGCACCGCTGCCCTGCCTGCGGCAGCTGCCCGTCCATGCCCGGCAGAGCCCGCACGCGGCGTTGGGAGCGCCCGCAGCCAGCCGCGCCGCACGGCGGGCCGGGAGGAGACGCGTCTCGCAGCGGGCCTTGGTGTGGCCAGCGGGAGTGGGCGGGCGCAGAGAGTCGGTGGTGAGGTTGCACGGGGGGGGTGGCGTGGCGTGGCGTGCCCCCCTCTGCTCCTCTCCGAAGCAAGCAAGTGCTGGTGGACTCCGCACCAAGTTGAAGAGCCGCGCCATCGCAGCCGGTGACGTCTTGATGCCCGGTCAGTGACTAACTGAACTGCTATTGCCAAGGGCGTGTTAACAGGAGAAACTGTGCCTGGTGTTGCCCTGGATGAGTCACCTTTGAAGGGAGACTCTCCAGTCTGTTAAACGAAAAGCAGAGACGGGCCCCGCTTTCCTTTTTCGTTGCTGTTCTGTTTTCCGTCCTGCTCCTCACCTTTGCTCGCCGCTTTCTGCTGCTTGTGCTGGGGCTCTGTCAGCCCCCCAGCCCTGGCCGGGTGCCTACAGAGCTGCCTTGTGAGACCGTTCTGTGGTATCACGTGGGGGGCACTGACTTCATGGCCCCGAGGAGCAGGAAGGTGAGCCGGGCAGGGACTCCTCCAGCCACCCAGGGTGGCTGTCACTAGAAATGGAGGAAGTGACGAAGCAGATTGCTTCTCCGGCAAAGTTCTCTCTTGAAATTTTTGGGCCGGTGAAGAAGCTGGGTAGCTGAAGAGTGCCTTTTTTTAAGCGCAGCACAGCTTTATCAGCAGCTTAAGCTTGTAAAAACCAGCTAGGATTCACCGCAGCCTGCCGAGGTTCCCCAAAGGGGATCAGGTATGCTCCCTCTTGCTTGGGCTGCTCACGTGTAGCCCTGGACCGTTGTAAAGGCTTGATCTGAAGGAACTGGCAGTGCTCTGGTCAGTAAGGAGTTAATTGCACCGAAGGCAGAGCAATATCCTCTGCACAGATAAAGTCTCTCATGGAGAAATTTTGCCTGTGCCCACCTCTCCTGCCTGCGCTTATTTGTCATTTCTTCCTCTGGGTCCCAGAGGAGCATCTGCTCTTCCACAAGAAAAATCAGCTGCCTCTGTGCCCCGCGCAGACTGGGTGAGTCCGGGGTGCTCAAACACACTGGAAAGAGAGGAAGAACGCCTTATTTTACCAAGGCTGCTTTCACGCTTGTAGAAGCCAAACGGCCCTTTTTTGATGAGGGGGGAACAAGCTGGCAGCTTTCTCAGCCCCAGCAGGCTTTCCTCCTCCCTAGCTACACCGACAGCATCTTGCCACTGCTGGTCCCAAGCAGGAGCATAGCGTAGCCATGTGGAGAGCAGGGAGACAGGGAAACCTGGTGCAAAATGCATGTGTGTGTGAGTGCCTCTGCGAGCTGAAACTCAAGCCCCACGGTCCCCTACCACGCCATTTCATGGGTGACCACGCACGTAACAAACCTGTGTCTGAAAATGAAGGCGCTCCATTTCTCTTTGAGGAAATAGCCCAGCGTCGGGGACTGTGCTGCCTGATGACTAGCCCCTGGAGATGCTCTTGGCAGAAGCAGCTCTGTGGATCGCCTGGCAGGACTTAACCCAGTTCCCATGAGCAGCACCATGGTACAAACGCTTCTGCCTTCCTGCTGCCTACAAACCATCCTGTACAGTAAGCAAAGGCAAGGGGTTGAAGTGATGTTTGTTTGGTTTTGCTTTTTTTTTGTGCCTTGCTCCAGTAAGTGGGGGGGGGAGCGAAGGGCTCAATTCCTGATTTTAACATTCTTGTGGCATGATTCAAAATCAACCTGCTGCGCTGTCACCTGAAGTCTTCAATAAATAGTGCAAAACCAGTGTTTGGGTGCTTATTACTGTTACCGAGGGTGGCGGACCAGCTCAAGAGGAAGTCTGTGCCCTCTCCGTGACATACCTGATGGGCATTGCCTGCCCTGTGCCTCCCGTCTCTTATTTTACCTCTGTAGCCAGTGAAGGTGGCTTGAAAAGGAGAGCAGAAGGGTGCGACCTGGTTGTCCTTCAAGTGGAAACCCCAGCATTGGTGCCTTCACCCTCGCCTTACCCCAAAGCCCCAGAGTGCACCTGAGCGATGAGAAAATACACCAGGGCTAAGATGCCCCTTAATTTCATGTTTTTCAGTAGCTAATAAACAGATTCATAAGGTGATACTTAGCCTGGTAACGAGTTGTTGGGCAGTAGCAGCTCTCTCTCAGAAGTGATACTATAAGATTTTTGGGGAGAGGCAGGGGTGTGCCTTACAGAAGGGGAAGATGCTGAGTGTCAGGCCCGTTAAGCTGAAGGGCCTCTCTACCCTCCTCAAAGCTTTTGTTCTCCTGTTTCAGCACTTTGCAGAAGGAAGCGAGCAGGCCTAACGCTTCAGGCATCATGCTAGGAAGTGCCTATCGTGTTCTGTCACTAAGGTGTGCCAGTGGCAGGTCCTACGTGGTGAGCATCACCAAAGGAGCAAGCTGGCCTGTGAGGAAGAGAAGGAGCACATAAATTGTTTAAGAGGAAGTCAGTTAGTTAAATGTAAGCAGGGACTTATATAATACATCCTTAAAAAAAAAAATTCTGCTGGCAGGAGGTTCCGTTGGGAGAGAAACTTGCTCATCCATAAACAAGAAAATTTCCCGGCCTCCTCTAGTGCTTTATGATTTCCCCCTCCCCCCCCCGGGCAAGGTAGAATGCACTGAGTCTTCACCCCAAGACAGAGAAAGGAAGCCCATCGTAGGAAAAGCAGACAATGCTCCCTGCACAGACACACTTGCCAGTTCAAATAGTTTCTCCATCTGCAGTGAACAACGCTTATAGGAGCTGTGCACCATGGAGCAAACAGCAGAGCATCTGTACACCACTTGGGGAGCAAAACCAACAGGCATTTTCTCCTCCAGTCATTCACACCTTGCCTTACGTAACTGGTGCTGAAGCCTGTGCTTTAAAAGCTGCTTGCTAAATCCAGGGCCTGGGAGGAAGCACAAATGCTTTTAGCACTCTAGATGAAATTTGAAGGGGGGGGGGAACAAACCCAAACACTGAGGAACTCATATGAATCCCTGGCTGCGAACTGGGGGTGTTTCCAGTGTCTGCAGCTGTGCTGCCCTGGAGAAACTGTACTGGCCTGGGGCAGAGCTGGTGCCCTGACCACCACCTGCAGAAGATGCCTGGCCTAACAAGCTGACACAGTCCAAGGTAGGTGGGTGAGGAGCTGGGAGCCATTTTCTTATGCAATATTAAAAAAAGTATTGGGTAGTGCAGAGAGGAAAAGAGCCCTGGGGACGCTGAAGGTGGCTGAATTACTTTCCTGAATGATGCCTTGCGCTGACAGAACCCACAGGTAGCTTGTAGATTTCTTCTGTTGAAAAAAAAAAGAAAATGAAAGAAAGATGCTGGGACTGCTAGCCAGGGAAAAACAGGTTGATCCTCTGCTTGTGATTTTTGGGTGGTGCTGGAGGTGGTGGTGAGAAGCATCTGAGGAGAGAGAAGCCCTGAAACCTGTTTCTGCCTGCTGCAGGGAAGGAGGCAGCTGCCCCGCAGCACCCAAGGGACACGACTCCCTGCTCACCCAGGCACAGCATCCTCGAGCCACCCGCTACGCCTGGATCCCCGCCTTGCCTGCGAGCCAGTTGTTCCCTCTCCAGTACGCGCCGTACACTGGGCTTTTGGTTTGTTTTTTAAGGGAAAAAACAATAATTTATTTGCTTTGTTTTAATCTCATAACAATGAGTAATTCCTTCCTACCGCTCTGTAGTGGCCTAGAAAAGGACAGCATCGTCTCCACTGTAGCAAGAAGGCTTCTCCTAGGGCATAAAATTTTAATTAGGAACAATCACGCAGCCTTGAAATGGGAATTGCGAGCAGCAAAAAAGTCAAACCATCAATAAAATATTCAATGGCAGAAATGTATTATTGACATAGCCTTTAGAGCAGATAAAAGTGGAAAGGCGGGGGAGCCAGAGTGGGTATCGAGTCTCGCTTGGTTAAATAACGCATGGGGACCTCCTAGCTCACCATGCCACTGCACTCCCCCTGCCCCGTGCCGGGAGGAATATAGGTCACCCGCGGGTGGGGAGTTTCCTAAGGTAATAAATGGGTTTGATTAATGCCTCTTCCCCTGCTGTGGTGTACACTGTGATGGGGGGGGAGAGGCATTAATCAAAGTAATTTATCACCTTAGGAAACACGGCTGCCTTTGCAGCAGCTGGGTGATGATTTATAGGATGCAAAATGAAAAAATGCCACAGCCTTAAGCTGAAAAAAAACCAGAGTTAGCCCTCAGCTGTGGTACTCTCCCCAACCTCGCACGTGATTCTCGGACCTTTGTGGGGAACATGGATGAGTTACACTGTCCCCATCCCACACAGTAGTTCCAAATCCTGAATCCCAACCAAGGGGCATCAGCTGCAGGGCCAAAAGCTGCTGTGATATATATACTTTTAAACCTTTATCATCCCCCCCCCAAGATTGGTTGTGGTTTGGCCTCTCAGATCATGGCTGAACAGGAATAACCCACAAAAATAATAATCAAATAATATACAAGCAGAAGGACAGAGCAAAAATGCCATGCAAAATCAGAGATTCAAATTTTCTGCCCCGTTTTTCCCAGTGGGAGGTGCTGTAAGTGATGACCCTTTTCTGTAGCCCCCAAATCAAAAGATCCTGTTATTAACCCACAGAGGCCAGTTTTCCAGGGCACGCGGAGGACTTCACGTAACATCCCCAAATCTGGCCATGTCCAAGGCAAGCAGGTTTTCTGAAGCTCCTTTTTGGGTGTTTTTTCCCCAAGCAGGACTGAAATTCTTCTTTACAACCTCCATCACCCTCCGCTTCTCTTCCGAGCAAGGTGGAGTCTCGTTTTAAAACCAAGAGTCCAAAAACTGAGTGCAAGAAGCCCCAAAAGTTAGCAGGGGAAAACCTCCTTGATGCAGCTGCATGGAGCAAATGCAATATTAACTCATTTTCCGTGAGATACGTGATTTAAGGAGGGGTAAAAACACCCCCGCCCCGATTCAAAAAACACAACTCTGAAATCACATCTCCCATCTGGTGGCAGCTCTCCAGTCGTAACTAGAGATGGAGCTGCACCAGCACTCTCACAACGAAGCAAACCGTAATCCTTCAGTATCACTTGACCAACCTGCTGAGCTGCAGCAGCACCTCGAAAAGAGCAGCTCCGAGAGGGGCATATTCCTGGGGACCAGAGCCCAGCAGGGCCTCAGGGGAGATGCTGATGGAGAGCAAGAGCTGACGTTCTCGCCTGCGGTTGTCCAGGTGCAGACGGAGGGGCTTGAAGGTGAATGGGAGGTTCCCCCCCTTACCTGCTCCTGTCTGCAGCCGAGCGCCATCCCCTTCGCCTCCTGCCCTAAAATGCTCCGAGCTGCCGCTGTGCATTATTAAAACACTGCTGTTTCATCCCAGAGATGGCCACCCTCTCACCGGAGACAAGCTTCATCTGCTGGTTGTAAAGCACTTTGTGATTTAAAAAAAGAAAAAAAATAAAAAAAGAGCAGTGTGTGTGTAAGATGCATGCAGTCATACAATACTTACGGCTTTAACTTGGTAAATGGAAAGATATGGCTCGGAAACAAGAGGCAGCTGCAGGGCATGCAAACCACTCGGACATGCCCATCGGGCACCGGACCAGAAGCCAGTGGGGACAGCTCGCCCTGGACCACACCGGCACGCTCACGCTCGCTTTGCTCAAATCCTTTCTCAAAGATTTATTGAAAACTGAAACCACGGCGCACAGGATTACACTCGTACGGGGAAAGCAGGGTTTTATGACAAACATCGTGCCCAAGTCACATATTTTGCATACGACATGTTGAAAACGGGCTCGGGGACCTCCTGGACAAACCCATCCCCTCCCCAAACTGCTTTGGCTGCGCAATTAAAATACAAGGTCACCCACTGGGACAGATGAACAAAAACTTAAGAGTAACTACTGGCCATCAAGTAAAAAGATCAGTGAAATGTCACCATGAGCATTTCGGTCCTGCTCCCCACTCACACCGCGACCAGGGAAGGGCTCATTCTGTGATTTTTTTTTTTTTTTTAAATTTTAAAAACAAGTTGAAAAATTCAGTGGATTTAAGAAAAACAAGCCCTCGCCCTGTGTTCTCTGCTCCCTTGAAGCCTGGTCCGTGGCACTGTAGAAAGGGTGTTTCTACTACAGGTTTCTTACAATAATAAAAAAGGAGGGTGGCATAAGTTTGTCTCAAAAGCTGCTCTGGTGCCTCCCCTGTAGCCAGTGAAGAGGCAGTTTGTCACAGCCCCGCTTGCTGCAGCGAGATGCTATAAAACCCATTAACTTGTTCCATCCAGGTGAGCCTCCAGGCAGGTCTCCACCACAGCTTCGCTCCCCTAGTCAAAGGAGCAAGGACTTTTCCGAATGCATGATGGGTCTTCTGAGGAGGCTACGCGGAATGGGAACACCGCTGTTTTCTGTTGAATATGGAAAGCACTTAAAAAAAAAATAGAAGAAAGGGGTTGCTTCCATTCGCAGGGGAAGAGGGTTGCTTTGTCTTCTTGGTCTCTGATTTTATTTTACAGTCTGTAAAAATACTCTGTCTGTCCACATCCATTCACAATATAAAGGAGTAAAAAATATATATATAATATGGTTTATTTATACAGTTACACTTGCAAGGCAATCGATCCTCCGCCGGCCGGGCCCTTCTACCTCCAGATGCTCTGCCTGGTTGATACAACTGCAGGACAAGACAAAAACAACCTGAGTGACCCCATCACAGTGGGCGAGTGCTCACAAAAGGGGAACGGAAAACAGAACGCACAGTGCAAAGCCTGGACTGGGAGATGGACATGCAGACGCCGCAGCATCTGGCAAGACAGGGATGGACATTTCGGGCCGTGAGGAGGATGGCAGTAGGGTTTTGCCGAGGGGATGGTGGTGAGGGTGGGAACGGGATGTCAGGACGCAGGCAGCATTGCCACTGTGGGCAGGGACACCACAGCCTGCTTTTGCTGCACCTGAAAACGTGGTGTAAGGTGGAAGAGGGGTCACAGGAGGTGGAAACAGTTTTGGGGTGAACTGGTCCCAAGATGGAACAAAAGTGATGCCTGAAAAAGATGGGAGCCAAATCCTCCCCATCTTAACCCAAGTAAGGTCTTAGCCCCGGGCGCTGCGGGGTGGCAAGAGAGGGGATGAGGAGCATCCTCTGCATCTCCTGGTGGGGCAGAGAGCTGGACCGCCAGCGTGCCAGCCCCTGGCAGCAGAGCGGAGGCTGCCAGGGCGTAAGCGCTGCTCTTGCTAATGGCATCTATAAATAGCTCTGGCCTCCCGCTCCCCGTGCACGCTCGCTCTCTGCAGCCCGTTTTGGGCAGCAAAAGCCTCTCTCTCCTTCTCAGGCGTCGTCCCCAATGCAGCTCGCGCTGCCGGGGCCCGCTAGGACATACGCACCCTCAGGCTTCAGGCTGGACACCAGGGGGTCCGGCAAGGTCCGGGGGTGGCTGAGGAGCTGCTTGGTGCTGGCCCGCGGAGATGAGTCTGCGCCGGCGGCAGGAGGAAAACCTGTGGGATGGGGAAAACCGCCTGACTCAGGCAGGGCTTATGCCTCCCGTGCTTGCCAGGCATGGCCGCCGCAGTGCCACGGGGCAACCATGTCACCCCCCGGGTGCTCCTGAGGCGGAACGACTGGGTCCCTGTTTGCCCCCAGCCCCTTCCACAAGAGACCCCGCTGCCTCCTCTCATCCTTCCAACGATATGCACATGGCCCCCAGCACCACGCTTGCCCTTCCCTCGCCAAACACACAGAGGTCACGGGCAGCCAGAGCCCATCCCTGCCAGCCCACAGCCCCAGGGGCTAGTGCTGGCCCTCCGCCGCCTGCTTTTTGCCACCACCACCGTGGCGGCATGCAGCAGTGCTGCGAAGGAAGGCTCCCTGCGGCCGCCCCAGCCTCAAAAGCAGCAACACACAATTCGACCCTACGCATGGCTATGAGCAGCACTGAGGCTTAACAGCAAGGAGGCAGGAGCCCCGGGGCTGGAAAACCTGAGACTCCCCCCGGAGCGGTGAGTGACCGCTATGCCAGCACCAAAAACCCCATTCCTGCTGCCTAACCTCCGTGCCCAGTGCAGAACTGGCCAGCTTTGGGGCCAACCCCCTCGGAGGGGGAGGCAGAGAGTGGGCAGGGGTCCCACGGAGCAGCCCCCGCGGCCGAGCCAGCAGCAGCTTGCTGACCTCCGTTTCTCCGGCAGGCTGGCAGCTCGCGCGGGCTCGGCTCCGGCTGGGCATCCTCCTCGGACCTGGCCTGCAGGACGGTCAACGTGGCCCCCGTCTGCTGAATAAACTGCTGCAAATTACACTGCCTCAGCTCCTTATTTAACTCCTCCAGCTCTTGGGTCTGGGCCTGCAAAACACACACCGAGGTGGGGGACAGGGTGAGCTGCACGTTCCCCCCGGCGCCCCAAAATCAGCCGGCACACCTGCCCTGGGGCGGCTCCCCCAGCCAGGTCTCGCTGGGGAGACCCAGAGGACCTCGGGGGTACCCCTCTGCGAGGGCCCGCAGGAGGGCTTGCGGGGTGGCAGGGATGAGCAAGGCATTGTGTTGGGACCGGCCCCGCTTTGCCGCGTCTCCACAAGATGGTGTGAGCAGCCGTCAAACGGCGGCTGCTGCCAATGAGACGCTGAAGACGAGATGCTGGAAGCATGGGCACCCCGGGAAAGGGCGGCTACCACCGCCTGGCTGGGCAAAAGCTGCTCCCTGTTGTTCCACCGAAGGAGACCTGGTGGGTGGAGGGCAGGCATCATGCAGCGCCTGGACCCCCTGGTGCCGGGGGTCACCATGGCTCAGTCCCATGGCTGCCATCTCCACGCCACGCAGCCCCCCCGCAATGAGCCAGAGCCCCTGCACGGTCTAAAGGATTCCTGCACAGGCAGCATAAGGACCTTCACTATCCTCTTCCGCGACTCCTTTATCCAAGATGACATCAACCCTTGCACCAACACCACCCGCACGCAGACCATTTGCTCCGGCACCATCATCCGTGCTGCAGTGGGGCGATGCCGTGCTCCCCATGTACCAATCGGTAGAAGCCCCATCCCAAATGCAGCTTGCATGGAGACCAACGGGTGTGGTGGTGTCCCCCCTACAGCGGTCACTGCCACGGAGCCACCTCCGTGTACCCAGCCCTACGCCTGCCAGCCAGGTGAGGCAGGACCAACCCCACTCCTCCTGTCGGCCCCATGCCACTGGAAAGCTGGTCCCATTCCCTCCCAGAGGTCCCACCACCCCATGGCAGTGCTCAACCCGGTCCTATCTACCTGCAGGTTCCTTTCAGCTTCCTCCAGAGCCTTCTCCACACTGGCCAGGTTGCTCTCCAGCTGGGTGCCTTGCTTGACCTTGGCCTCCAGGTCCCTCTTCATCTTGGCAGCCATGTCCTCTAGCTCTGTGGGGTTGGGTACAGGAGTCTCCTTCCCCCTCTTGGCCCTCTCAGCCATCTCCCACTGGATCTCCTCCTGGAGGGCTTCAGTCCGGGCACTCAGCTCGTAGATCCTCCGGGTGTACTCCTCCAGGCTAGCCCGCAGGCTCCTAACCCGCTCCTGTCGCTCCCGCTCACACTCCTTCTCCAGCCGGAGCTCGCTCTGCCAAAACTCCTCCTCCCCCAGCTCTGTCTCATTCCTCCGCACCAGGTGCTCCAGGTAGAGGATCTCATCCTCTTGGCCAGCGAGCCGGCTGTGCTCCCAGAGCCGTAGGTCTGTCTCCAGGGTGTCGCCATGGGCCTCCAAGGAATGCAGCTGCTCCTGCTGCCGCAGCACCCTCCTGAACAGCTCCTCCTTGGAGGGCTGGACAACCCCACCACCATCCAAGTCCACCCCATCCCGCACTTGGTGCCTCCAGCGGCTCATGGAGAATGGGTCACCGGAGCCTGTAGGACCCAAGCTGAAGGTCATGGATTTTTTAGGCTCCCGGGAACGGGGTGCATCCATGCCGGCAGGCCGGGGCTTGATGGGCAAGCTGGCCCGGATGAATGTCCTCTCGGGGGCTTGGGGAGCGCCCTCCGAGGAGGGCCGCTCGGCCACGCTGGGGCCCGTCCGCCGCAGGACAAACTGCACGTCGTTGGCATACTGCCCGCACTTGGCCAGCGACTCCAAGGGGCACTCCAGCGGCAGCAGCTGCCGCTCCTTCTCCCGCAGCTTCTGCACCAGCACATAGCGGCCCGTCTGACCTGCCGGGAGGAGGGGAGCATGTCAGATGGGGAAAGCCACGGCCAGCAGCGGTCTGCCGAGGCTGCTGCCCCATGGGCAGTGGCTGGTGACATCGCCACCACCCCAGAGCAGGACCCCCACCCACCCAAGGCGTCCTCTCCCCAGGAAGCACCTGCAGATGGGGCATCCCCTCGGCACATGCTTCCCCCCGCGAAGGGGCATCCCCCCAGCAGACAGGGATGGCTCACCGATGGCCCGCGCCAAGGCAATGACCACTTCTTGGCACGTGGTTTGCTCTGAGACGCCGCAGACAACCCTCTGGATCCCATCGACCCAGACCTTCAGCTCCATCCCCACAGCTGCCAGGCCTCAGTTGTGCTGGGTCATTGCAGGACAGGCTGCCTGTGGGAGAAAAGAAAGCAGGTTTCCATCCCCAGCTGCTAATGAGGAATGCGAGACACTAAGAGCAGCATCATTAAATCATCTTTAATGCCAGCGTCCCATAAGGTGCATCCTAGACCAAGCAGTTGCTTGCTGCCGCCCTCCATCCATCTCTGCGTCTCTCCCTGTGCACGGATTGCATTTTTACTGGTATTATTAAAACACTGATGTTCATCAGTGCTTTTGGTGTCCCAAAAAGCACCCTACCTTTCCCCTCCCCCCCCCCCCCCCCCAGTCATGTCTGAGCAGTGGGTCCAAATCTTCCTGTGGTGGGAAGCGATGGGGTTTGTGTGCCTGCATGGTGCCTGGAAAAAGAAGCCCGTGTTATCTCTGCCATGAGTGCAGACTTTTAATGAGTTTGCCGCACTTTCACTGTGATTTCTCCAACAATTTGGCAGCATGGCACCAGAGGATTTTCTAAACAGTACTGGAAAAGGTGGAGAAACCACCGGCTACCCACCCTCGCAACAGGATATTGAGACAAGCTGTAGATACCACACATTTTAATCAATTTACCTCCATCTCAATTTATCAGAGAGCAAGTAAGAATTAAAATAAAGCCTCCTTCTGCACAAAAACATAACCAAAGGTGGGGTTTGGAAGGGGGAGCCAGGCACAAATGCCCACAGCAAAGCCCGGGCTCCCAGGAAATGCTCTGCCTAACACCAGGGCCCAGCCCAGCTCTCACCAGGCAGTTATTTCTCCTGTGTTAAAGTAACACTCATTAGCGCAGGTGAGCCCAACTCCTGCCTCTTCCAGCAGCTCAACAACTGCAACAGTCTTAAAAAAAAAAAAAAAAAAAAAAAAAAAAAAAAAAAAAAAGATACAGCACAAGGTGTAAAGAACTCAAATATTTGAGCTTATTGTGTTTTCAAACACTGTCTAAACAATGATCTATCTTTTTCCCCCCCTATAACACTGCTTTTTCTACATCAGGCTTGTCTGAAAGCCCTGGGTGGAGGAAGGTACATAGGAAATTCCAGGCCCTCCGTCCAGAGGGTCCCAAACTGTTTTCCCAACCTAATCCAGCTGGTTGCAGCCCCTCCATCCTTCGGCTCCAGCTCTCCCAAGTTCGCAGCCAGGCTGCGAGAAAGCCTGACTTCGGGTTAAACACCGCTTCTTGCTTATTTTCTGTAATCAAAGGGAGGGCTCGACGGGTTCTGCCTCCGGCGACAAGGGATTTTAGCCATAGTGCCAGAAAGGCAAGAAACCGGGGAAGATATGGCTTGGCGATGCTGCTTCTTGCGGGTGCTGGGTCCCCTGCCCAGGGTGCCAACCCCCTGCCCACCTGCGAATCACAGCACGGAGCGGCCACCGCGAATAGCTCTGTGCTGACCTCATGTTTGCCTTGGCTGGGTGGCCAGGAACAACCAGGGGTGGGGTGGGGGGGTGAAGGGCACCTTGGGCTCAGCCCCAACCTCCCTGTGAGCCCCAACCCACTAAAATTTTCAAGGTTTAGTCCAATTTTGTTTCAAAGCTGGGTTTTGGCACCGCTCCCACCACCCCGCGCATTCGAGGCTGCAGTCGGCCCCTGGCACGGAGCAAAGTCCAGGCGCTGCCGCTGCACCACCCAGCTCACCCTGAAGCCATCCGCACCCCCCCGGCACCCTAAAGCCAAATCTGGGGTGGCAACGCATCATGGGGAGCAAGGCCCCCACCCCAGCCAGGCACCCAGCTAGCACCCAACCCGATGTCCCCTGCCCCGACCCTGCGGGGAGGCCAGGAGCTTAAAAATCAATGAGAAAAAACCACCCAGCCAGCTGAGTCGCGCCGCACAGCCTCACCGCGCCCGAAGACTCCGGCATCGGCCTTGCAGTGCCAGGTGCGGAAGCGGGATGGCTGCCGGCACGCCGGTCCCAGGCGCCTGTCTGGGTTCAAACCCGGCACCAGCCTCCAGCACCGCCCCGGCCGGACGCCCTGGCAATCATTTACCAGCAGCCAGCACACAGCACACCACCGCCAGAACACGGGGAGTGGTGGTGGCCAGCTTCTCATCCCGGTGTGAGGGAAACCCCCCCCAAAGAGCAGTCGGCGCCACCCTCCCTGTTGCATTCCCCAGCACCCAAAAATCCGATAGTTTTTTTTCTTATTTCCTTAAATCCTTGCAAGCGCCAGATTAACCAATTGCTCGCCGTAACTCCCGCAGCTTTCTAGGGGTTGCCGTCCCCAGCTTGCTGCCAGACATAGGGTGTTATCTGCCCGCTTGCAAGGTGGTCAAGTCGGGCTAGGGGCTGCTTGCTCCTCTGCCTGCCCTCCTCATCCCTTCCCAGGGCAGCATCACCTCTCCCAGCCCACCAGCCCAGCTGCCCCTCTTCCCCAACGCCCTGGGCTCACAGAGGAGCTGATGGGATGAAGGCAACTCATCCTCGTCTGGGGCAGGGGGGGACCAGTGACGCTCCTCACACCCTCCAGCCCCTGTGCGGGGGTGACGTCATAACCCGCACACAGCATCTCGTCCCCAATGCCCCAGAAAAACCCACCCCAAAACCTCCACCTCGCCCCCAGCACCACCTCCGCTGCAGCCCCCCCTCTTTACCATCACTCCTAAGGCTCATGGCGGCCGTCTTGTTGCTCCACTTGCAGACATGACCCTGGCCCCAAACTTCACTGCTGACCCCCCGCTTTAATTAGCGGGTACCTTTGTTACACCACCAGGTAGCAAAAAGGGCTTTTTTTGGGGGACGCTGTTCTTGGGGAAGAAGTGCTTCTCATCAGGAGGCCGGTTTCCAGCTGCCTCTGTGTTTGCCCTCGGAGGTGACTTTGGTCGCGAACCCGGAGCGCAGGCAGCTGGCAGAGCCTGCCGCCTGCCCAAAAGCGGCACAGGGAAGGGAGCAGGGGGCTGTGGGCGCCAGGATGCACGACAGCCGCTCCTGAAAGCCACTCTCCTTTTATTCCTACACCCCCCACTACAGATATCTAAATTATTTTTATTGGAAGCAGATTAACAAAGCGACTAATTTTCTGCTCCCCTCCCCATGCGACGGGCCCTAAAATTGAGGGTAGGGATGATTCATACCACGACTTCCAACAAATTTCCTAACTGGGAGCTGAAATCTCAGACGCTGACACTAAAAAAGAATTTTTTTTTTTAATCTCAGATCTCGCAGCTTTGTTTCCTGGCACTGCTGCCTCCCAGCCTCCCCAGAGCTGCTGGGCTGAAGGAAGAGGAGACGAAGGAGAATTTCTGCACGTGCGGAAGGACGCACGTTTTGCACAGCTCCTGCAAACTGCCCTCTTGATGGCTGCCAGGACTCGCAAGGCTTCGGTGATCTCCCTGGACCTGAAATAATACTCGGCCAGCCAAGAAAACGGGCCGGCCACCCTCCTTATGGAAGTGTGGACCGTCACAGATTGGCAGGGACCCTCCCCTGTCCCCCACAGAGACTCCCAGAAGCTGAGACAGCACCTTCAGCCAAGGATTGCAAACACTTTGCAAGTGCCTTTCTCCCACATATTGCCACACACAAGAAAAAAAATATCTGGTTAGGAAAACCCCACCAGTTTTGCACCCAACAGCAAAATCACCTGCAACCCCAGTCACCTCTACCCGAGCTCCTAACAAGCACCATCTGGGACCAGCATGAAGATTTTGAGCCGAGCATCCCCTCAGCACCGTGGTTTCACCCATTTTGGGGGGTTCGCTCACCTCCCTCACTATGTCCACCCCCTGGCAGAGAGTTGGGTACCGGGCCGGGCAGGCAGGAGAGCAGTGACACAGGGAGAGCTTCCCAGCAAGCCTAATTAAAACTGCAAAAAGCCAGAAGACTAACCTTTCGGGTCAAGGCTTGGGCTGAGCGTAGGGTTCTGAAGACTCATAATTAATAAATAAAGATGTAGTTGTACGTGAGTGTAGGCTGTGATGAGCCCACCATCCAAGGAGGACTAAGGTGTCCACGGGACCAGCAGCTCTGCATCCCTTTGGATGTGCTCTGGGCGGATGCTGGGGTACTCTCGGTCATTTTGTTCCTGCTTTGAACCTGACTCTCTCAAGCCTCTCCCGCCTGCTGCTGGGGCGGATGCTCATCCCAGCTGTGTGCAGACACATGAGTGAAAAACCACAAACACTCAATACATGAGCAAACAGCAAGTGGGGAGTGGAGGATGGGTCCCGTGCCGCCATCCTGCATGCCAGAGTGCTGGCAGGTTGGCCATGACTCACTGCCCCGGATCAGCTGCTGTCATGACGCATACAGCAGCTATTTAATGCTTCCTGAGGTCCCTCCCCGCCCGAAGCACCGGGCTCAACTCCTGGGCATCAAAGGGAAGAGATGATACCTGCCCACGTAGGTAGGTGAAACATTGAAACGCTCCAGTGGGACAGAAGCCTTCCCCATTACTCAGGTGTCGATAGGCAACCCAACACAGAGAAGATCCACAAGGAACTGAAGCCTCCTGATAGTGCTCATCCTGCAGCAGGTTGGAGGGGGTGGGCCATGGTCCAGGCTCCCCTCCAGCCCATTGACGATGTCCTCCCACCTCAGGTCCCTCTTTTGGAGAGGCATCACCTGCCCCCAGGCTGAGGTGTCGCAGGGACAGAGCAGCTAGGCTTTCCACGCCACATCCATCCCAGGGCAGAAGATGACGCTGTGGCCAAGGGCTGAGGCCATGGCGAGGGTTGATGCCGTGGCACTTCCAGGCTGGCAGTTCCCATATCGGGTGGAGATGATGATCCATAGCTCTGAACGAGCTGTCCATGCAGCAGACTTCAGCAACCACCGATGCTCACTGCCACTGCAGCAGGGAGCACCAGCCAAAGCCCTGCCCGCAGCCACGTGGTGCAGGACCTTTCCACGGTGCCACACTCACTCTGAGGATGCTGATCCCATGATCCTGAAGGGACACCATCTCCAGGCCTGGTGCAAAGCAGCCAAGAGGGTCACGTACTAAAGAGGTCATTGTCCTCTCCTGCAGCACGGGGGCCATCAGAGCATGAGCAGGATACAGGTGCAGGGCTTCATCCCGGAGCAAAGAGCTGACAGGGGTTAAACAAACTCAGGAGGTGACAAACGAGTCCTACCAGGGCAGTCACAGCCCCGAGAGGCAGCTCTTCATCCTTCTGCTGTCACAGAAAACGTGTGCAAGCATTACTCACCCCCCAGGCCTATCAAAGCCACCAGCTCTTACGTAAGGCGGCCGCAAGCACCCAGGAGCACGGAAGCAGCATGCACAGGGCTCTAATTCACACCCAAGTGGCTTATTTAGCAGTGGCCACAATAGTCCCCGCATCCTTGGTCCACCCATCATGCCCTGTCCAGCTCCCTGCTCTACCATGGCATGCCTCACAACAAGCCCTAAAAATCAGCAAATTGCTGAAAAGAGCAATTTTGAAACTGCACGAGGGCTTTGCAGACTCTGTTTTTCTCTCCTCCTTCAGCTGGAGAAACCCCAGCTGGGAACAGAGGTAACCACTGCAAATGTGTCCTGAAGGTGCAGCTTTACTAGAGATGTGCAGACGGATCCCGGCCCACCTGCACCCCCAGACTCCATCGCACTTCAACAACAAGCAGCTTCTGCCGGGTACATCTTACGACACATAACGCACACTCAGCATCTGCAGAGGCTACATCCGTATTTCAAGGGCTTTTTGCACCCAAAGGAGATTGAAGGGGCAAGACCAGGAAAACTAAATCCCGTGGCACTCGCTTCGCTTGAGAGCTGAAGCCCCACTTGAGCATGAAGCCACAGCGCACTGCTGAAGTCACCCAGCACCCCAAGGGGGATGTGTCCCACGCATCAGGAGCTTGCAGGAACTGCTCACGAAACAGATTTCTGGAGATCCATAAGCACCATCCCAGCAACCCTGCAGTAAGAGCGAAATAGAGGCGTGGGGATTTTCTGCTCCACTTCCTCCCCGTAATTACAGACCCACACTAACGTGCCTGGGGCACACTGGCGAGGCTGGCCGATGCCGAGCAGACTGGGAAGGGCCAGGGACAAATCCCACCCAGGGCTGCAACGCGGGATGGGCCTCAGGGTGACAGCCTTCTGCAAGGATTTAGGGGAGAAAGGCTCATGCCCCAGCCGATGCAGAAGCAGCTCACCCCATCCCAGCTCCCCCTGCGCGGATTTCTCTCACCATTTCTTCCACCCAAGCTTTTGGGTCTGCTACAGCATCGGACCCACACGAAGACTTCACAAACAGCACTGGGAAGGAGGTGGGGAGCTTTCTTCCCCCCTCTTAAACAAGCCAAGGTCTGTGGCCACAGCAGGCCAGCACCGAGAGCAGGTTGAAAAATCAAGGATCGCGGGCAGCGATGACACTTCAGAGATGTTTACCAGCCAGTCCACCCTGCAGATCAGCAACAAAGCAAAAGCTCATTATAAATTAAAAGAAGCAAAAGAGCCCCCTCCACCTACTGCACACACTCACGTTACAGCATTTCGGCCAGGAAGGGGAAGGATCATCTTCCCCGCCTCATGCATCGTATTTCTGCCTTGCAGCACTAAAGGTTACCATCCATGGAGGAAGAAGAGCTGGTGAGGCCGGTTAGTAAAGTCAGAGGATGGAGGTTGGCGAGAAAAACATTAGCAGCACCTGCTATTGCTGTAACCATTACCAGACCCACAAGTAAACAGCACCTTCATGAAAACAGCTGGGAGTAAATTCATAGTTTCTTCTCAAGCAGGGGAAAAGCAAAATTAGCAACAATACGTAGATTAGAGGGGAAAGAGGAAAAGCTCTTGCACTGCCGTGCTCCTTTTTTCTTGTGCAATTGCACCCCCCTGGACACCGAGCCCAGGAGGGGCTGAGGAAGTATTTAGGTGTCCAACTCCCAGTACAGGGGCAAGGCAGGGTGTAGGTACCTTCGGGCTCTAGGCTGACCTAGGTCAGCCATGAGGATTAGAGGTTGGACTTAAACACCTTTCAGGGCTGAGTCTTCCCCACAATTTTTCTCCCAAACTATTGCCTTTATTTTTAATAAATAAAAAAAAAAAAATTTGGTCCTCACTTTTCAGCCGCCAAGGCACTGCTGTACCTGCAGCCGCTGCCCAGCTGCGAGCCCCAGCGCAGCAGCTCAAGGATGCCCAAATGCTCCTTGTCTTCAGGGGATGACTCACAATCCAGCTCTTCAAAGCCAAGCTCCGAGGGGTATTTGCCAGACCATCCGCACAGAAGCACAACCTGGCACGCACCTATCAGCAGGTGCAGCATCTCCGCTGCGTTGATCTTCCACAGCGGTCATCAGCGAAAGCATAATGCAGCTTGTGAATGTTCCCCCACTACTACACACAGGCCATTCCCCAGGTCGGAACACAGCTTGTATTTCTCATTACATGGGACGCAGGAGGAATGCTGCAAATCTGGAGATGCAAGAGCCTGTTCAAGCCTTGGAAACACTCTGAAGTACCCAAGTTACCTGCTTTCTCCTCCCCATTCAAAGAGGAGGAGCGTTTCAATTTCCTCCAATTTTCCATTTTTCCCCCTCCAACGCCAAGACCAAAGTGGGGAAAACGCAACCAATGAGCCACCTCTCCCAATGCTTCCAGAAATGACCCCCAAAGTGCAGCTTCCTTGTGATGCTCACCTGGTCTAGACCAGAGGACGAGATACACCTTGGCCACCTACTAGGCAAGCAGAGACAGGCACTGACCTGTCGCTCTCCCCGTGTAATCTCAGAGAGATCAAGAATTTCATTTCCATAGAATTACAGGAAAATTCAGGCTCTGATTCCTCCTCTATGAGTAGGATCAGGGACATGAAAAAGCCAAATGGTCTACAAATATTCTCCCTCCAACCTGCCTTCCAGCCTCCTTCAGAAGAGCTAGCAGCAGCCACCAGTAATCCTCTTTCCCCTCTAATTCTCATCCTAGGGGAGAGGGCAATTAACAAATTAGCAAATGCAAAACCAGGGATAAACCTTCCAGATTTTATTTTCCATTTCCAGAATAACTCACAGTTTCCTACCCTGCTTCGGAAATCGGCCACTCGCCAGGGATGCACTGCTGGCTCTCCGGAGGAGAGGATGCATTAATGAATATGCAGGTGCATGCCGCCATGGATATTTATTTATAACTCTAAGATTAAAAAGGCCTTTAATGACCATTTGCCAAGAGCTGAAATCACTCCTTTCTTTCCTCTCACACATACACAGATGCAGTGTCAAATAAACAAGAGACCCAGCATTAATCCAGACCTTTGATAAGACACTTGGGTATTTCAGAAGTCTGCCTTCACACTACCTGGAACACAATTAATTAGGCAGAGGTGCTATCAATCCCCACCTGAACCCACCCAGGGATAATAAGCTCCTTAAAGCACTAACATGAAGGCACATCTCTGAAGAGGCAACTCAGTCCCCTATCTGGCACCAAAATGCAATGGGCCGTCCGTCAGGGGTACAAGTCACTGTCCTTCAACAAGCAATGGAGACCATGGCTGCATGACCAACTTTAATGCCTGAAACCGCCTTGCTGGGAGGTGGTGAACCTCTGGCCGAAGGGGTTTTGATGCCAGCAATGGGCTCCACCTCCCGCTCCACATGCAGGTGCCCTCCTTCCCAATGCTGGGGGTCGGGTGCTCTGCCAGCACTCACTGATACCCCAAGGACCAAGATGGGATGGGAACCAGTGCCGGGGACTGCACAGGCCCTCCCGCCTGCGCAGAGAGGGAGATGCAACAAAAATATCTTCATTTTTCAGAAGCATTTAGGAGCTTAGTCCTCAGGCAAATCATGCTCACCTGGGGTCGCTTTGGGGAAACTCAGCCTTTTGAGCCTCGTACCCCAACTTCTTTATACTTCCAGGTCACTAAAAAGCCAAATGAAGTCAAAGAGGGCAGCACCAAGTCCAACATTGCAGCCTAGGCAATCCTCAAATTGCATTAATATACTCCAAAAGCCACTTGAAGCAAACTAGATTTGAGGGACAACTAGTCCTCAGCGTGCAGCATCTCAAAAGACACAAAGCAATGTTGTTTCTAGTGCATCCATTCCCGGGTCCCAGCGATATTTCTCTGCCAGAGTGGGTGAGCAAGCGTGCTTCCACAACATAAGATGCTGAGTTTGTAAGATTGTTTAAAAGACTAGAAAGAGCAATAGAAAAGGACTTTTTAAAAAAACAACCAACCAACCTGCCCTGCAGGAATCCTTTCTGTGGTACAAATCCCTGCACAGATACAGCTTTTTTCCCTACTGATGGTGGGGCAGGTGGGAACACTTTGGACCGGGTATGACACGGTAGAACCTGGTGCCCAGGCTGGGTTAGCCCTGGGAAACCCTCACAGAGCCACCCCTTTGGGATGGGACCTCCAGAACTCGACGAGCTGCCCTGAGGAAGCCTCGTCCCAGAGAAATCAGGGCAGGTAGGAGAAGAAGGAGAGACGTCCTCGGAGCAAGCCTGGGAAACACCTGACTTTCTACAGGCACAAACCATTAAGCAAAGACCTGGATGCACTGGTCAAGAGCCCAAGGAGACTATGAGCTGCTTTCTGACAATTAATCAAGCTCAAGTTGTCCCTCGGAGAAGCAGGGGGGGTTCTCATCGCAGGAACCAGCCAGCACCAGTCACGACACGCAAAGAGGTAAAAGCACATCGCCTGGTCTGCCCAGCCTTCCCACTGCAAGCATGTTCAGCTCTTTGCAGAAAGCAGCACTGCCACCTCCCAACATTGCCAGAACTTGGAAAAGAAAATAAAAAAAATCAGCATGTGAAAACAGCAGCCACAAAGTCTCCAAAAAAACCAACCCAACCCATCGTTATTCTTATCGAGAGACGTCTGTGGTGTTCATCCAACACCCTGCATACCACCAGCCACCTCGGGCAAGCATCCAGAGGCAGAGACCAGCTCCATGCTGTGCACTCAAACCTCCCGGGGAAAGCGATATTCCCAGCAGGAATCATTAAACCAGCAAGAACCCTAAAAAACTCTCTCCCCGCGATCCCTCAGCCAGGCAGCTTCACAACATCAGCTGGGTGCTCCCAGCCCTTGCCAACGGCTTCCCCAGGCTGGCAGGAAAAGCAGGGAGCAATGGGAAGGAGGCTGCCACTCACCGGGCTTCTCTGCTGACCCAGATACTTTCCCATAGGTTGCTACAGGCACCTCCAAAGGCCCTGTGCTGAGAGGCACAGTGCTAGGTCTAACATAATGGGGGACCTCCACAGGGGACTCTGGACCCCAAAAAGAAGTTGAGAGCACTGCAGCATCCCATTGCCAGTCCTCCCAATTACGCAGCAGGCACTTGGGGGTACACGGGGAGGTCTGAGTACGTGGCTCCTAAGACCAAGAGCTCCAGCAGGTCCTACACTGCACAGGGTTACAAAGCAGCAGGGGAAGCCTTCCCAAATTCAGGCAGTGCTCGACTGCCCCAAAGTTTCCAGCTCAGGGCTGATCCACCCATGTCTTCAAGTGAGAAGTGTTGCTTTCTTTTTTTGAAGCAACGAGTTATTCTACACGACTAGCCTGGGGCAGCTGGACTCACCCCAGCCCTCAAGAAAGTGCTGACTCCAGTCCACAAAAAGCCAGATAATCAGCTGCTTTTAGAAGCTCATGAACTTGGCATGTGAAAAATGGAAGGACATAAAATTGTTAGCAATTATTTACAATAATAGGATTTTGTTAAAAACCTTCTGTAGAGACACGCTTATGCCTTAATTTGACTACACAGGTTTACAAAAGCATAGACAAGTTGGGACAGATGAAGGAACATCCCTTAAAAAGATGCTCTTAAAAATGCATGCACACAGAGCTAATACTCAAAAGGTCCCTCACGCCTTCATTTAAACCTGGGCATAGAGCAGCCCATCATCAAGCAGCACCTGGATCTCTTTCTAGCTCACCACAGTGTCCGACACCGCACAACTCAAGGAAATACTCTGCTCCGAAGCCTTAGCACGCACATCGTGTCCTCCCAGCCACGGAGGATCAACCCCTTGTCTGGATTTGGTCCTAAAGCATCACCACCTCTGGCACATGGGGACACAGCAGAACATGGGCTTGGGTCATTTCCAAAGCAACCAGTAGAGGTTTTTCCCCACAGAAGACACAAATGGGACAGGGCAGAGGGGCATTGAAAAATATGGATGAAATGAACCAGAAGGGACCCTAGCAGATGCACCCGGACAACATTTCTCTGCATGACGGTGAAGGCAACCGCGACAATGTCTCCATTATGGAGGTGGACAACACATATGTTGCCGGAGCAGACCAGCTCCCACCCAACCCCATTTTACATCCAGTCCCCAAAATACATCGGCACAGAAGCTCCTCTATTTGCCTGGGCGCACTAAATCCCTGTATCTTCAGCAATTACACCACGCTACCTTTTTTGGTCAAGTCATCTTTCAAAGTGCAGGGAAGGGAGCACCATGGGATGACTCAGACCGGCCACTGCCGCACCGCTCTGTCCGGCTGCCACCCGCTGCTGGAAGGTTTGGTCAAGCCTGGCAAGATCCCCAGCATGCTCGCTGGGGCCTGCAGGTATCCAAAGCTACCAAGCACCTGAGCACAGCCATAACTCGCTTTTCTTAAGCATAAGGAAAAAAAAAGAATTTAAAATAAATCAGACCTAGTTCTTAAGTTGTTTTATTCGCCCAGGGTCAGACTGTTGCTCAGATCCCCCTGGTCAAGCCCTGTGTAGAGCTAACTCCCATGTCTCCCTCGTACTTATTTGCGAAGAGGTTTATTTTTCAGACCGACCAGCACCCCTTTGCCAGGAGATTTCAGAGTGCAGGACTGCCAGACCCACAGCGCTCAATGCTGCAGGGTGCTGGGCACCCGCAGGTGCTGCAGGTCACGCTCCCCGGCCTTGCAGCTTTCTATGAAAAGGTGGAAGAAACGCTTTAGGAAGATGTATGCACTGGGGGGGGGGGGGGAGGGGGAAATTTCCATGCTATTTCTTTCCAGAGGGCGTGGGGAAGCCAGCGGAGCTACGCTGCAAGGGAGACCAGGCGCCTTGCTCTGGCTCTCCCGGCAGATAACCGGGATGCGGGAGCATTCCTGGCATTCCAGCGGCACCAGCAGAAGGTAAGAGCATCCCCCCTTCCCCACAGCCCCTTCCCGAGCAGGCACCGCCAGCACTGCCCGGGAAGGAAGGCAAGCAGCATTCGGACACGCTTCCTGCTCGTAACCGCCGCAGATACAGCATGTGCACGCACGCGTGTGCTCTCCTGTCCCCACGAAGAGCCGCAGCTCTCGGTGCCTGAGGAGCGTGACCCTGCAAGGCAGGCGGACGGGCGCGTGCGGCATCGTTGCCCCGATCCAGCACCTTGCCATCTCACCGCTGAGCTCTGGCGGTCATGCTGCCACATGTTCCCGGGGCCCGGGGGTCCGGCAAGTCTCGGCAGAGCACTGAGCCGGGGCCCGCAAGCGTGCCGTTAGCACCGGCGTCCCTGGGAGCGGGCCCTGGTTTACTGCGAGGCACAGCCAGCGCTCCCATCTCACCTCTTCAGATCGTTTCTCACCTGTTTCCACCTGCCTCTTCCTCATTTCTCCCCAGACCAGCCATCCCGAGGGGAGTGCCGTGGGCTGTGCTGGAGACAGCCGCTCTGTCTGAGCGAGAAGCGTACGGCCATGACCCCTTCCTCCATGCAATACCACCCTCAAACCCACGTCTGGGTTTTTAACCTGCAGTGGGGTTTTTAACAACGTGCCACTACAAAGTGCTGTCGCGGGGCAGGGAAAAAACGAGGGAGTGGAGCTTCCCCTCCCACCCGCAGCAGGCCACAAGCAGAGCTACAAAACAACCTGCCGGCAGAGTTCACAGAAGGCATCAGAAGTATGCGGCGAGGAGCCAGGCTCTTATTGAGGAATTCAAGCCCTCTTCTCAGGGAGCCAGGGAAGGACGGACAGCTCTGCGCGTGGGTGCAGACTGCCAGGGCAGGCTCCCGGTGCGGGCAGTCGAGACCCCAGACCACCTCAGCTGCTCTAGCCAGCATCTTCAGTGCTAAGCGGGACTGCGACGCTGCTCCTTCGAGTGGGGCTTGGGTGGGCCGTGGTGGTGGCAAGAGCTGCTGGGGATGCTGGTGCCAGCTCCCAGTGCCCCGGGCAGGCGGGAGGCAGAGCCTCCCGGTGCTCGACCAGCCGGGACACGACCAGCGCGGCACTGGGCGGGTGGCAAAGGGGCTTGGGGTCTCGCCAGTGTAAAAGCCGCCCCCAGCCGCCCCAGCCTAGGCTCCCGTTAAGCGCCGTGGGGTTCCGCAGGCGCTCTGCCCGCCGGCTACCCCCTCGTCGCACGCCCGGGCGGATCGCTGCCCCTCGCAGCCCCGAAATAACGGGGTCACTCCCGGCGGGCCCTGCCAGGCGGGCGAGGCGCCGGCTGTCCCGGTACGGCTCGCTCCGGGGAGACCCGTAGCCAGCGGCCCCGCCACCGCAGCAGCAGCAGCCACCCCCTCCGGGGGCGCCGGGCCGGCCGCGGGCAGGGCCGCGCCGCGCCCCGGTGCTGCAAAGCGGCGGCGGCGCCTCGCCGGGAGGCCCGGCCCGGCCCCACCGCACCGGCGCGCACTCACCTGCCGCCGGCCCGGCTGCGGCCACGGCTCCTCCCTCCGGCGGCCGCGCCGCGCCGCGCCGCTCCGATCCGGTCCCGCCGCTCCGATCCGCAGCGCTGAGCCGCCTCGACCTGCAGTCCCGCCCCGCCCCCTCCCGAGGCCCCGCCCCCGCCGGGCCCGCCCCCCGCCGGCCCCGCCCCCGGGCCAGGTGAGCACCGCCCCTCCCCCCGCGCCCAGCGCCCCGAAGCCTGGCAGTCTCCGTGGGTTTTAAAAAAAAAGGAGTCTCAATTTCTCCTTTTTAAAAGAGAAGTCTTAATTTTTTTAAAAGCCTTTAACTTCCCCTCTTTAAATTCTCCATTTTAAAAAAAGTTTTAAATTCTCCTTTAAAATAAAAAGCCTTAAATTCTCCTGTTTGTTTTTTAAAAAAGAGAACTTAAATTGTCCTTTTCCCCCCAAAGTCTTGAATTATCTTTTTAAAACAACCCCACTCTTAAGAAAAACACTTTTTTAAAAAAAGTGTTAAATTCTCCTTTTATTTAAAAAAAAGGCCTTAAATTATATATATGAAAAAAAAGCCTTAAATCATCATGTTTTTCAAAAGAAGTCTTCAATTCTCCCTTTTTTACACACACACCCCCCCCAACCCGCAGAGCACTTCTCTGCCCCCAGCCCCCGGTGCCGTTGGGCCATGTGGCCAGGCTTGCTCCCGGCTGGAAGCACGCCAAAGCATGCCACAGCACCTAAGCACCCACAGCAGGGCCCGGACCCCCACCTGCCTGGGCAGGTGCCCTGGTGGGAGGGGGGAAACAACCCCTTTTCGGAGTGGAAACCCCCTTTCAGACAGCCGGGGGCTCCGTAACCGCAGAGCGGCAACGGCAGGGAGACAGGTTCAGCCGGTTTGGGAAGAAGCAGGTGCCTGCTGCTGTGCCAGAGGCTTTGGGAACTCCTTACCTCCTCCCTCCACCTGCTTTTCCCATCCTAGCTCCCAAAATCACCCACCGGAAAGCTCTCCTGCCTTGCACACCGATGCCCTTCCTCCATGGCCCGCCAAACAATGAGGACAACCGTGGTGGCATCAGCCTCGGCATCCTATCCTGGCTGTCTCCACTGGCGAGGGTGCTCCAGCCATGCCCATGCTGGTGCAACCCCAGTGCCAAGCATCTCCAGCAGTGGGGCGGACACACAGTTACCTTTATATTTCCTTATCCAGAAGCTCTTGTGAAATGTCCTAGCACCCATGAGAAAGCATAACCCACCAATCAGACCATGGGTCCCAAGGTGTCTGCTCTAAAACGGATCTTAGGGCTGCTGCTCCATCACAGAATATGTATTAACTTTTAATTTCTAACGTGTGTCAGAAAAACCCCCATCTCCCATGGACCTCGTCAGGTTTACAATATCCTTAACTACTTGCTTCTCCGCATGCGAGCTGCTGGGATTAGGAGGTGATGCACCACGTGAGTATGTAGCTGTCACTCGGCAGCTTTAATTGGGTTTTTAAATGAAGTTTTCTGTTGTTCTGACATATTCCTCACAATTACGATCTCCTAAAATCAGATAATAGATCTGGCACTCCGTAACATGGACCATGCCCTGGAGACCTTGCAGCGCAAGAGGAACAAAGATCTATATAAGAAAACAACAAAAGCTGTTCTCAGGAGATACATATCTTATTTATTAGCTTGGATACTCTTCTGAGATCCTAATCAGACACAAACTGAGCAGAGGTTCATTTGCCACTAGCAAGGAGGGTTGTCTTTCTTTTAATAAAAAGATTTTGAGTTTTAAATCTTTCTCCCTTTAGCAGCTTGTAAAAAGACTGGAAATCTCTTTTCACTCATAAAGGTAAATCTATTACTGTGAAAAACAAACAAACCTCTAACTCTGCACCCACATGTCTGTGTGATCCCCTGATCCCCCATCCTACAGAGAGTTCTCCACGTCTTCCGTCAACTGAGGGGTGAAAGTGTCTAGGGGATAGTTTCATACTGGTGACCTCTTCCAGACTGGCTACTCATGGACCACCTCCTCCAACTCTTGCAGTGTCTCAGCCCACCTGCAGATTTATTCCCGAAGCTCAGAAGCTCCTGTGGTGCCGAGGCCATCTTCAGGGACTGACCCAGGAAATGTGACTGAGCTGATTTTCTGGGTTTGTGCTTGCCGGTTCCTCGCTGGGTTTTCCAACGATGCATCTTGAAGTTTTGAAAAGTCACATGCTAACAGCAGACTGAGCAGCTAAGCTGCTTTCAGGAGGAGAGTGGAACTATCTCCGCATCCTGAGCAGCTGAATTACATCCAAGCAGGTTGTTTGGTCTCTCCCAGCAGCCTCCCTATTGCAGATGAGATAGTAACCTTATCTGAGTTTTCCCAAAGCAGATGATGCTGTCTTGCTGATGGGCTCAGGAGTGCAACAGGAGGAGTCCTTGCTCTGAGGCTTCTTAAGATACAGAATGTTTGCACAAAGAACCTCCTTATAAGTACAGATGTACCGTGCACTAGCAGCAGGTCATCATCTCGTGACCAGCTATAACTTCTCTTAACAGAGCACATCCCCACTGAGACAGCTACCCAAGCCAGCAGTGTTAGCCCACGCTGTACTGTGGCACTGCATGATCAGTGTGGGGGATGAGGGGAAAACAGGTATTTGAGGCATCAGAATGTGCAGAGCTGTTGTTTTTTGGCTTTGTGCTAAAAGCCAAAACCCTCTGAGCTGTTGATGGAGGGGAGGGTAGAGGAAAGTTTCTTTTTGAGGCCCATTTCCAAAAAGAAAGGGTGAGAAGTCAGAGTTTCAGAGATGCTCCACATCCACTGGTCTCCACAGGAGCTTGATGTGGTCAGCATCACAGCTATCAAACCTTCTTGCCTACCTGAATGTCACCTGTTCTTTCACCATCTCCCACCAGGCACTGCCAGAGGCAGGAGCTGCAGTCCCCTTCCTCCTGGGGGACAAGGGCTGCACGGTACCCATGGTGCTTTCCTCTCCTTCTCCCCTTGCTGTGGACTCCTTGAGACCTTGTGAACATGCCTCCGGACCTCACGAGCCTCAGAAAATGCGTCAGTCGTCATTCTTTCCTAAAACATGTGCCACAGAGAAATTACCCAGTGCATCCCTTGCCTGGCTCAGCACACAGAAGGGCACGTTACCCCCAGAAGACGAGCTTCCCTCTCAAACAAAGACAACTGCCCCCAAAATCCCAGCATTTCCAGGGCAGTCCTTGCACCGGGAGAGAAAAGTGGCCAGTACCATACGGCATGTTGACCTTCTCTTCTGGCAAACACCCCCTCCCACCTCAAGAGCTGTAATTCAAAGCCAGAATTAAGGACCTATAAATATAAAAATTACACCTATTATTACAAATATATATAGATTAAAAATATTTTTTATATATATGTAGTATACATACAGGAGTACTGCCTCCTGTTGCTCAGCGTGTACTTGTAGCAGGGTTGGGAAGTGCCTATTGACCCTTTCAGCACTCTTAGGACTTCGGGAAAATTTGGAGGATGTGAAGTTTTTCCAGGTTTCTTTGGAAGGTTTTGAACCCACCACTGTTTTTCTGGCAAGGGTTTTATTATGCAACCATACACTGTTTTGCTAAGAGACAGAAGATGCTGCCTCAAGGGTAACAAAAGGGCTTGTCTGGAAGAATTTTTTCCTCTGTTTCTAGGACAACAAGAGACATAAGAAAGAAAAGATGCTGCAGCATCATGGGAAAGCTGAATCGGGGCTCAGCACCGCAGAGCTACTGCAGCTGACTGCCAACATATCCCCGTCTGTGCCCTGCCTATCTCACCTGCAGCCCTGCTTGGGTTAGGGCTTGCAGGAAGGAGAGACCTTGGGCTGGTGGGAAGACTAGCCATTGTCCTTCAAGGGCAGGCCTTCTGGCCTCTGAAATTTGATACATTTCTTGTCCTCCTGCTTTATTCAATGAAATAGTCATTCTGCTTCTGCAGCAAGACTGCAAAAGTTGATGAGCACTTGTCTCCCATGGCTGCAACAGGAACGGGGATACTCAACAGCAGCCTGCAGGACTGCAGCCCTGGACAGTAAACCTTTTGGCTACGCTGTCTTCTTACGTATTTGGATTGCATCTCACAGGCATACAGCACTTTTCCAAAAACATCAGCAGCAGCTGCAACGTGTGCATGTGCCTACCCGCTTTCCACACCTATGGTGGTGGGAGCTGTGAAGGGAGATGACCTGTAAAGGGTCTCGTGAAAAGTGGTGCCCAGGAGACTCATGGTACAGACAAATGGGAGGCAAGTGGAAAGGCAGCATTGTAAAAACTCATGATGGGGTCAGAGCCAGAAATCTCAGGTCCTTACATCCTGCCAAAACCTGTGTTGCCTGCTCTTTGCTAGAACGGCTCTTGCAAAACCTCCAAACCAGCAAAATCTGCCTTCAAAGTGGAAGCAAATTACTCAAAGTGCAGAGCAGGGCTCTTGCTTATCCCTTTTGCAATAAAAAGTAGAAAAAAAAGAGGTGTAGTTAGGTTTGAGCTCCCGGGTTCCATCCAGTGTCCCCAGGGGAGAGCGTGGCTGGGTCATTACAGCTTCATCACCTTTCCCCACTACAACAGCGAGCTGAGCCATGTGATACCGGGAACGGGTGAGGAAGAAACAGCCGAAGCAATGGTGGATGGATGTGAGGAGAGAGAAAATGGACGGCAGAAACAGAATGGTGAGAGGACAATGGAGTCAGGAGGAGAAAGGACGCCCAGGGCACATCCCTCAAGCTTTTATTTCCCATCCAGGTGCTGGGTAGGGTCCTCAAGATCTGCCTTTTGCCTAGGAAATAGCCCCATTAATTATGACTGTCGAGTATGGGAATGCAACATCTCTTTCCCACTCTGCTGCTGGGGGAGCCTGCGACCCAAGCTGTCAGGGTTTCCCAAGCATTTAGCAGTGTGGTCATGCTAATTTAGTTCGGGTTTTTCAAAGGTTTGCCAGGAAAAGTCCTCTCCTTCCCAGAGGCATTGAAAGTTTTGACCTCCTGACCCTTCCTTTTACCAGGAGGTTCAAAAGCAGCATTGCAGCTGTTAAAGTTTTTCTTCATGCCTCAGTGATTCTCTGATGGTGGACCAAGCTGGTGTTTATCTAGGCTTGACCTCTCTTTTTTGAGCCCAGAGATGTCTCTTTCTTGCAGTGCGACAGGCAGGGCAGTGCTGGAAACCTCCCTGCCTTGCCATTCATTCCCTCCCTGTGTGCAAATGCTCTGGTACCCGTTACTAATCCATCCCCCACCAGGAACTGGGGTTCCCGGCACTGATCCCATTTGTCCATCAAGCTGCAGAATCATTTACATTTAATCCACCGTGACTTGTCTATGAAACATGACCCTCCTCCTGCTCTGATGCTGGCATCCATTTGGCTTCCAAAAGTCAACTGTTAGTTTCTGAAAAAAAAAACAAACCAGAAAAACCAAAAAAACCCCTACCAATAGGCTACCACTAGCCTCGCATGGACCTTCAGCGTCTCATCCTCCCCTCCGCTGCCAAGGCTCATTATTTTCAGAAGGACCTCCCCCCCTTAATTTACATCTTTGTTGCACACCACATCCACGGTGCTGGTCTCTCTCTTCCTCGAGGACCAAGATCCATCAAAGCACTTCAGCACTAGTTTGACTTCAAGCATCTTGTTTCGGGATGGCACTACGCATGTCGCATCCCCAAGCAAAGAGGTTGGATGATGAGGAGATGGATGGCTGATTCATTACCGCTGTATCTCGTTGCTCACAGCAGCCCTATTTCGCAGCCAGGACAGAGGTCTGTGTCTTCTGCTTTGAGCAAGCCCCACCAGCTCAGCCTGGTGCATTAGGTTAGGATGCAAAGTGAGCTGTGAGGAGGCAGGAGAGGAAAAGTTTCTGAACTGTCAGTCCCTAGAGCTGTGGGATTAACCACATTCACACCAACAGATTAGGGTCATTAAGGTAGTCATTAAGAAAGGGAGAGTCCTACAGCGAATAATGACAGGTACTTCACACTGGCAGGTGCCTGGTCCCCTTGGTGGAGGCTTAAAGGTGGTGAGATAGTGATGAGCACCGTTGTTGCAGACATCTCCAAGGCAGGAGCAGCCCTTGCCCTTTTTACACCTTTCCTGCCACCTGCAAACAATGATAAGCACAGAAACATGCATGGCTGAGGGTCTGAACTACCCCGGATTATGTTCCTAACACCCGCACTGCAGAGCCCTCTGCAGAAAGGTGCTTGTGGTAGAGGCTGGGGTAGGGACCTGCTCTTTGGTATCCTACATCCCTGCTCAGTTGCTTCTCCTTAGGTGAGCTCAGCTTCCCTACCTGCAAAATGGGGATGTTTACTTTGCTTGCAGGAGTGTGGAGGAATAATTAATGTTTATGAAGTGCTTTCAGATCTCCAAACAAGAGGGGTGAGATAAGCAGCAAGGATTCATGAGATAGGTGCAAAGCATTATGATGAATTATTGCGATTCAAAGGTAAATTATTGTTATTGCTGCCCAGTAAGCAGGTACAGCCTTTAGCCTCGGACAATCTGATTTCTAACTCTGTTAGCTTCTTTTTTCCTCCTTCTTCCCAACAAGAGCGTGGTTTCACCCGCACTACTCACACCCATTTGACTGTGATAACCTGATAAATCATATGGGGCTGACACACCTGGCCCAGCTTCTGGTGCTAGTGCGGATGATACCTGAAGTAGGGCAGCTTCAGCTTGCACCACTTCCACGAGCTTCTCACCTGCAATGGCATGTGGAGGAGGCAGAAGACTCTTCCTTTGCAATGGGGAGCATCTCCAGAAGCCGACTCCTGTCCAGCTTCAACCAGCAAACTTGCTGGGTGAGCTTCTTCAAAGCCTGCTGCAGGTCAGGAGGTGCAAGTGCCTGGATGCAGTGCCACCGCTTGTCCCTCAGATGGGCTGGGGAACACGCCTGTGTGCGTGCCCCTGGCCCAGCCTTTTTTTACAAAGACTTAAACCCCCGGTTAGGCCTCGCACTGGTGATGGGTTAGGAGAGCATGGGGGCAGCGGCACAGCAAGCAGGCACGCGGGAGCTTGGACCTGCTCTAAGCTAGGCTGAAAACAGGCTTTAGGCAGTTTGGCCATCTCTGCCTTGAAACCAAAGTAAACAGTGACCTGTTTTAAACCAGTGTGAGTAATGTGAATCCCCGGCTGGTGTGAGCAGGTTTTTCCAGTTCTCGCTACAGCCTTTCCACCGCCTTCCCTGCCTGGGCTCCCAGTTTCGCACTGGGAGGGCACTTGAGCCTGGCTTCCACCCTTCGGGACACCTTTTGCTACTCTCTACTGGTGCCATTCCCATTGGTCCCAAATTGCTTTTCCAATGCCGTGCCTCAGAAGCCACGTGCCAGCCTGCGCTCTCAGAATCGCCCATGTTACACACAAGCCAGCCCCACATCTCCAGTCTCTCAGTCCTCTGACACCACCAAAAGCAGAGATCCTCTCCCACGGCCTCACTCTGCTGTGGTTGCTGGTACCAGGTGTCAGAGCACAGCACAGTCCTGCACCAGCTCTGTGCCTTGGCAGTACCCACGTGGGGACCTCAGGTGGAAACCAGGAAGGTCCCAAGCACGAACTGCTTTGAGTACTGACTTAGATGCCCAAGGCTGCTTCTAGACACATGCCTGCAAAGGACAGGCAAGTTCTCTAGTTTCTAATTGTCCTGTGTTATTTTTCCACTCAAACCCATCTTTTTCTTTTTTCTTTTTTTTTTTTTTCCCCCCCAGCTAGAAAGACCAAGGTTATGCACAAAGATGCCATTTCAGCAAGGTAGTTACACCTGGATTGGAACCTATCTCTAAAAGCTCAAACCCCTGTAGGATAACAATAGTTATCCTTAGTTATTTCAAGTCCTAGGTGGGTCCTACATATACCTGAAACACAGAAAGAATAATGCCTAAGTAAAGAGGAGCAGAGGTGGGGTTTTTTCCCTCTTTGACAAAATTTTGCAGTTTTTCTTTTCATTTTAAAGATAAATTATTATTATCCTCAAGGGAGTAATTTCTTATTAGCTATTGATTTTACATGAAGACATTATTTGTCAGTATATGATATTTGCTCTCCATGTCCAGAGTACTTGAGTAGGTTAGCTAATGTATCTCAGTCAACTGGAATTCACTTGGAAAGTCAGAGAGAAAATAGATTTTTTTACTTACTATGCTAAGGATAAATAGTACCTGATACCTACAAAGTATTGCTGTATACTTAACCCAAGGTTTTCTAGTAACTACACAAATCACGCAAACAAAGTTCCTTTTCCATTTGTATGTTAGCAGCACGCCTGAAATAGAAATATCATCCAACAGATGCACATTCAGCACATATCTTCCTTTCTACTGGAAAGTCAGTAAATTGGCTTTCACTTCCATAATGCTGAGCTCTTGGCAATTTATGAGTGCAGCCATACTCAGCACACATCAGGCAGCTCTAATAACTGGCGATCTAAGCAAAAAGGAGGATTTAGACTGCCCTTGCTTACCGAGATTTTCCACCTCTAATTGTCACAATTTGCCTTCAGGCTGTGGGTTAGTTAAAGAAGTCAGGGGCAACCTGGCACCAATGAGGCTCTGCCAAGTGCTGCTCACCTCCCACACCTTGCGTGAACCAGCACAGTCCGAAAACCCATGCAACATCCTGGAGAAGGACATGCCACGGCACACGCTGGCACCTCCAAATGGCTTTCCGGAGGGTCCTGCTTTTCCTACCAAGCATCCCCCCTTTTCCCACCAGGCATGGGAAATACGCCTGACTGGCATTCAGAGAAAGTGGAAAACAACTCAACAGCCAGAAATTTTAGACTGGACGAAGCCTGCAGCATATTGCCCTCAGCAAGGGGGAGTTTTAGAAAAGACCACCTTTGTGAAACCAGGGAGAGAAGACAATACAGAGCCTGGCATGGGCAATGAAATATGTATGTACCTAGGACCTCATCCAGCTCTCTCCAGCCACCGTACCTCTTGCCTTTGCATTCAAGGGGCACTGGACCCCATCCAAAAAAGACGCAGGGGAACAAATGTAGTCCTGACAACCCCACTGAGGGCAGGGAGGAACAAAGAGGACCCCCCGGGCTGAATTTGTTTCCATTTTTAATCCTTATCTGTACCCATCGCTCCCATGCATGGAAAGGGGCTTCTCAGCTGTACAGATTTGCATTGCTATGGGAGTTTGAAGTAATAAAGCATTTGGCCTGCCTATTCAGAAGCAGTTAGTGATTCAAAGCAGCCTGAGACATCTTAAAGGGGCCTAGTTTTCCAAGAGACAGGTGTTCTGAGCTGACTTCAGGGGAAAATTGAGATTTTTAGAAAAAATAAGTCACTGGCTGCTTGAAAATATAGTTCCTTCAAGCCTTAGCAGGGAAAAAAACATTGCACAGGAAATTTCAGTTTAGGCTGGTAAAATCTGGAAGGAGGTGGGGAGAAATAGCTTAATTTACACTGCTAGTAGAAATAATGCTTTATCTATCTACTGATTAGATAATTTATATGTTGCTCTCCCGGGTTAAGGATTTCCCCTCCACCACCATGAGTGACGCAGGCACAGCCATCCCCCACTAACGCTGCCATCCCAGCATCCTTGTCCCAACACAACACTAGCTCCGAGCCAGAATTTCTCACGCAGATCTCCTGCCAAGGGAGGAGGTATTTTCTGAGCGTTGTAGCTCTTAGACTTTTAAATCTACCTAGGCAGAAGGGCAGCCTACCAGCCTTTAGTTTGACTGCCGGAACGAGCACACCCCTGCTGCTGCTGTTGCAGGGCAAACCCATGGCAGGAATGAGACCTGCACAGCCCATGATGTTACAGTCTCTGGCAGGATGAAGAACCCTGGAAGGCACTCCAGGGATGGCTAGCCCTCAGGGTCCCTGGGGAAACGCAGGAGAATCCGTGCCAAGGGAGAGCTTGCCCATCAGAGACACCGGGGCAGGCCAAGCTGGTATACAAATGTCCAATGCAGAGGAGAAAGCACCCACTCTGCTCCTGAAGGAGTTGTCCTGAGGAGTCCTTCCCATGCAGCTCCTTTTCTCCCTCTATAACCAGGAGACATAAACAGGCGCCTGCAACAGGCAAGCGAGAGCAACGTAAGGCTTTTGCTTGATGCTACAGAGGCTCCAGCTCCTTCCTTTCCCCAGGCCACCGAGTTATGCTGACATAATCACTGAATTGCTGGATCCTGGAGAAAAAAGGGAGGAGGAGGAGGAGATCTCTAACTTCCATCTGGAGGCGTCTTCTCCTCCCCACTGTACTGTGTACAGCACCTGGGCTCCCCGCAAAAGCATCCCAGTCAGCCAAAGTTGTTTCCACTACACGTGCCACGTTGCTCGAGGGCTGCTGCTGGGGCTTTGCCAGGCAGAAAACAGCGGGAGAAGACTGTAGGAAAGCGTAGGGCTGAGTTAAAAAAAGAGGATTTCTTCAAGAGAGTGACTGAAAGCTAACAGGGCAGATGACCACAGCTGGCTGGGCATGATTTTTAAAGAGCTTTTTAATCTGAGAGCAGATACATCCATCAGTGTCTCTAACATCTGTCTGGCAAGCTGGATGGGTGGTGGCCATAATCTCCCAGGCTGTAACATGCAGACTAGGAGAGAAACTAGGCAGCAGATAGATTTGGCACCCCTCAGGGGTTTCCAAGGCGAAGCACTGGTTGCGAACGGGTGCTGCTCGGCCCCAGTGAGAGATGGAGGAACACCCAGGTGGTACAGATATCCCCCCTCTCCCCATAGTGCTGTGGGAATTAAACACTCAGCGGGGAAAAAATATCCTCCACTACATGCAGCTCTGCAAGGCTTAAAGAGCATCTAGGTGTTCTCACCTCCAGAGCTGGTTTTGCATGATTCGGTACAAGTCGCCACCTGAGATCAGGGCCCGCAACATGCACTCACTCACATACAGGGACATCTTCTACCCCAAAAGCTTTCAGGCTGGAGGAGACTAATAAAATGAGAGAGAAAAGATACTTCTTCCTATTTTCCAGACAGAGAACAAAAATCTCATAGACAGCTTAAAAGCAAAATAAACAGCACGCAGGCATCAACCTACATTTTTAGGTACTTACATGTCTTCATGCAACTGGTCCCAGCTGATTTTTGCCCAAGCTACAAAGCATCAAAGGCAGGGGCATGAATTGCACCCTCTTTCCCTGGTCCCAGGCTGCTAAACTTGCACTTCCCTGCCCGTGCACACAACTGCTGCCATACTTGGCTGAAACAAGGGGCCAGACCTGCAAACCTATTCCAGGTGCTACGCCTGCGAGAATGACTTCGGTTTAGGGCAAGGTCACAAGCGTGTGTGAAATGCAAGGAGAGGCAGTCAGGAGAGAGCCACAGGCATTGTGGAAGAGGACCAAGACACCTGGCTGGGGCTGATCTCAGAAGATCTGTCAGCCCTCACAGCATCTGCTGTATTTCTTGTCACCCCAACAGTAGCTGATTACATGGATATCTCACTTCTCTTAGCACATACACATGCATCATCAGGTTTTAACTCCTGCCGTTGCAAAGGCACGTCAGAAGTGTGACCCAGAAACACCACAAATGTTCAGAAAGCAAAGCATACCCACTTGTTCAATCTCACACTTTGGGGCTGTGCTGGTTTTTTGAGACGACAAACTGTTTTGGGACCAACAGAGTACCAAAGAGCCAGAGATTGCTCCCCAAAAATCAGGTGTCAGGATAAATCGAACCTAATGGCAGCTACAGGGAGGACTTTCTCAGATCCTATGGGACCCTCAAGACGATACAGCAATCACTTGGAAAAACTCACCAGACAAGAAGCAAGAGCAGATACAGCAGAACAGGTAGGTCTGGAGGTGGTCCAGGAGACCATTTCCAACCTGCTGCCGGCACCCACCACTCACCCCCTTCCTCCCAAAGGAAATTTCTGACCACTCCAGTTCACTCGTGTGACAAGTTTTTCCTCCCTTACCTCTGCTCAGGTGTGACCATGTCAGCCGTTTTTCAGCCAAGAGGATGCTTTGCACTGAAGGGATCTGGAGACAAGCCTTGTAATTAGGAGGTGGGTACCACCCACCAGTTAACGCTTCCTCCTTCCTCATTTAGCCTGGGAGATGTATAGCCAGGTTTGTTTATATTGCCTGTACAACTTATCATTTGTGCATACTGCTTTCCATCTTCAAAGCACTTCAGCAGGCATTTTGCAAGCTTCTCCCTAGCCCTTGTGTGACAACTGCTTTGGAAAGGGGATGGAAGGGGAGCGGGGCAAAGGAAAGCTAAATAATTTGCCCTGGGACAAAAAGCAGTCGTCAGTAGAGGCAGCTCCTGCCTTTGAATCTTGTGCTCTGACCTTTGCCTGTACCTCACTACCTTCAAGTTCAAAAATGGTGTCGTAAAGCCTGGTGCTCATCTTGTTACCAGAGAGCAGATTTCAAGGGATTTGCTTCAGCTCAGCACTTTCGTGGTCACAGCCACTGGACTGAGTGGTCCTGGGCCAATGACTACACTAACTAATTTCAAACACCTGGCAATGGCTAGTAAAACCACAATCAGCATGTGTTTCCCTTAACAGCACCACGGGAAAGAGTAGGGAAAGGATCCATCCATGACCTCTCATCTCAGCTGATATTTCGGACTGCTTAAAGCAGGTAGCGGTGGCCTGACATCGCACTATTTGTGGTGAAGATAACTGGATCAAGGACTGCTCCAGCTGTAGAAAAAACCCAGGGGAGAAAATGGTTATTTTTTTTCGCCACACTGGTGCCTCTGCATCAGGCAGTCAGGGAAATGCTCGTGCCAGCAAAGGAGAAGGTGGAGGAGCAAGTCTTTGTATCAGGCTGGGGGATGAGAACAGCTGAAACCACTTTTCCCATCGCTAACCATAGCAGTAGAACAGCTCCAGGCACATCAATGGAGCTACAGCAGCCTGGACCAGCACTGCTTTTTATATCAGCCTGTACCTGGAAATATCTGGTCCAGTTGCCCAGAAGTCATAATATATAGATAACCTTGTCACAGCTTTACCTTCGTCACTCCTGACTTGCTAAACCCCCTAAATCATTGTTGGGCTAAGAGCAGCCCCTCTCCTGGGTGGTCCTGGACCCACAAACTACTTATTTTCTCCCCATCACTGGAACAATCTTGTGCTGAAGATTGTTTTGCTGGTTTTGCTGCAATTTTTCTCTCATACTACACAGGGAAAGCTCATTAAAATGGAGAGCAGAGGCACACTGCCCGTCTTTGTCTCTTAACCATGAGGCAAAATGGAAAAGCTGTAGCAGATAACAAACCACTCAACCGGAGCACTCCCAGTACCAGACCCACCTGATGAGCTGCTCACTCAGGTGAGGTGAGAGCAACACCACCAGCCCCTTGGCTCTGCTGGGAAAGCCCCCGCCTAAACCTGCCACTTGCTCGCCTCCTGGCAGCATGTGTGAGGCTCTGCCCCCTGTTTTGCTTCCACCCTCCCAGCTGTCAAACAGACAAATGCACACAGCATCTGTCCCAAACCCCTCCAGGACCTGCTGATGAAGACTCCAGAAGCATTAGAGGACTCCAGAGTCACCATTGCTTTGGGGATTACTCCTTTCCGGGGTAGGAGATGGTGGCAATTATAGGAATCGAGTCTCCAGCCCTCTCCTCCATGAGCAGGGAAGGCAAAGCAATTTTGGCTTCTCCACTGAGGGCTACGCAGGGCAAACAAACACAAATCGCCAAGGCTGGAGACCGTAGGCACTGGGGTGATGCAGAGCTGGAGACAACCCCAGATGCGAGGGCTAGGTGAGGACTACCAGCTCCACGTAGACTCCGGCTGAGTAACATCCTGAGGAGCCCAAATGTGCACAGAGATGGCTGGGACTTGAGAAATCTTGCCCAAGGGCCAATGGGGCTCTAGTGAGTGACCGCGCAAACACCTGCAGAACCCACATTCATTAAAAGTAAAATTAATGTCTCCCTTTAACAACCTTGTTAATGATGTCTGCTCTCCTGGGAACCAGGATTGCTTGGGGCTCACGTCTGTGGAGAAGATCCACACGCTGAAGCCTTCCGGTGAGTAAGCTTTGGCAGGGTCCCTCCGCTATGAGAACGCCCTGGTGTCTAACAGAGGTCAGGTCTATGCTGGGCCTTCACAGGGGCAGTGAGTGAGTCTGCCTTTCTCTTCCCTCCCCTCAAGATCCATTTTCGGGACGCTTGCAGATGTCCCAAAGCAGACCATCTCTACTTCTCAACAGTGTTTAAAGGGTATGAAGAGAAGGGAGGGGCACAGACTGACAGGCACACAAGTCTTACCACAAGTGTTTCCTCTTTAAGAAAGCAAGAGGAAACAAAACAGATCAAGCATTATTTTTCTTGGTAAGGAGAAGGGATAATTTCCTGGTCGTGATTCAGTGCTGTCATACGGAGTCAATGACTGTCCTTCACACACCTCACAGCTTTGCCTTTAAAACACCGCTCACGATAACACACCTCTCCAGGTAAGGTGCAATTACCTGGGAGTTCACTAGCTCATCTCTAGCAATTACCCAACTGCCTTGTGTCCCATCAACCCACCCTAATCACTACACATCACCACTACAGCCCTAAAACTGGTAGCTCCTACTCTCAACAGTAAATACCATCATTAAACATCTGGGAGTGAATTTACTACCAGCCACGGAGTGATTACTTGCTGGGGTCATTGCAAAAATGCAAACTGAGCAGGAGGATTGTATAAAATATGATCCCACTCAAATAAAAGCAGATGCTATTAGCAAGCAACAGGCAGTGTTTATTCTACAAAACACCAGGAAAGACAAGCTATTTAATGACTATCTGGGAACGTCCTGCTTCACTGGGGCTAGTGCCCCCAGTTCATAAACTGCCTCAACAGAACTGTTTGGGAGACGCAGAGGGCACTGAATTTATTCCTGTTCATGGCCTGCAAGGTGTGGGTATGTTTTCCTCTCTCTTGGCTTTCAGACTGACATTACTGTTCATGGGTTTAATAAAGCCTGAAGAATGTACTTGGCTTAACTGTTCAGAGAAACAAGGCTCATTTGAACGAACTGGAGCAGAGAGCGCTGTTGGTCGAAGTAGCAGCAGCATCACCCAGTCCCAAGTTGCTGAACTTTAAAAATTGGCTCCGAAAACACCATTGTTGTAAAAAATAATTAAAATACCCAATTTATTTCATTCACCTTCAGGACTCTGAATCTCCAGATTCATCTATGTCAAACCTCCTCTAACTACATGGGACGGACGTTTTTCCTTAATTTTATTTAGATACAAAAAGCATCATTGATTCTCACAGATGCAGTAACTGGGTCTTGTAGGCAAATTCTATACTGCTGTAGGGCTCCCTCCTCTAAACTTGTCAACTTTGGCAACGCTGTATGACGCAGGATTTACTTTTTTTAAAACTTCCAACTTGTGCTACACATTCCCATTTAAACAGTGCAAAATGATCTATGCAACAGGCATGACCCTTCCCCTCTCCCTAGCACCCGCCTCCAGCCCTGGGATGGGCTGGCTGTGCTAATCTTACACCTCCAGGTCATCGCTACAAATCCAGGCCAGCGATAACCAGCAGTTTGCTTCCCATCACGAGGCTGCTTGGCAATTGCACCATTGGCTTGGGGACTCCTTAGGCAGAGGAGCCCTGCTCCCGAAGTCCCTGTGCCTCTGTATGGAAAATGGTCCGGCATGGCTCCTATGCTCCATTGCCCCACTCCAGCGACACATCCAGCTGTGATCTGGGGGGGAAGCAGCTGGATGGCTGCCGTCACTTTGACAAAGCGTGTGCCCTGTGCCAGGTGTGTTCCTGAGGGATCTCTGGACAAAGACTCCTAATGCTTTTTCGGGGTTGGGGCAAATCAAACATGCCCCCTCAGCCCGAGGATCTCCTCTCCTGCTCCAGCTTTCCTGGACACGCTGTCAGCAAACCCCTCTCTGTTCATTTCGTGATGTCCCTCTGTCTTTGCCTGCTGCCAGGATGTGGCGGAACTGCTCCTCTGCCACAGGCATGAGGCTAGGGGAGTTCTCCGAGTCTCCTCGTGCCTTCGGGTCTATGGCAAGCGCTTGTTCCAGCAGCCCCCAGCCCTGATAAATAACACAAGCTGTGACCCAAACGGCCTTGGGGTTGCGAGCCTGCTCTGTCCCCTACTTGCGGCACCCAGGCTTTTCTGAACCCACGCAGGACCCCAGCCCTTCTGCGAGCTGCTGCTGAGCCAGAAGGCTCCTCCGGGATGGATGCCACCCTGGGGAGGGGGTTCCTCGTCTTGGACAGCATGGACCTGCCCCATCATTGATGGCTGGCACATGGTTTCACACACGTGATGCTAGGCGCTGCCTCCCATCTCTGCTCCCATCTCCCGAGTGGAGGAAAAATCCCTTTCTCTACAGTCCGAGCCCCCCTTCCCCCATGCCCCTGGGCTCCCCGCACGGGGCTGAGCCCTGGGGGTCCCTGCCCTCCTCACCCCCCCCCGGCTCCAAGGCGACTGGTCGCGCTGAGGGAAGAGCAGGGCAGCTCCGCACCAGCACGAAAAGGTCCTTCATTGTAGTCACGGCCACCTTCTCCCGTCCCAGCTCCCAGCCCTGGGTGCCCTGCGGGGCGTTCGCGAGTTCGGCTGACCCGGGAAACGCGACCCTGCCCGAAGCCCCCAGCTCCGTCCTCCCGGGGCGGGAGAGCGGACCTCACAGCCGTCTGCGGGCTCCTCGACTGCCCCCTCCGCGCGGCTTCTCCCCGAGCACCCCCGCCCGCCAGCACGGTCCCCTCCGAGACCCCCCACAAAGCAGCGATACCCCCCACCCCAGCGGCGGGCCGGGACCGCGCAGCGAGTACCTGGAGGGGGGGTCCCGGCGCGGCTCCTCGCTGCTGGCCGCCCGGCTCCGCCCGCTCCACCGCCCGCGTTGCCAGGACGCCCCGGCGTTCAAACCCGAGCCGCGGCCGACCGGCCCCGCCGGCACCGGCTCCGCGTCACCCGCCGCCGGCCCGCTCCGGGCGAGAGGCCGCTACAGCAGCGACCGAGCCCGCGGCGGCTGCCTTTGTGCGGGCGGGCTCGGCCGCCGCCCCTCGCTGGGAGCCGCTGCTGCCGAGCTGCCCGGAGAGCGGAGGGGGGCAGCGGAGCTCTCCCCTCCTCCGGCTGCCAGGACCCAGCTCGGCAGCCCGGGCGCTTCTTCATGCCCTCCCTGCGTGCCCACCGCCCGGGGGCCGCCTCGCCGGTGTCTCCAGCGCTGCCTCTCCTACCCAGCTCTGCCCCGCACCGCGCAGCGTGGGCACGGACCCGCAGCTTCAGGGATGCTTTCCGGCTCGGGGGCGGTCGCAAGGGCACTTCTCCCAGCCAGGCCCTGCAAGATGTTTTCTACAGAGCCCAGAACCGGAGCCCTGAGCCCCTCGCAAGCACAAGGGACTGGGACGCACAGCGCGGACGGGCCATCCTCAGGGCTGGCTTCCCTGCCCATGCAGGTGTCACCAAGGCGCACACAGCTCTCATCTCTGCTCCTTCCATGTCAGCGGTGGGAACCAGTCCGTTTCAAATGCCCACAGCTGTGGAGGCTTAGATCCACCAAGCTCCTTCCCAAGATGGGATAGGTCCAGGTGCCTGAGTAGATACTGAAGAAAGACCTCCACGTCACCTTAGCGGTGGTGGTAGGGGGATGGACAATAGCGATGACAACAGGAACCTGGGTGTCCTGGCAGAACTCCTCCCCTCGGGCCCCTTAGACCCTCCAACCTAAGCACCTGTGTGGCTCTCCTTACTGCTGATGGGATGAAGTCACAGGATAGGACCCCTCACATCCAGAGCAGATGCTGAGCCCCTGGGATAAATGTACCCGGTTTCTGCTAATGCTGCTGCCTGTTATTTAGTCTCCCTAGCAGAAAACAACTGAGGTTTTCCCGGCTCCCAAGAGAAGACGACCTGAAGCGTGGTCTAAGTGCGCTGGAGGGCGGAACTGTAGGATCAGGTACATGTGCTACCGTGCCTGACTCACCTCTCCATTGTACCACATCCCAAACACTCATTTCACTCCGTTAATTAGCTACGCCACCGAGGTGCATTCCACTCCTGCGGCCAGCACTCAGGCTGGTTTTCTTGCCACCCAGTGCTGGCAGCAATTAACAAATCCAGGCTGGCTCCTCACCCCGCTCTGCTCCGCGGGCAGATGAGCTGTAGCAGCCTTTTCCCAGTGGACCCATGTGTTGCCTGTACAGTACCAGCCACCCATTCTGCATTCCTCTCCTTTGGGCTCAGCACAGCACCTCATGAATGAGGGACACTGTTTCTGCAGAAGATAGCCCACGCGAGACTGTAAGGGACTTTTAACTCATGCATTTTCAGGACACAACTACAGTTAATTTGTGGTGACTTTATGGAGTACACAAATGCATGAGGAGGTGTCCGTGTGGCTCTGAGGTTGCTCTCCTCATCCTTCGCATCAGCCTCTGGCAGCGCTGGTAGGACCACGGTTACAGACATCCTTCATTTGGCTCAGACACCAGATTTCTCCACTGGCTCAATGTAGGAGGAGAAGGGGAACGACAACTGCAGAAAGCAATGGGATCGATTTCATCCCCTAATCATCTCCATCATCCCGATTACAAAGTTTGGGGAGGGTGGCAGCTGCCAGGCCAGGCTGCAGCCCCACGGCTGCACACAGCGCAGCAGGGTGAAAACAACGACATTTCTGGGAGTCTTCCCAAAGGGAACAGACAATGTGGCAAGAGAGCAGGTGTGTATCAGCACAGAGCCAGGTGGATATGAAAGGGCATCCCCACCAGTACTGTTAGGGCTTTTAATAGCAGGTTATGAGGGCTGAACACAATTGCATGGGAGTAAGACCTGGCTGGCTGGGGCATTGCCATGGTGTAGCAATACACGACAGTGAGCTGCAATGCTGCACCCATACAAAAGGCAAACGGCCAGCCCTGGCCAGCGGTGGGCCTTGGAGATGAGGCTGTCAGAAACGCTGAGCTGGGGTTGTACTAGCATACGAAGAGCCATTTCTGCACTTTTTGCACACGATTTAGAAGTGTTCCCCTTTATCCTCTACTGATCTGTCCTCATCCGCACCAGAAGTGAAATTCCAGCCCCCTGACTCACCATCTCTTATCGCAGGGTTTAACGTAGGCAGCTCATCTTGGGTCCTAGTCTCCTGGGGAGCTTTTCAGTCAATGGTAAAAACACACTCGAGAGCGACTTCTCTCTTAGGCAGCTGACTCAGCCCTTGGAGGTGCCATCTCCCTCCTACACATAGGCAGGAGCCAGGTGTAACCAGGCATAGTCAAGTGCCTCACATTAGATGGGAGACAAGTCCTGCCTCCAGGTGAAATCAAAGGATGTGAGATACCAAAATACTTTGGAGGACCTAGGCTTGACTCCTTAGCTAGGAGCCACCACCGACCAGTCCCACACATTTTATCTAGGCATGGGCAGGACTGGAGGACTGGGTGAGTGAGCTCAGCTCTGTCCTCCAGGACTCACCAGCTCCTTCCAGAGCTGAAGCTGCTACTCCTTCTGCTGCCAGCATGGGGAAGCAGCACAAAATCCCCTTTTGCACCTCTCTCCCGCAGCCCAATTGTCAGCAAAGATCTTGTGTTGCTGAACAATGGACATCCATCCAGACAGATGGGACATCTGACCACGGACCTTTTGAAAGGGTTCTAATGGAAAAGGGGCCCAGCAGAAACTTCCTCCACCATGTCACTATGGACATCATCATGCAACAAGGCTAAAAGATAGCAGTGAAATGTGCTAGAGTGACTCAGTTGTGGGGTAGAGTGGACTCAACCAGTTAACCATCCAGGGCAGCAAGTGGGTAGTCTTTTCCAGGGTCCAGTGGCTCAGATTTTCCCCTTCTTGCTTCTCCAAGCAAGATCTGCTCTGCCTGTTATCCGTGCAGATATCCCACCCACAGCCATACATCACAGGCACTGATGCAGCGGCACGATGGGATAAGACTGTACCTGGATGCAGCAGCACAGTGTGATTTCTCTTCAAGCGGTTTACTCCTTTGGGAGCTGCCCAAAATCCCCAGCTAGGCACCACCAGAGCCGGTGGGCTGGTGGAAGGAGAGAAATAGCTGCGCTATTTCACGAGGGGCTGGAAGAGGGCCCAGCAGTTATTGATTCAATTCTTCTTTCAATGCATGTTTGAGTGAAGCAATTCAGAACTGTCCCATCAATTCAAACGCGTAATAACATCAGCCACAAAACTCAGGAATGTGGCCCATCTTTTCTAGCAGATCCATTATTCTGAATCAGTCTCTAAGTAACAGTGGTAAAATTATCTCAGCCTGATACACTAAAGCCAAAAATCCTAAAACTCCAAAAGCCAAAGTTTTTGCTATCACTTTTCTCTGGACTAGAATGCCCTACAGGAACATGCCAAAGATCCAGTTCCCTGTGCCTCCCTTACCTCGAATACATAATATTATAAAAGAAGAATAAGAATAAAGTAAAACTAAGAATATGTATATATTTGATAAGCACACCTAAAAAAAGAAAGATGAAAACCTGTAAGCCCCTTTAGCACTCGGAGCAACCAGAGCCCAGGAGAATGCCAGGGGTGAGAAGGAAGGTTGTGTTGGCACCGCTGGTGCGGGAACAGTTTACAGGGAGGGAACTGTGAGCCCCACTTTTCCACATGGACACTGCACCCTTAGAACAGACTCAGCTTGCAGTTGTGTATTTTCCTGGTCTGATGATACCTCCAACAAACCTACGCCCACCTCCGCCCTCCCCACGTCACCTGCTCTCAGGTGATTGTCTCTTCTCTCCCATACTTTTGGCTTAGCCTATGTCTTCCTCGGACGAACTCCTCCAAGGTAGTGCTCTCCCCATTCCCCTGAAGGGTTTTACTTCCCCATCAGATTTGTTTTCTACTTGCCCAATGGGAACTGGAATGAGGGTAGACACGCACATTAATGCACATCTCCATCTCCATATCTATCTGTCTCACAGGTAAGATGCAAACTCTGCTGCGAGTAACAGCTTTAACCATGGCAATGTGTTCCAGCATTACAAACATAAAGGCACCAAGGTTGTAAAAAGGCTGGAAAAATGTATGAAAGAAGGAGAGGGACCAGGTTCATCAAGGCCTGTCAAGAGCCAGGCACACGGACCTCGGCTGAGCAGCCAGCTGCTAGGGATGTTGATACCCCTTTTTCCTCCCTTTGTATTTACATTTCAGCATCTTGCCAAAAGGAGGTCTTATTCCACCACCTCTGCCACCACTGGAGTAAAGCTTGCTTCGACGTGCCCCAAGCTGTAATAAAGATACGTTACAAGCAAAAATCCCGGCTGCTTGAAAATCACAATGCTGCATCACTGTGGCCTGATGGGAAAAACAGACCAGTGGTGTGATGCCATGGTCAACTCCATCCTCCTCTTGTGAGGTGAGCCACACAGCTCGGGCTATGAAACCAAACAGCCTTTCTTTGGATATGGGGCACCCAAGTTCCCTCCTTGCCAGACCCCATCACCATCTCACCCGTGCTAACAGGAGAACTTCGAGCGTACCTGCCAGCTGGACAAATCAAAGCACAGTTTCCCTGGGTTTGCACCGATTTACTCGTGGAGAGGACAGAGACAATTGCAGCTGTACAGAAAGCACCTGCAATGGAATCAGATCATTCTTGGCATGCTCAAAGCCTCCAGTGAAGACCCTGACCCCATTATGTGAGGCACAACATAGGCAAGACCCTGTCCCACAGAGCTTGCAAGCTGAAGGGGCAAGATTGATGGAAGGTGGAAGCAAGCATGTTTTATGACTTGCATTTTCCAAAGAGGATGTAGAGGAGTGAAAATGTTGAGCAACCTGCCCACAGTCAGCCCAGATGCCCACGGTAGAGTCAGAAGTGGACGCAGACCCACTGCTGTATCACCTCTCTTGTGACTGCTAATACTCTTCAGACACAGCCAGAAATAGGGGACTGGCATCTGGTCTCTCTGGACTGGCCTCTCTCCTCTGAGGTGGGAGGTGAATCTGGACAAAGCAGCAGCCTTTTGCTAGCCACAGCTAAAATGTCATCATTTCTGGATGATTTTGACCCTAGAGTGACCTCAGGCCTCCTCTTAAGGGTGATGTGGGTTGTTTTGCTTATTCTTGGTTAAAACCCAACAAGTCTTTGCAGCCTGCGAGGAGCGAAGGAGACGGTGATGAAGCATGTTATCTACAGACAGTGAGACTGGAGGTGACAGCCGTTGCTTAGGAAAGCTGTACCCATGCAAATCAGGGAGACGAGAGAAATCAGAGCGGTGTGGGGAGAGGAATGCCTTCAAGGGTGCCTTGGTTAGCAAGGCAGTGGGATGCCGAAGGGTTAAAGGATTTTACTGCATGCCCAGAAGAGACTAAATGGATTGGAGAGTAAAAATCCAATTAGGAGATCTAACAGAAAGAAGCCAAACCCTGAAACAATAAAGGTAATAGTTTTAGCTGCCAAAGAACAGATTAGAGCTGAGTGGTGAGAGCAGATTTGTGGTGGGGACAGGAGGGAGGAAAAATTGTAGCAAAACCCCCATATATATATATATATATATGTATGTATATATAAAGAGTTATTGTTCCTCAAGACAGATTCACATTACAGCCTCAACTGCAGCAAAGTTCATCTCAGGACTGTGCAGCTGGTTCTTGCTTTTGTAACAGGCTGAATGCCTTCAAAGAAGTTTGAAGTTCCAGTTTAAGTCCATCACTGACTTCTTGGCATGAAATAAGCCAGGAGAGAACTGCCCACAGTGAGGTTTGTTTGCTTGCTTTGCTTTTCTGTGTTGTCTAGTAAATATGTTTTACCCAGGATAAAAGCAAAGGGAAGGAGCTGGTACAGCACTTCAGCTCTTGGGCAACACTCAGCTCTTGCTTATGGTCCCTTACACACCATGGGGTCTCTGCAGGAAAACCAAGCAGATTTAACACTGGAAGGACAGCTCTGTGGTCAGGAGACTGACCAATGCTCACAAAAACCCCCAGATGTCACCTCTGCCCTTCAGAGGAGAAAGAGTGATGGATAATAAAAAAAAATAAAAAGCTGGTTATACATGGTATGCGGTGCCAATTACTGAAGCAAATGGGATCACAGGAGCTAGCACAGCCTGTGGCCAAGAAACAGCAGCATCTGGAGGGAGTGAGAGCCGCAGGGCAGGCACGCTCGCCAAGCCACCGGGCTGACCTGTGCCCCAAAAGGCACCTCTTTGCAGCCTCAAACCCAAAATACAATAGGGCAACATCGAGAAGGGGATGAACGAGGATCAAAGGTCTGGAGGAGCTTCCCTGCAAGCAAGGGCTTGTGCACACCAGGACTCCTCAGTCTGGAAAAGACATGACTGAAGAGGTCATGGTAGAGGGCTACAAAATGGTGCATAGTCCAAAGAAGGCTGATAGGGATCGGCCTTGCTGCCTCTTCCCAATGCAAAAACCAGGGCTGATTTCAAAGCACACAGGTCCTCGTGCAGTGGGGGATAGACCTGGGGAACTCCTTGCCCAAGGATGCTGTTGGCTGTGAGCATTTACATGTGTTCAAGATGAGACTGGACAAGTTGGTGGGGAAAAAGATAGTCTGGATTAACAAATACAGACACATACTGTTTAGGAAGCACATGGGGCTGTGCTCTTGGCCTGTGTTAGTAGAAGATGGTGAGGGGCCACACGGGCCACACTCTGCCCAGGCAAACCTTGCTCCTAGAGGAGATGACAAGGGGTGAGAACTGAGGGGGTGCTAAGCAACACACCCCTGGGAGCTCCTACTGCTCCCTGAAGGTTCTTGAGGACACTCAGTAATTCAGACCCTTGGTCTGACCTAGTACAGGAGTTTCTCCTTACTTATGGCTAAGATCCCAGTCTTGCCTCATTCAGTGTCCCAGGATCAGAGATCACACCTTATCACCAGGAAAGCCTGACATCAAGCAATTTCTCCCTGTAGTGTGTGTCCTCAACTGCTAGCGTACACCAAAGACACCAAGCTGCAGCCTCAGTCGACTTATTGCTACAGGGTGATTTGTTATACTCAGCAGAAATAGAGGTCCTTCCACTGAAGAATCCCACCAGATCTACAGAAGACCATCCATCTCTCATAGGGTTGAAGCTCCTTATCCAAGTTCATGCAACACTATCCAGCCTGTGGCCGTGTTTCTCCACCACTGAAAGCACACTGCTCATGTTAGACAGCATAAAGACACCCACCTCCCTCCTCCAACATACTTGTCAGACAGGGACATGCTCTTGCCAGCGTCAGCTGGGAAGAGGAAACCTTTGCCAGCCCCATGCCAACCCCCAGGGCAGCAGGTCCCCTTGCCAATTTCATGTGTGCTGAGCCACATGTAGTATTTGCTAGCTCGGGCAACCACAGAGTCTTAATGTTTAATGAAGTGAAGCCTGCACAGACTTTGGGGCAGGAGATGACAGGCTGAAGGTCAAGATGCCTATGTGCTCCTTGTTGTACCTCCCATATGATGTCTTCCTTGACCATCCCTCTGACCTTCCCTTCCTCTGTATACACATGATGAGGGACATGATGGCAAGCCAGATGCTTCAGTCTGGCTTTTATGGCATTGTGGGATTGTCAACCCCAAAAAGAGGTGCCAGGCACCAGCCAAACCCGTGCTCGGTCTGTGTCTTGTGCCTGTTGCAAACCACCGCATCTTGGCCAAAAGAAGGACCACGCAGCCTCACAGAGAGGTCTTTTCAAGTTCTCATGAAGACAAAAAATGCCAGTGCCTCTGCCTGGCTTACACTTTGCTAGGTGGTGATCACCTCGGGGACCCCAGACCTGAAGCATGGCACTGCAGAAGCTGTGATTAACCCCTACTCAGCCAGGACATCCCTGGAAGGCAATGGCAAAGGAAAGTGTTATTTAAACTGGACCCACTGCACTTGCAGTGCTGGATAAAAATCTTGCTTAAGCGAAATGTTAATGAGATGGCACAGGCTCTGGGGCAGTTTTGTACTTTTTTTCCTCCTGGATTAAGCAGCAGCATGTGAGGACCAGGGAGCTGAAGGTTAACATCAGGTCAACAAGCCCTTTTTCTCTGCTCTTCAGTCCCGAGACCCTGAGGCGCGAGGGTTACCTAGAAAAACGTTTTTTAAAAATGCAGCTCTCCTTTCTTTCAGGCCTCTTTCCCTTTCTCACGGTGGAGCTGCCTTGGGTTTGAAAGCCAGCTTGGATGCTGCTTTGCCCCAAGCTGGCAGGACATGGGAGCAATGGCAAGCCATGGCTCTTCTCCCATCTAAAGTCCACCAGTCTCTCTTTCCCAGGATGAGCTCACTCCTACACACCTGCATGTGTCTGCAAGCACCTGAGCTGTGTGCGGAAAAGCAGGATTCAGCTCCTGACTCTGCAGCTGATTCCCTCGGTCATGCCAGGCAGGCTGTTCACAGACTGACTCAGCCACCCTCAGGTTTCCTTGTCTTGCAGAAGCGTAACTGAGCTCTGGGCTCTGGCATCTCTTCTCTGAAGCAAAGGTCATCGCACCTCCCCTCGTTACCCTCATGGTGTGTGCTGAGACTGTGACATCCCCGGTGAAGCAGTGGTTTCTGTTTGATCATCTGGATGGTATCACAACTCAAACACGACGAGTGGGTTGTTTCCCTGAGTCCTGCTGTGCAGAGGGCTGGGGACTGCCCTGGCCTGCACCCAAACACACCCAGTCTCATCAACAGCGTTAAGGACAGTAGAGCAAAACACAGTATCTTACACATCTTTTTTGCAATGCAGATTTTGATGAATATAATTACTAGGCACCTTTTGAAGGGTGACCCAGCGGCTGCACTGGATGGGGGATTCTGGAGGAGCTTCCCCTGCACAGAAGAGTGACTTCTGGGGGCTGTTTCCTAAAGGGATCCAGCTGGGCAGTAGGGGAACTTCAGAGGGGACCATGGCTGTCCAAGCTAAACCCAGGTCAGTGTGCTATGGGGATGAGAAGACCTTCCCCAGACCTTCCCACTGTCCCTGCTACAGGAGCATCAATCTTGAGCAGTCAGAGAGTACCAAGCAGCTTGGAGAGGAGGGAGAGGGGAGGGGATGGGAGGGAAAACAGGTCATAAACCACCACAGATACTTCTGCCGTCACCTTCTGGCCACTGCTGTCCTCTGATGGGGCTTAGGAAGGGAATTGCTCACCTCCTAAGGGTGTGCAGGGAGGGAGCCCACCCCACATCCCCACAGGGACCCAGACCCACAGGGATCGGTTGTCTAAGCTTGCTCAGAAATGTGTAAGTGCATATTAAGTTTTTACATGTGCCCAGTGCTGTAGTTTACCCTGCACATTGCAGATCTGGACCCCAATATTGTACCTTGCTGAGCACTGGCTAGTCGTCCATCGTCACTCATAAGGCAATAAAGCTTCTTCCCTGAAGTCAGCATCAGTTTGGGGTATTTGAGCACCCCAGCCCAGCCAGAAACAGGAATGGGGCAATCAGCATCTGTATCCCACAGTGCCAGAGAGGAGGAAGCATGGCTCTGCCCCAGCCCATCAACCCACAGCAGAAGTGGACACAAGAGCAGCTAGCACCAGCCCCAGCTCCTTGCATGAGCCTTCAGGCAGGCTGAGGGTGTGGGGCAGACAGGAGAAGGGCTGAGCCCAGCCTGGGCCACACACGTAGCTACAGGGACTTGTGAACCACCTCTCTGCCTCCTCCTCTTCACTTATATTTATTCTGATACAAAGACAAAAGTCCCAGCTGAGAGTCAGGGTCCTTCTGTCAGTCTTCCTCTGAAGATATTTTAATGACAGCTCATTTAGGCTTCTTGCTCTAAATTGCTTTCCACGGGGCTTCCTTCTAAAGCTGTTTTGCAAAGTGGGTCTTCTCAACGTGGGAAACTCTGAGGAGGCTGACAACTAGGGTTGAGCACCTGGAAATCGTACAAAGATGAAATGTGCTGAGTTTTCCCTGAAAGAGCCAGCCTCTGGGGGCAGGGGGGGAAACGATTATTGATAACCAGTGGTGACAGCTGGCATCTGGCAAGAGGCACCACACAGAGACTGGGGGACAAATCCATTCTTGAGGTCATGCACCAGTTTTGCCTGGCAGGGAGGTGCTGCAGTTGCAGTGAAGAGCACGGGAGACTGCAGGGAGATGCAATCCACAGCAGATATTCTTATTATCGTGCACCATTAAAAATGATGGACAGACCAGCCATGACACATTGGGCTTCTCTCCAAAGCAACCAAGACCATACAGTGAAACTCTGGATGAGGAGCAGCCCCCATTGCTCATGTCTTTTGCCCAGTTCTTGCTTTTGCTCTGGCAAGTGGAATAAGTGTAAACAATCCCCTGCCATCACCAACTGGAATGTGTCGAGGGCGAGCTGTCAGACTCATCCAACCACCTCCTGAGGTGGAGCCACAGGCTTTGCAGAGAGGGGAAAAGCAGGAGAGAACATATTTTGATGTTAGTAAGACTTTAGGCATTGTTATGGATAAAATGTTCTCATAGGTAAGTCTGGGGAATGATTGTAGAGATTAAAAACACTATACAAGGAGTGCACAGAGAATATTTACTGGTTGCTCAGGTCAAAACCAAGAGGGCCCAAAACTGTCAACCCATTCAGGTATTCAGTTTGGAGATAACAGCAAATGAAAGGAATTGCCAGCACACCTGAGAAAGGGATTATGATTCAAAATGATCCTGACAAATCAGAGAAAGAATCTGGACAAACCCCCCCCCCCCAACATAATTCAGCAGAAGTGAGGGTGAGGTGAAATGGGACAACCAGTTGGACAAATGTAGGATGGAGAGGAAGAATTTCTATAGAAAATGTGTTTTTGATCATAATCCATGATATGGGTTAATCATGCTGTGTTCGAAGGTGTGAAACAATTCTCTTGCATGGTTGTCTCTGCTCTGTGCTGGTAACAGTTTTCAAGAGAAGTAAGAAACCCTCAAAGAGAGCTGCACGGTCAGATAGAGGGGACACTGTTCAGGGAGGGGTCAGTAAAGGAATTGGGATCATTTTGCCTAGGAAGGGGAAGGCTGAGGAGGTGTTTCAAATACAGAATGGGCCGTGATGGAGACCTGGGTTTATGCAGGCAGAACAAAAAGCAATGCTCTGCAGTGGGGGCAAGTGTGGTCTGGGCTAGACAGGGGGAAACACCTCTATCCCAGCTGTCAGGATAGCAAAAACCAGTGCCGGAGCTGCACTGGTGGGATCTGGCACAGAAAAAGTGCCAGGAGAGCCAGGGCAGGGCTGGGCAGCACAGCGTCACCTCCTCATGCCCCTTACACTTGCCCTGTTCCTCCCAGGCCACTAAAAACTCACGTTTCCTTTGTCTCGGGCAACGAAACAATGCTGGGGAACAGCTGCCTGGTATCGTGATGTGGCAGGCGAGAGCAAGCACTGGCGAGGTTGTAGGGAGCTCATCATGAACTTGTCTTAGTGTCCAGAGCTCACTGATGCCAGCTGGTTTGCAGGCATTGACCATAGCGGTTTTTAGCACGCACCCTGCAAAAATGAGTGAACAAGGAACAGTGATGGTACCCAGGTCTGAGTATTTCCACTTACATCAGTGTCCCTAAGCCTTGCATGGTGCTGTTAGATGTTAAAGTGATGGAGGTTTTTCCTAGAGCTACCAGCGTGGAGATGAGACTAGAAAATTATTCCATTCCTGCACGCCAAAGGCACAGACGATTACAATTTTGCTTCTGACTCCTACTCATCCCGCCTCGTAGAGATCAGTTTAATCATGGCACATGATCAAAGAGATTGAAACGAAGAAACCAATAACCAAATGGCTGCAGTCACTCTGCTGCAAAACTTGAATGGAGATAAGGACTGTAATTTTGCTGTGGGTTAGCCTGGGCTCGGAGAGGTGAGGGATACTGTGCTAACCCCATGTGTTTTTACCCTAACAAATACTCCAGCTCCCCTGTTCCGATAATGACTCTGCTGTTAAATTGCTAGCTTCAAGTAAAAAAAAATCACTGCCTTTTGGGAGAGTAAAAGCAAAGTGTGAGACCCATGAAGATGAACAGAGCTGCAAAGAGACTTTACCTTATGGCAAACACACGCGGTGGCTCAGAGCACTTGTGGGCTGCGCTCCCAGGCACAAAGCCCAGCATGTCCCCTGCTCTCTGTGTACGGGCCAGCTGCAGACCCTACAGCATCTTGCCCTCCAGCTGAGCACCAGCAACACACCACAAATGGGCCCTTAAACCCACCATCCCGCTCACAGGGCAGAGCAGTTCCTTTAATGATGGGTTAGCACCCTCCAAGAGAAACTTCGCAGTGCAGGGCACGTGTATTCCACCCACTCCTCCTCTTCCTCCTCGCCCGCTCCTGGCACACCACCCACAGACCACGCCAGCCACCCTTGGCAGCTCCTCAGAGAGCTCCACCAAAGCAGAGCCAGATGGAGCTGCCAGCTCGCCCGTATGAGACGGCACAGGCTTTTCAAGCTGCCTCTTCCCAGGGCTGCCTACTCCCGCGTGGGAGGTGTCAGCGAGGCACGTGTTGCTTCCACCAGTGAGTGGTCCTCCAGCATGTCCAAGTGCCACCAGCAGTGGCACTGAAGCATGTGCTTGGTCATCCTGCAGAGCTGCTAAGCATTAAAGTCAGCTCAGATAAGCACCATGTCACCTGGGTGGAGAGTAATTCAAGGCAGCATATCATGGCTGCTGACCCAAAAGCAGAAGGATGATATTTTTGTGGTCACCCTGCTATGTGAAAAGCCTCTGCGCAACAAAATCCTCGGCCACGGACCCTGACATTGCCCACTGCCGTGCTGAAGTGGTGCCAGCAGCAGCATTCCCAGCCTGGGAAGTGAAAATCCTGGGAAGGTCTTCCTCCTTGCACACTCTCACTTTTTATTCCCATTTGCAACTTTGGGAGGACCACACGAAAGAACATCTGCCCTGATCCCTTAGAGAGACCTGCCCCAGGCATCCCACGGGATCCGCTGCCTGCAAGGACAGGCTGGCTGGTGGCAGAGGAAGGTGTCACCTGCTGTGGTACACATCTCCATGTGGAAACAAGGTGTTTGTGCAGGGTGAAAAAAGCCAGGACCACTGCAGGCTGGTGGCTCTGGCAAATCGCATGCTTAAGTAATATCCTGTCTTTAATCCCCAGCATTTTGCTACCTCGGTAAAGCCAAGCACACACTAGGGAAGAAGAACAGGCATCCTGCCTGCACCCCAGCTCACCTAAAGGAATTCAGGTGCTGGCCACACTGCAGACACTTGCCTCAGGTTGCTGTGGGGCTTTGTTGCCGTCCTGAGCCCACTGCAACCAGTGGTGCTGGGAATGCCACCTTTGGAAGATGGGAAGGGGCTAGTACAGGACCACACGGGAGCTGGCAGGAATCAGCACTACTTGGGAAGCAGGGCACAGCCTTTCGTGGGCTGGATGAGCTGGCACAAAGCAGAGACTCGCACATCTCTACCATCGCTACAGATCAGGCTGTCTTGACACATTTATGGGAAGCTTCATCTGTGCTGGAGATGCACTTCTGGTCTCAGCAGGCCTGCTGACCAGGAAAAGACTGAGATGCTTGGAGACGCAGCATCTCCCTTGGTGAGGGCAGGCAGAAACACCTCATACTGCTCTATTTTCATGTTGGGCTTTCAGCAATCAGATAAACTGTAGGCAAAAATCTCTTGTAAATGGAGGAAAAACCCCTTTCACACCCAAAACAGGAGGATTGCGTGCTACCCTGGACCCCAGGGATGCTGCACAGGGGACTAGCACCTCCTTGAGAGCCTGCCAGGACGGGATGTGGCGTGGTGCAGCACCGAGGGTGGCACGGCATGCCCAGGTGGGCCACGGGCTGTGTGTGCGTCTGTCAGCACAGCTGGAGCAGCATGCAGCACAGGACAGTGAAGAGGACTGCCAGGCCACAGGCAGCCTCCTTGTTTTTCCCTTACCTCTTTGGCAAAGACCTCTCTGGGGTCAGCCCAGGCCAACATAAGATGCAACCTTTAATTACATGAGTCCAGTTTTGCAACCACCTTTGTTCACCACTGAAGAGCCGCATTTAGCCCTCTCGGCTCTGCTCTGCTCTCCATCTCTGCATCATTTTTAGCTCAGTTGGCTGCAGCCTGCAGTGTTGGGCTGCTACCAAAGCAGCTGAACCCAAGAAACATTTTTTTAATGTAATCACTTTTACACTGCCACTGTTGAATGGCAGGAGAGACAGCGTTGCATTCTTCTGAGGGATGTGGACTGGGCCCACCAGCGGTGATGGTGGCATCTGCTGCATCAGGCCTAAGGCCACCATCTCTTCCAGCAAGAGGGCTCAGGACGTACTGTCCACTGTGAGCAAGGGTAGTGGTTGTCACCTGCAGCAGATCCCACAAGTGATACTGGACACATGATAATAAAAGAAATATACAAGAAAATCCCCTTCACCCCCTCTCTGCTGGCCTTCACCCAGCGCATCCCTCCACTGGCTCAGCTTTCTCCATGGTAACAGATGGATTTCAAGGTCCATCCCCTTTGGCGATGCTGGGGTGGGCCGGCGGGAGACAGATGGCGACGGAGGGGAGAAGGGTCCAGATCCTCCCGAGTGGCAGAAACTGCAGGAATTCCTGTTGCTGGAGCCAAGACGCTGACCTGGAGCTGAGGGAGGGAGGGAAGGCGGAGGCGCGTGGCTCTGCTGAGCCCGGAATAGCAGAGCAGCTGCTAAGTTATCAGTTATAATTATTACAGCATATGGGAGGGAAAGAATAGCTCTCAAGGGCAGGAAAACAAATAAGAAAAGGCGGGCTGCTGCAGGGCTGAGCTGTGGGGAAGAGCGGCACTTGGCACCGCGGCACGTCCCCGCTGGGTGGCAAGGGCATGGAGGGACACCTCTTCCCCTCCGCAGCCCCGGTAGGGGTTTGGGTGCAAGTATTTGCACCCACAGCACCAGGTGCTCACCCATCTGCCACAGTGCCTGCTGCCTGCTCAGGGGCATGGGTGTGCCAGGGAGGGGATGACACCGGCTGGGACATTACAGAGGGACGGAGCATGGCGTGCTCCCCACTGGTCCCTTTTCCCATGCACGATTCTGCTGCTTGCTCTGCAATTTGGCAGGAGCCGTCAGCTTCCGTGCGTGCTGTATGGGCAGCAGGTGGGAACGTTGCAGCACCAAGTGCCTGCACGATGCGGTTTGGAGGGAGAGCACCCAAATTTCTCATCTAGGGATGCTGGCAGCTTGTGTGCAGTGTTGCATGGGGAGACAGGGCCTGCAGCATGAAGCATCGCTGCACATGCCAGCCCCTGCAAGGCACGGCAGGAGCTGGAGCAAACACCTGCCCTCGGCTTCAGGAGGCACCAACGAGCCCCAGCAAACCAAAGCAGGGCTGAAGAGGAAAGCCTTGGGGACAGGCCCTGCATGGGACAGCCTGCTCTGGGAAAGCCATGGAGAAGGCAGAGGTGACACGCTGCAGCACAGGGGAGAGCAGGAAAATTTGGAGGTGATTAACGGTCACGACGGAGGAGCATTGACAGCCTCTCCTAATTTCCATGCCACTTGGAAAATAAACATTGTAATCCCTTGTGGCTGTTATTATTCTGGGCTTTCATTATTAAAAAGAATATATATGTATGACTACAAGTCTTTGGAAACGTGGAGCCACTGGCAGTTGCGCCAGCTGCACCCTACCTTTGGGCTGTGGCATGGGGCAAGGAGTGGCGAGGGGATGCTCCCCCCCACCAAAAAGCCTGGGAGACTCAATGGAGGAAAATCCAACCCCGTCTGCCTTGTATTAAATGCAAAGATTTAAATTCACTGATTAAAGTCACAGCCACTGAGCTACAGATTGCTGGAGGCTGGGACAGCATTTTGGACCCATTTTCATGTTTGCTTGTCCTGTGCAACAGGCACGTGGCCGCAGAGATGGGGCAAGATGAGCAGAAAATGTTACTTGTCCTGTTCCCATGCTCTGATTGCTTTTCCCTGGGCACCTGCTACTGGCTACAACTGGAGACGACACAGGACCAGGGGTGAGGGGTTAGGGGGTTAGGGTTAGGAGGTTAGGAGGCTAGAATTTACTCTGCAGAGATATTCTTATGCTCCCTTATATTCACCTCTCTCCTGCTTTTGAGCTATATTTATTTTCTGTCTATTGCTGCCTCCTCCCTGAGAGCATCATGAATATCCTCAGAGCAGGTGAATCGGCACCTGCCTGATCACCTAGATCAACACCAGCTTGTCCCTGGGGCTCTCATCCCAAGCCAACCTGAATCTGTTGCAAAACGCCAGTGGCTCTGGTGAAAAGCGCCAACATCTGCCTGAGCAGGTGACAGGGAACCCTGGACCCCCTGGGTCGATGTGCCAGGACCAAAGCACACCACTGCTGGGCTGAAGCCAAGCGCTTGACGCGATGTCTCCTGGCAGTGGGTGGGACACAGCTGTAGATAGGTGCTGGGCACCCGCTGGTCCCACAGGAGCCTGGGAGATGCCCTTCAGGTCTGGTACCTCACTTGGACATGCAGCATGGACAGCTGCTGAACTGCAATGATGCTGCAAACAAAACTATGGCAGAAGCACTGGAAATAGGAAAGATGGTTCAAGCTCCGCGATTTAGAATAGGACTAAATCACATGTGGCAGGCAACAGCCCCAACACCCATTAACTCAGTCAAACCCTGCCAGCATCCCTGGATCCTTGCTGAGACAGGCGCGGTGCTCGGGGAGTGAAGCACCAGCTCTGCAGATAGCACATATAAGCTGGCCTGGGTGAAAATCAGGGAGGCAACACCAGTTTGCACCAGCTGAGAATCTGCCCCAGTGCTTCGTAAACCACTGTCCCTGCCAGAAGAGCTGTGCCCCCACCCCACGTGCCCTGGGGTGCTGCTCAAGGACTTGCTTGGGTAACACACCTCCATGGGCAGGAGAAAAGGACTTCTGCCTTCCGGTGAGGCTGAAATGCTGCTTGATGGCTGACAGTGTGGGGATGACCCAACAACACAACTGAACCTGGAGGTGCTCTGCACTGAACCAACACCTCAGCAGAGAGGAAAGCAGCGAGCCTGAAATTCACAAAGCCGCTTGGTCCTTGTCTCCTCCATCTGCGGTGACCCGGGGCAGGGAAGGGCTGCAGCAGGGCAGATGGGGGCTGTTCCCTGGGGCAAGTCATAGCTTGGGGCATCTCGAGTGAAAGGATGGAGATTCTCACAGCCTTTCTAGCGGAGATCAGGTGGAAGAGAAAGGTCCATGGAATGTGGAAAGAGGGGCAGGCCACTTGGGAAGAGTACAGGAACGTGGTGAGAGCATGCAGGGATGCCGCGAGGAAGGCCAAGGCCCACCTGGAATTGAATCTGGCAAGGGATGTCAAAAACAACAAGAAGGGCTTCTTCAACTACATCAGTAGCAAAAGGAAGGCTAGGGACAACGCGGGGCCGCTGCTGAATGAGGCGGGTGTCCTGGTGACGGAGGATGCAGAGAAGGCAGAGCTACTGAATGCCTTCTTTGCTTCAGTCTTCAGTGCCAAGGCCGGCCCTCAGGAATCCCAGGCCCCGGAGGTAAGAGAAGAAGCCCACAGAGAGGATGACTTTCCCTTGGTCGAGAAGGATTGTGTGAGGGATCGCTTAAGCGATCTGGACGCCCACAAAGCCATGGGCCCCGATGGAATGTACCCACGAGTGCTGAGGGAGCTGGCGGATGTCATTGCTGAGCCACTCTCCATCATCTTTGAGAGGTCCTGGAGGACAGGAGAGGTGCCCGAGGACTGGAGAAAGACTACTGTCACTCCAGTCTTCAAAAAGGGCAAGAAGGAGGACCCAGGGAACTACAGGCTGGTCAGCCTCACCTCCATCCCGGGAAAGGTGATGGAGCAGCTTATCCTGGAGGTCATCATCAAGCAAGTGGAGGATAAGAAGGTTATCAGGAGTAGTCAGCATGGATTCACTAAGGGGAAATCATGCCTGACCAATCTGATGGCTTTCTACGATGGTATGACTGGCTGGGTAGATGAGAGGAGAGCAGTGGATGTTGTCTACCTCGACTTCAGCAAGGCTTTTGACACAGTCTCCCATAACATCCTCCTAGGGAAGCTCAGGAAGTGTGGGCTGGACGAGTGGTCGGTGAGGTGGATTGAGAACTGGCTGAATGGCACAACTCAGAGGGTTGTCATCAGCGGCGCTGAGTCTAGTTGGAGGCCTGTAACTAGTGGTGTCCCCCAGGGGTCAGTACTGGGCCCAGTCTTGTTTAACTTCTTCATCAACGACCTGGATGAAGAGTTAGAATGTACCCTCAGCAAGTTTGCTGATGACACCAAACTGGGAGGTGTGGTAGACACACCGGAAGGCTGTGCTGCCATTCAGCGTGACCTGGATAGGCTGGAGAGTTGGGCAGAGAGGAACCTGATGAGGTTCAACAAAGGCAAATGCAGGGTCCTGCACCTGGGGAGGAACAACCCCATGCACCAGTACAGGCTTGGGGTGGACCTGCTGGAGAGCAGCTCTGTGGAGAGGGACCTGGGAGTGCTGGTGGATGACAGGTTAACCATGAGCCAGCAGTGTGCCCTGGCTGCCAAGAAGGCCAATGGCATTCTGGGGTGCATTAGGAGGAGTGTGGCCAGTAGGTTGAGGGAGGTTCTCCTTCCCCTCTACACTGCCCTAGTGAGGCCCCATCTGGAGTACTGCGTCCAGTTCTGGACTCCCCAGTTCAAGAAAGATGAGGAGCTACTGGAGAGTCCAGTGGAGGGCTACAAGGATGGTGAGGGGACTGGAGCATCTCTCCTACGAGGAGAGGCTGAGGGAGCTGGGCTTGTTCAGCCTGAAGGAGAGAAGGCTGCGAGGGGACCTAATAAATACTTATAAATATCTGAAGGGTGGGTGTCAAGAGGATGGGGCCAAACTCTTTTCAGTGGTGCTCAGTGACAGGACAAGGGGCAATGGGCACAAACTGAGGCACAGGAAGTTCCGTCTGAACATGACAAAGAACTTCTTCACTCTGAGGGTGACGGAGCCCTGGAACAGGCTGGCCAGGGAGGCTGTAGAGTCTCCTACTCTGGAGATATTCAAGACCCTTCTGGACAAGGTCCTGTGCAGCCTACTGTAGGTAACCCTGCTTCGGCAGGAGGGTTGGACTAGATGACCCATAGAGGTCCCTTCCAACCCCTACCATTCTGTGATTCTGTGATTCTGCCAGAGCCTCCCTGGGGGATTGTGCTGGAAGACAGAAATCCTGCCAAGAACTGCAAAAGGAGGAGGAGTGCATTTGCAGGTCTCTGCTCTTTCCACATTGGCCTTGAATTGGCAGTGGTTGAGTTGGAGTAATCAGGGTCTTGCTGGCTAAGCCCTCCCGCAGCCTGAACCCCTCCTACAGCCCTGGTTTGACCTCCCACGTCCTCCGCTCTGGGCTCAAGGCAGGATGGCAGTGATGCCAGAGCTGTCCCCATCAGGGCTCAGCACCTGGCAGGGAGCAGACGCAGACACACACACACACACAAAGTCTCCCTCTTGCACTTTTGGCCATCTTCCCAAATGCCAGCAGGACACCACAGCTGCTTTCCACCCCTGCCCATCTGTGTTGCCAGTGCAGCCCCCTCCCGCTTAGGGCTGGAAGCATTCCTGAGCAGGCATCCCACCATCCAAGAGGCAGGATGGGGACAGAGCCATTTCTGCCTTGCAATGAGACCCTTGATCCACTGAAGGGGGAAGCACTGAGAGCTACCACTGCCAGAAACGTGACCCCGCAAATACACCTTGAACCCAAGTGGGTTGCCCAGGAAGGCTGTGCAATCTTCATCCTTGCAGGTATTCAAATGAAATCTGGACATGGTCCTGCACAACTGGTTCTAAGTGGCCCTGCTTGAGCTGGAGTACTGGACCAGATGACCCCCAGAGGTCCCTTCCACCTCAGCCAGCCCGTGATTCCATGAAGGGGTCATGCTGCTTGCAGGAGAACTTCGAGGTAGGATCAGAAGCATCAGAGACCTGAGAGAAAAAGGGCAGGACTACAAGGGGAGTAAGAAGAAGGTGGCAGAGGAAAGAGCAGGGCATACAGAGCCCAAGATGAGGTATTCAGCCTCCACATCATGCTCTGTCGGGTAGGCCAGCACATCACATTGGGGAAAGTTGCCAAGGAGCAGATCTGTTGGGCCTGGCTCAAATATCACTCGTCTCTGCTATGAACCTATCTCCCAGCCCCTTGCATGCTACCAGGCAGAAAAGGTGAAGGCAACACCAAGAGAAAGGCTGAGGCAGGGTCCTGTTGGGCACTTAACAGTGATCCCAACTCTTATGGCCTCCCTGCTTCCCTGCCTGGGCTTGTATCCTGCACATGGGGTGCTCCTTCTCTCTAGCACCATCACCAGTGCCCAAGCCTTCTGCTGGGGACAGACAGGGGAGCAGGCCTTGATCCAAAACCTCAGCCACCCACAGAACACTGGGGCTTTCTGGAAGCTGGCCACAGGCTGCAGGCCAGCAGCTTGGCTCTCTGTCGGTGCAGGCAGGGTGCAGGCGGGCCTTCATCCAGCTGGGTTACACCTTGGCGGTCTTCGCCCACCTGGCCGTGTGCTTGAGGTGCAGTGCACAGCAATGGCGATGTTTTCCAAAAAGGTGCTTATAAAATCCAACATGAACTAGCTGCAGACGATCCCAAAGCTGATCCCTCCTTCTGCTCGTCTTCCGCTGTAAATTACTCACAAAGTTGCTCAATCTTAAGGTAGAGTTACTACTTTTTCTGCAGCAGCAAGGGCCTCTCCTTTGTTTTTCCACGCCACTAGTCCAATCCAAAGGTTTGTGTTTGGATTTCTGCTTTCCCTGTACTGTTCATAGTCCAAAACACTGGGATTGAGCAACAGCAGTTAAAAGGGGAAGGTGAGACTTCTCTTCTTCATAGCCACCAAAACTGACACTACATAAAATAAAAGGGAGAGGACAAATCAGGGAAAAAAGTTTTTTAGCCTAGATCCTTTTCTTTTCCCATTTAAAAATTAATTCGTTAGTGATCGTCCAGGGGAAAAAATATTTGTTGCTTTGACCTCACAAGACCTATGACTGTTTTTAATTCCTGGCTATCCTTGAGAAGCCTCACCTGGGGAGGCAGCAGGAGACATCCCCTGAAGGGTCCCAGCAGCTCTTGGGACTGAACTTCAGGACAGGGAAAGATTTGGTGACTATTTCAGGAAAACCCATTCTCCTGGAGAAGATGACCCTGTCCTGATCCTGTCTGTTGTTCCTGGTGTGCAGCACTTTTTTTGTAAGTGCTGACAGGTCCATGCTCCGACCCTGGAAGATGCTTGCCTTGGCAAGACCATGCAACATTAGCAGAGTCATTCGGGTGCTCTGGAGACACCATGCTCTGCTCTAACCCCTCTGCTCTTGAGGGGGCTGTTGCTTCAGAGGGGATCCACCACCCCTGCCTTGTTACTAGTTCCACATGTGATCCAGCAACACATGCTTCTCCTCCTGCAGCAGCATGGTGTGATGTTCCCAACCGGACTGCTGCTGTTGGCATGTCCATCTGCCGCCATGCTGCCCACCACAGTGTGCTTCTTCCTCTTCTCGCCAAGCGCCTTGCTCCTGAGGCAGATCTCCCAAATGTTTCCATCTCTTGCTTTTACAGGAATTTCACCTTTGCTTTCTCTCTCCCTGAACCTGCCAATGATGTGGCTCCTTCATGTGGCAGATCGTGCAGAAATGATTGCTCGTACCCTCGGTTAGTGTGTGTCCTGGCACAGCCCTGGTCCACGTGGGCTTGATCAGCCCAAGGCATGACCAGGAGACATCACATGCTCAGCCCTGTCTCCACAGGCAGCGTGGCCGGGGCTGATGTGTTTTGGCTGGTGGTGAGAGAGCAGATACTGTGGTACTCTCCTTCAGGCACCTGTCACGGCTCTAGATGTCCCCTGGGATGTGGATGATGCTTGCAGCAACAAGGTGGCTCAGGGATGGACAATAGACTGGTTTGGTGCTCGCTGTTGGGGAAGAAGGATCCAATCCAGCTCACAGAGCAGCAGTAAGAATTTGGGTGTTGATTTTGCCAGGCTCCACGTGGGAAAAGGGCTGGGACAGAACTGACGTGGGCTGGGTGGTGGCAGACGTTGAGTTCGTGGGACCAGTGGCCCTCATGGTCATTGCTATGAAGCCCTTGCAACCCATCAGTGTCTCCTAGCACCATCTTGCCATCAGGAGAAGGGCCAAGATCTCTGCAGGGGAAAAGCCATGGAAGAGAGAAGAGCAGCAACAAATGCTCTTCCAGCGAGGTCCTGCCTGGGAGGTACCAGGATGCCAGCAACTGCTTGCAGGCAGTGGGCTGAGCTGGGTGAGAATCAGGAGCAGGGCAGGGAAAGTAGGATGGAAGAGACAAGGCTGGGGATAAAAGGGAGAGAAGTGGCAGAGAGCTTTAACACAGCTGGGCTAAGAGAGGACTGACAGACTTGGTAGCAGGGATTTGCCCAGGGGTGCTGGGCAGCACAGCCCCCAGGAAGCTCTGCCTCCTCTGCTGAGCTCCAGGGATGAGAAGTCCCTGGTGAACAAGGGAGGAGAAGCTGGAACTCCAGCCATGCACGGTCTAGAGCCTGTTTGCAGCTTGCAGCTATGGCCTGCGATGAAGATCATCTCTTTAAGACATGCTGGGATTGCATGTAGCATCATCAGATGCCCTATAGCACCACTGATGCCCTATAGCACACAGCGTTCCAGCGCCAAGGCAGGGGTCTGGGATGTTCTCCATTACATTTTCCTACGGACATACTTCCAGATAAATCAGTTGTATAGTGATACAGCAAGCCACCACCAGCATATAGTGCATTTGGGGGCATCGCACAAGGCCAGCACACTGAATGCTGGAGAAGGTGAAAATGTTGAGCCCACTGTACACCGAATGCCTCCCAAACGCTCTGGAGCTGCTTCGGTTTGGTTTCTGAGTCTTTTTACTTTTAAAAGTTACACTTGTGAGACTCTCTTCTTCCCTCTAGTGTCCATTTCAAGATGTTCCTCTTGCTCTTCAAATTCGGCTGCGGCTTGCCTGGTTGCATGTGCAGTCACTCTCTTCCTCAGGCGCAGGTTTTACATTTATAAATGATACCGCAACTGCCCATCCAGGAATGTGACCCTTTATTTTTCTGTTTTACACTGTGCCATGCGGGAAGATCCCGTTGCAAGGCCATCATCCCCTGGTGTGCTTAAAAATTATCTCAGTTGGTCCCTTCATTTTAGCACGATTATGCTGAGCTCCTGCTGCGGATGCACAGGCGCAACAAGGATTTTGATGGCAATGGGGAGAGGATATGCCTCTGGCGGATGCCTTGGTTGAGGGACGGGTCAGAACAAGGCCCTGCTCTTGTTGCCTGTGTAAGACCATGCTACACCTCCTCGCAGATCACACGATTTGTCCTTGGGCCGTAAGAAACCAGTGCACAGCTGAAAAATTACTTCTCTGCTCCTAAGGTTTGATCAAGGCTGTCACCACAAGGTTGTCTTTCTTCTAGAGACAGCAAGAGACCTCCCAGGCAGGATTTCCACTACCTGGGTCACCTCCCAGCCAGCTGGACTGCTTTCTAAAAGTCCAGCCAGCATTTCTCTCTCTGGGGACAGAGATGACAGACATCCTCCTCTTTTGGGGACCGGGCAGCAGACCTGCCCTTCCAGATGCATCTGCAGCAGAGCAGCTCTCCACCTGCAGCACCATCTCACAGTCTGCTGTGGCACCCTGAATTCAGTCCAGGACAAGCCCTTCTTGCTGTCACACGGCTGCTGTGCCCTGCCTTACCCCCTGCCTGCACCTCCCTGGAAGGTCCAAAAGCTTCGCGGGCCTGCTCAAGGAGCCATGTACACTGACATGAGGTGTGCTGTCCCCAGCAGTCACACGCTCCCATGCCATCCCCACTCCTCAAGGATGGTCCTTTGCCTCATCCAGGAGAGGAAAGACGTTTACTTTCACACTTCCAGTATCCCCCAGGGGAACTACAGAGGAGCAAGATGCTGCCAACAATAAAAACATGGCCAGGATACTTTGGCATACCCAGAAAGCTATTGCAGGGCAGGATTCATCTCACCTGGCACTGGATGGTACCAAGCAGACATCTAAGCCATCTCAAACCCTGTTTTATCATTGTAGAGACTGGCACTACTAATGCATGAACCATCTGACTAATCATACCCCAGAAGTGTCTGTGTCCCACCACGGGTGCAGACAGTGCCTGTGGCAATGAGGCCGAGCATGTCGGGCTCTGGACGTGGTGGCAAGCCAAGGAACCACGCAGGAAATGATCCCGAGCTGACCTATCATTTGTATGTAGTTGAAGAGGAAGTGTGTATGAGACTTTCACTCTCAAAGGTCTCCTGGACTTTCTCCTCCTTGGCAGCCAAAGAAAATTTCTCCTTTTCATCTAGAAATGAAGATGAATTTGTTCCAAGTGTAAAGCAATCCCAGGCCTTTAATGTGAGTAACAGCCTCAGTAACAAGCATGACAGCCTTGAGCTGCACCTCCTGTGCAGGAGGTGGGCTGTGCACACAGCTGTGATGGGGACACTGGACAGGGCTAGCATCCCGTTTGGCCTGTTCCCAAATGGCATGCTAAGGTCCCCAAGACAGGCTGGGTGCTGCAGAGCCGGGAGGTGCAGAATGCAATACAAGTCCGAGCAGAAGCCGCCTTCACTTGTCAGGGCCCATTTGTTTGCGTGGGATGCTGTCCTGGACACGCTCCCTTCAGGAGGAGGAAGGATTTTTGGAGATTGAAATAACTGGGTGGCTGGCATGCAGCTCCCCACTTCTTTCTCTGATTATTTTTTAAAGCTCCACCTGAGCAGAACCTTCCAGTGTGCAGGGCAGTACCAGCCACTCCAGGAGGGCTGCTTGCAAGACACCAGCTAAGTGATGCTGAGAGGCCTCCTGGATCAACTGTGCTTCTGCTGGCTCTGAAGCATCGTCGCTTTGGGCCAAATCCCTTTGCTTCAAGCCCGACTCCCTGCAGGGCTGCTGCTCCCAGCTAACCACGCCCTCCCTTCGCAGCATGCATTGATGAGACTTAGCTCCTCGCAGAAAACTCTTCCCCGCAGAGTTGATTTATTAATAGGTGAGGGGGGAGCAGTTCTCGCCCCTCTGTCCTGCTTGCTCACTAGATACCAGTTTGGCAGCCAGCAGCAAATCCCATTAAGGCAGTGAGATACTTAAAGGCATCAGCAGCTCCTGGCCCATTACAAGAACAAGCGGATGGACCCTGGTAATGTACATCCGAAACTGGTTGCATCCAACTGGAAGCAAGGATCCTACCAAGATAAATATTAATAGAGACTGCAAATGCAGGGATGGGAATCAGTTCATTCATTAAATGTCTCTGTCTATATCCAAGGGACCAACACAGGATTTTAAGAGAGGAAACAGCGACAAGAAAACCCACAATGAAACTCCCCATATATTTCCCTTTTGGGCCACGAGAATGGAATTCACGGGTAGCCTGTCATGTCTGACATTTCCTAATTAGCCTATTAAAGCCCTGGCTGGCTTTTACATTTTCTAGATGAAAAAGGTGGAAAGTAGATGAGCAGAGGCTAAAACCAGAGCAATAACTTCCTCTGTGCATCTGTTATAGCTGTGCAGATCTGACCTGCAACAGCCCTGTTTATTTTGCTTGTCCTGGAAACCGTGACAGAGAACAGTGCGCAGCTCTGCGAAAACTTGAGATGCACCTGCTACCGGCAGAGAGGAGATTGCCAGCCCTTCTTCACCATTAGGTCAGGCTGTGGTCGCAAGCTTGTTCTCTTAACAACCCTCCCTGCTGCTCCATGCACGACAGCCTGTCACCAGGTCTTGTTATGCATTTAGCTTCAGAGCACATACTCTTGCACATACCGCTCAGCAGCTCAGCTGCCCAGAAAGGACGCAGCAAAGATGGCATGCAAAAAACTCATGCCTCTGACAGAACTGTCCACCAAGGCTTGGCTCTGCTACTTGCTAAGATTCCATGTGCTGAGAATGAATTAGTCTTCCTCCACTCCCTCTGCCAAAACCGTATTAACAAGATGTGTGCACGATGGAGGGAAGTCAGATTCCTACTGGTGCTGCTGCTCTGCTGCCAAGTTGCTTCGCCTTCCTCTCTGTATGCATGAAACCAGCCCCTGTCCTGCTGGGTAACACAGCTGGAGATCCAGTTCAGGAAAGCAATGCCCAAGAGCTAAGCATTGTCACCTTGCCGAGCATGGGAGCATCCTTATCTGGCCTCCTGCCCCGCGCTCCGGGCACACAGTCAGTAGTGCAGCTTGAGACCGAGCATGGCTCCCAGAGAAGCATGGGGCATCCTGCCCACAAGGTCCGAGAGCAGAGCTTTTGCTTTTCTGCACCTAACCCAGAGGTTCAGGTGAGAAGAGTGGCATCAAGATGCCCCCCTGCAAGTGCCCCAGGGCCCCCAGCTCCCGACATCACCGCTTTCTGCTGCAGGATGGTGCCACTAAAGCCACAGCGCTCATGCCAACTGCTTCGCTCCTCAGGCCTTCAAGTCAGGTCTGGACACTAAATCCTCATGGTGGCACTGCCAGGACACATGGCTTCAAGCCCGTCTTACATACCCACCCCTACTGATACGCACCTGAGAACTTGTTGCGTCACCAGCCAATGCAGTGATCAACAGGACACCTTCTCCTGTCTCTGCACGCACATGCCACACCACCACACAGCATGCGGCTGCCTTGGTTAGGCTATCAGGGGATCAGAGTTGGTTAGTAAGGGGTGGGGTGGCTGTTTTGAAGGTCACACACTGCCTGCACCCCTGAGAGCTATCACTGGGGTACCTGAAGGGAAGTTAAAACAGGAAACCATGAGTGAAATGGTTTTGATGAAGCCCTCAGCGACTGTTACTGCCCGCACATGAGGGCAGAGCTTTTTTACATTTCTCCATGCCCTCTTTGCCACCACAGAGAAGCTCCTTGTTCCATGCACATACAGACCCAAATTGTGTTTGCCGCAAGATGAGCTCGCAGGTGCTTTTGAGAGTACATTCCAGATCCATACCCAGAGTTTTGCATCTGCATGTGCAGACCCATCTAGCTGACCCAGTTTCCATGCACAAAAAACTCACTTCTGCTTTTTGTTCCCCTCCACCCCTTTGAAATCAAAGAGGAAACTGAGGAGGCTCTGATTATTTGGAGAAGACAGTCCTACCCATCACCCACTGATACAACCCTGCCTATAGAGAAGGGCCTGATTGTCAGCAGTGCTGACTGCCAGCGAGGGCTGAAGACTTCAAGCAGGCGGGGATGGCGCAGAGCATTTCTGAGAACTATGCTGCCACTTTCTTCTTTCTTTTATCAGGTCAGGAGGTTTTTGGTGTTGGTCATGGTCAGTGACAGTGGCAAAAAGTCAAACTTAGGAGCCTGTTTAAGGTAACAGGCACTGTTGTTGGGTGACATCTGACGGGAAATCCTGCCTGCATCCATAGTATTGCACAGAGTCACATGCCACAGAGTTTTAATGATTTGTGATGGATGATTTCCTATAGGCCTCTCCAAAACTGAAACTAGCTTCAAGCTCCAGACAATTTTATAGGAGAAAGTGGTGTGTCACCACAACAAGTCAAAGTTTTGGGGCTTTCTCTATTATTCTGCTCCTCTATGTTAAGCTGACCAGTAGAAAGAAGACCTAAACCAATTCATTAACTCATCATGTAATTACTGTTTTATCAACTGATTTAAAAATATATATCTAACATAGCAATTTAAATTGGAAAAAAAATGTGATGACGTTTGGTTTCAGACTGCAACATAAATAAAGTTGTAAGGCACAGTTATTTGGATCAGTATCTCACAGCTGGCAGTCTCTATAACAGATGTTTTGAATCTTACTGAATATTAAGCAATATTGCCCTATTGAAAAACCAAGAGATTATTCCCTTACTTCCCTGCCTTGTCTTTGCTGCAGGATTACTTGAAATTACTCAGTCATATGAAATTGGAAAGTCTATTTGATCTAAAAAAATAGAGGTGGGATGCCTGACTCTAAAGGTACACGCAGGGGATGCTCTGACACCTCTTTACAGAGCTCAGCTCTGCTAATGAAATTCCAGTGTGCAACATCTATCCATACGAAGTGAGAGAAATCCTGCAGGTAGCTATGGAGCAAACGTTAATATTGGGATGAGCCACTTGGTCAGCATTTACTCCCATAGCGATGCAGGCAACAGGAAGCTTGGATGCCTGTGAATGGGGTGAGCTCCTACAGGAGCGTTAGCACTGAAACCACCCAGCCTTCCTGCGCTCTTCCCCTTACAACCCGCTCCAGTCAACGCTTCCTCTCAAGCCCTTAGCTTTGTCCCTTGTGTGTTAGACACCCAGGACTGCAAATGATACACCGCAGATCTGCTGCTAGGTCAGGCAGACGAGCATGAGAGGGAAAGCCCTGTGTCCCTCTCCTCCTCCAGCCCACGCCACAAACTGCAGGCTCCATGCTCTGCTTGGTTCAGCGTCCCTGCCTGATGCAGAGCAGGGCACAGTGTGGATGAGAGGAAATACATTAAGACTCATTCTGTTTTAGTGCATGAAGGCTGCAAAAATAACCCTGTTTTCCTGTAATAAGAGGTTGATTAGCTCTTCTGTTGATCTGCGGGTGCTCTTTAAAGAAGGCATTTCTGGACCAGCTGTAGCCTTAATTGAGGCAAATCATGTCATTTGTTTGAACTGCTCTACTTGTGCAGCTCTGCATTTAGCTTGCAGAAGAGGCTGAAAGATAGCATCAATCCTTCAAGACTGTGCTGTGTACAGGGCTCCAACATATGCAGCCACCTGGGTATCTTCTACGACCAGGGACTTTTGTTCTGAGATGCTGTTGCAGCAGTGGGTCTGTCTGGCAACGACTGTAGCATGGCCCTGGCAGTCAGGGGCCAAGCAGTGTTTGTCAGCCCAAACCTCTCCAAGGCTTTTATGGATGAGCAGACAGCTGGCTGGTGGTGGTTGATCTCTACAGGAGGGCTCTCATCCGTGACTGGCCTGAGGAAAAGAGAGAAACACTGTAGCGAAATCGCAATCTATATTTGAGCATCAGCCTTCTCCCCATTGGCTCTGCCATCTCCCGCTCCGAAAATTGAACTGAAAGCTGCCAGGCCTGGGAACAGCACAAGGCACGCCAGCTTCCCACACAAGGCATGCACTCTTTGCCTATATCGCTCTATAATGACTACGTTAGCTTCAAAATCAAGGTGTCATGTCACAGCTGCTCCGTTTTGTTTCTTCAAAGAAGCAACGCGACGCTAATCTTACGGTAAGCGGGTTTTGAAATAACCATGTTTTTGTGCATGTCACACTTATCTAATGCCTACTTTATTTTCCAGAGCTCTTTCTAACATGAATTAATGTAAGTTTCAAGAGAAAAAAAACAAAGTGGGATGTCAGGACCTTATCCTGGGGTTTACCTGAAGAGAGTCTTGAACAAGCGCCACTACAAGAGCTCTGCAACAAACATGGGCATTGGCCTTGTGTGGGGAACATGGCAATGGAGCAGTAAGCACACAGGAAAATTCTGGGCTATTACTCAAGAAAATACAAAATTTCCAACGCTCAAGCTATAAGGAACATGAGAAAATGTTTCATTTAGTGTTAGACATCAAAGGTAAATGTCAGCACAAATAAAGGAGTTCTTTTTACAGAAGAGGCAGGAGACTCCAGAGACAACACAGAAGTCTGCTTTTTCCTGCTGTGAAATCCCTTCTGTTTTACCCAGAAACACTGCAGGCAGTGCTGCTGGCAGCGCGCATACCTGATGCTTGTTGATCCAACAGCTGCTGGTCCTGAAATAGGCTGGTGCTGCCCTTGGGATCTGGAGGCAGTCGGCACGTTGTGCTGGTTCAGGAGAGCAAGTTCCTTGCCCAGAGGCTGGGCCGAAGTTTCTTGATGAACCCTTGACTGGCACCGCTCTGTCCACTGCCTGTCCTCCTCTTGGCTGGGCATTTTTAGGTGTCTTATTCTGCGGTTCCTCATTTTCCAGAGTCTTGCTGCAACACCCTTTACAGCTGCAGGTGAAGCGTTTTTTGGAGGGGATGGAATTAGACAACAGTTTGAGTTGGAGAACACTGCTCCTTCCTGAGCCTGTGATGAACCTGAAACAGGGAAGGAAGCGCAGTGATTCACCAGTTCATCTTACTCTTAAATGACTGACCCAGTGACTGATAGGTTTCAGAGAACGCTGTGTGATGGAGCTGGGAGGGAAGATGTGTCCTGGGGCACACAGTAATATTCGCCTTGTTGGATTGCTTCCTCTGATAGCTGGAGGTTTGGTCTACTCGGTAGCCTCCCTGCCAGTACTGCTGGTGATGTGCCAAGCACTGGAACTGCTCATGAGCCATGCACAGCTCAAGAGGGACAGACTAGCTCACCCATCCTCCTGTTCTCAGGCAGGATCATATCTGCATAATTTCTGGCCAGTGTTTGTCCCGACTTGTTTTAAACACCTAAGGACCCCATCCAGCAATCTGAAATTCAAGCCACAGGAATAATCACAGATACGTGGATTCACTTTTTTTCTAATCAGAGGCAGAGGTGTAAGCATGAGGTTTGAGATTAGCCTTAAAATTATGGGAAGTGTTTGACAGCTAAGGAAAACATTGCACCACACGCTGGGCTACTATCTGGCTGTTCATATTTCAGCCCATGTACTCCTCAGGTGTAACACACAGAGCAGAAAAATCTTGTTGCTGTCTTATAAACACAATGTGCATGCATATATGCTTGAAACCATTCTATATATAGCAGGGATCCGATTGCTCTTGTCTATTAAAAGAACTGACTGTATCTAAGCACCTGATTGTGCAAGATCCAGGGCAGGAACGCAATTCGAAGAATGTGCCACCAAAACCCAGGCCCAGAAAGTTCAGCTTTATAGCTCCTAACTGATGGGGACGTATTTTACTGCTTAAGTAACTACATAAAACTGATATGAAATTTTCACTGAACAGTTTCCATCATACTAAAAGCTTTAAAAAAGTCTAAATTTCATAGGGCTTTTTATTTGTTTTTAAGTAAAGACACTCTGGAAGACTGGTATGCCTGACTCCAGAGCCTAAAATGACACTCCATGGCTTCCAAACAGTGCAGATTATATACATCTGATGCTGCAAACACTTTTAAATAAGAGTGGTTTCACTCAGATTACTTGTCCTTTCCTGGTCAGAAGGATTGTTTCCAGCAACAAGTTCTTCTGTGAGAAAATCACATTGGGTAGGACACACTTCTGAAGCTGAGCGTTGAGGCATTTAAATACCTCTCCAAATCTTGACACAGTCTCAAGTCACAGAGGTCAAGTATATTTTTAACTGCCTTGCTGAACAAAGTCTATCAGTTGCTGAAGTTTTATCCAGTATTTGCTCTGCAAATATGTCTGTTAGTGACAGTGGGCAAAAGCTACTGGGTTTGTGATTATTTGAATCTTGGTTATTATGGCCAGCTGCTTATGATTTGGGATCTGGGTCATCCACCCTCCCTGCCTTAGGTAATACCAGATTTCAAACCACTCCATCGATCTTGTAACCAAATCTTACCAGATTTGGTTACAAGATGGGCAGATCCATGCGCAACCATTCGCTTTTATAGTCCTATAAGGCATGACACTGGTACGCCATGAGATGTTTGGGGCATTGTCTACACAATCTAAAAGGATGACAAGATCATAATACATCATACTCACTCTAAAGAAATAATTTTGAATCTAAAAAAGATCACATTAAATCTAAAGAGACCATGAGATCATAATCTAAGACTTTTGTGGTCACTGGACAATAGGCCATTCCTTCACGTTTCTCCAAACAGCTTCTGTTCTTCTTAAGGAGATATTGTTTATATTACTTTTAATACACAGAGGCTTTGAATACTTTAATGATACTTCTGTTTTTTCCAAAGTATATGACATTTTTCCAAATTTTAATAGATCCATTTTTGTCCTTGAAAGAAATGTAAAACAAAAGCTCACGTTAATATTTATTGAGGAAAAAAAAAGGTGATTATTAACAATAGAAATAGACTAAAGTTGTACTTTTGTAAGCTCTTCTACTTGATATAGATTTTGAATAACCATTATTAATGTTTCTAATGTTCTTAACTATGATACTCAACAAGCAGTGAAGAGCAGGATTTCTGCTTTCATTCATGCAAATGCAATTTCAGAGAGGTCTTTGGCTTTCTTCCTGTGTGGAACAGCACTTTTAATTTTTGAACTCTTTACTGAATGCATCCCTTTGGTTGCACGTCGTTCCAGAACTCCCAGTTGCCCACTTAAACCTTAATCATTAGCTTGGCCATTATGTCCATCAGCAACAACCGGGGCAAAATATAGCTCAGTTGGAACAACAATATTTTAGACTCCCCTGCCACTGCCATAAATTAATGGCACAAAGTAAAAGACAGAGGCATATCCTTCCTCTAGGCTTGATCCTAAGCTGGTGTCAGATCAGCTTTGTTCCTCTTAATTCTACAGATCCATGCTGAAATATATCAACTGATGGTCAACACACCTGGCCACCATGTCCTGCTTAAAAACTGGAATGCATTACTTAAGGTCTGGCTCTGCAGTGGTATTTCCAAATTCCTGCTCTAGAGCACAGAAGCCACATCTTGTAAAACACTGCAGTTACTAATACACCTATCTGTGAACGGTTAGTAGCACGTGTCACTACCCAATCTTAACCCTTCCCCAGAGGCTTACGTCCAGTACCTGAGGAAGACTGGGACAGACAGGAGGGGCAAGAAGAATCAAGAGAAATCCTTTCAATGAGGTCCTCATCACAGGTCTCCCTCAACTCATCTTCACAGCTGCCAGTCAGGCTGCAGTCTTCACCCTCTCCTTCATCACGAAGAGTCACCTTCAGTGCTTGTGCAGCTTCTTCTTGCTGACCTGTTTGCAGGCACCTGGACAACATCAAGTATCACACATTTAGTTAGCCTTTGAGCTATGAATACACAGCCAGCCAGGTGCAGTTTGGCGTGGCCACACAGGCAAACACCCAGACAGTGGATTTAGTCACCCACTGTGATTTCCCGCTTTACGGGAGATACAGAAAACCATTCTAAACATATCAGCCATCTAAGCTGCCTGTGTCTGATTATCTGAAAGTGTCCTACAGTTAATCAAGTGAAATAGGGCAGATTTAAAATACTACACAGCAAAGTAAGCTCAGAGAAATAAAGCCAGGTTTACTTCCAAAATAATCACTATCTGTCTATGAGATGGGGGAATCTCAGGGAAGTGTTATTTTCCTTTCGGCCTTTCATTTGGTTAGGACAATGTGATGCTGGCAGAAAACCTCATCCATTTTCACTTCTTTCACTGGCTGAAGGTAGACACTGTCCAGGCCAAGAATGTCTTATCAGTCAGGAAAAGTAATTTCCTTGCTGTTGCTAAGCAGGCGAGCCCACCCTGCCTATGCTGGTCTTCAGCCTGGTCTAGAGAATGGTCAGAGCTTCCGTCCAGTTTCTACTCCCTTGCCCAGCCCGTGGACACTCCACTGGGGAGGACCAGGGGAAGGCTTGCCATTGAGGGGACAGCAAGGCAGGAGGCCGCGACTGTCCCTGGGAACCAGCACCAGGTAGCAAAGGAGTTTATTGTACTATTACAGCTGAAAATGAATGCCCGTTTTGCAGCACAACAATATTTCTCACCGCTTGTGCTGCTCTCTCTGTACACTCAGTTCAGAGAACACATCTTCCTGGTGCAGATCTCCTCCTCCTCCAGAGCTGTAAAAGTTTTCTGTCCTCAGACTGCAGAGCTTCAAAGGGCTCACTGCAGGTGGCTGCAAAAATGACAGAAGTTATCTCGATAACCTCAGGAGCTCTCCCCAGCTCCGCTTCTGGATTGTAGATTTTAGAAGGCATTGAAGTTCACTGTTACTCCTCAGTTTTCAGACCACCCCTTACCATTTTATTGCCCTTCAGTTTTATGAAGCCCCACGCCCCAGTCACACGACACTGTTACAGCTTGAGGAACCCAGGGTGGCAGTAACAAAAATGTTGATTCATATCTTGCTGGTGTATAAGCCTGTAGCATCCATGCCAATAAGTGTATTAAGACCAGTACCACAGAAACGGCATCATTCAGCGTATGACTGCAGTCCCCTTCCACACCCTACTTTAAAACACACAGTAATTCACTCAAATATTCAAATTTATTTCAGAAAAGCTTCCAGTACTCAGGCAGTGGCAGCAGAGAGACATAGGACAGACACATTTTTTCCAGCGGTTCTCGAACATCTGTTGTCAGCATTAAGTGAGGCTGCTGACAGCACAGTGATGCAAGTGTCCTGTACATGCTGTTTCCTTGATTTAGCACAGCCTGTTTAAACGTACACATGTGCATCCGTGGTGTGTTGCTGAGCCAGACTGCACCCTCTTATGCACATGGGTATCCTCTCACTAAGCTACTGCTCAGCCAGGATGATACAAAATGTGCCGCCAGCAGCTGATACATGATTTTCACATATTCCTTTACAGCTGATGGTTAATTGCTGCTAGCACATGGGCACCTTTGTAACATCAGGGCAATAGAATCTCCATCCTCCTCAGGAACAATTGCATGTTGGGGGACTTCTGGGCTACAGAAGACAGAAAGATGCCACAAACCACAGTGGGATTTCAGTTTATCCCAGGATTTATGGGGGTCTCCACACAGGAATATGAAGTACACAAGAAAAACATACACCTAGCTTTTGCCTTCTTGCACGGAGGGCCTTGGTGGGGTTCCCACACATAACTTGACCGAGTCCTAAGAGAAAAGTAAAAAGAAAATATTTTACTCCAGCGTTTAACTAATGGTGCTGTCTCTGAAATAAGTCAACATCATTTCCCATAGATAGGAGGATGTAATATTTTATTGCTTAGGTTCACAGTGTCAACTGGCATGGCCTGACACTGCTGCTAAGAGTCAGTTTCTCTGTTTCTACTAGAATCTGTCTCCTTCTGCTCCTGCCCTGCCTCCTCCACTGCGCTGGTGCAAACATCTGTGTGGCCAAATGGTGAGTCAGATCAGGGAACAGATCCAGATTAAAACTAAACATGATATTTTGGGTTTTTTCCTGTTTGTTGTGCTGGGTTATTTTTCAGCTGGATCTTGATCAGAACCAGGTTCCCCATGTGGCTATGCAGATGCTCTCGCCAAAAACAAGAGACAAGGCAGCAAAGGGGCAGGAAGAAGCAGTGAACATTGAGTGAAACTGACTGTATCAGTAGTGCTAGCTACTTAAAAGTGCACGTGAAATTATGGTGTCATTCCCCGGCTAGCTGTACTTGGTTTCCATGTACTTTTTCCAAATATGCACTCAGCTGTTGACACTGAATTGCTTCATCTAGTTCATCATCCTGAGTCCTACCTATAGCAAGAGACTGAGGTGGGACTGGTATCTGAGAGAAGCAGCCCACAATGCTGGGAAAACAAACACCATCTTCCTATCTAATCTGCATTCTATGGGCCATTGGAGTTGCACTGTCAAGGTCTTTCCAGGAGCCAGGTAAGGATGTCTTGGGAAGTGCTAAATATTGTACCAGAAGTGTACTCCCTTTCCATCCAGCTGTCCCCAGGAACTGCTAACTTGGCAGTACTTCCAGGTGGCCAGGGCACGAAGGGCAGTGGAATACATCTGTAGATCAGGTATGTAAAGTCAAGGAGCTGACTCCTTTTGTTGAGGGACCCACCCCTGGAAACCCAAAAGAAAGTGCTCATTGACAGCAGCAATGCTGCTGCAGTATGAGACTGCAGTACACATAGTTTGAGCATATCATCCAACAGGGAGTGCATGTGTATCACCATGCCTTTCTAGAGGATTATCTTGGACCACCCTCCTATGACTGAACAAGGTGACTTAAGTGAGTCCCAGCTAGGCAGACATGTAATTGAAAGGGCTGAGCAGGACAGCTTTTGACAAGGACCGAAAGGCAACTTCAGCAAAGGAGCACCATTGCAGTATGGGGCTGTCAAGAGGGACAGCAGCACATAAGGTATGGGGGTGAGGGTCTGAGAAGGCGGAAGCCCAGGTGACTTGCATCTGCTGCTGCAGGAAGAAATAAAGGAAAGCCCACGCTAGAGCAGGTGAGTCCCATGGATATGCTGAACCTGATGTAGCAGTGGCATGGGTGGGTGGTATTCAAATCACCCAGGCTTTCATCAGTCATAATAACATTCAGAAGTAGGTGGAGGTGTGGGAAAGAACAGGATTTAAAAACATACATTACCATGTGTCAAATCACTGGAGTCATCTTCTGGGAACAGCACATCAGAAACAGTGGGATCTGGAAGAGGACAGCCACTGTTCAACAGGCGGGCATTGATGCATGTCCCTGCTTTAGCAGACCACTGCGCAGTTCCAGGTCTGGAATTTGTCAGGGGTCTTGGGCAACATCCAGACTGCCTTGCTACTGCCCCAAGATATGGATCTGAGAGAGAGGTTTCACTAGTGTAAGCACATTTGTGCAAGGCTTCAAACCACACCATCATCGTCCACTGTCAGTACAGTGACTGCTGCTGCACACTTTAAGCTGTAGGGGACAGCAAAATCTGTCATTGCAGCTACAAGAAACATGCTGGAATGGGTCAATCCTGGAGACAGTGGGCTCCCTGGTGCTGCACACAGTCCCCTGTAGCTGCCCTCTGCAGACAGCAGAACCTGGGGCCCCACTACAAAACCAAAGTCCCTTCTCACCCTCCTCCTGCTCCTGGGCACCAGGGACAGGCTGCTGGCTGAGGATGAGGTCAGCAACCGCTCTGTGCTTGCTGCCTGCCTCCGATTGCTCCACCAGTGAACCCGGATGTGTCCAGGGCCCCACTACTTCCCCTGCCTGCATGCCTAGGGTAAGAGTAAGCTGCTTCTCATTTAACTGCCCACTTGCCTGCGGGGGGACCACTGCAGGTTTGCCACAGGCACAGTCCAAGCCCCCAGTCTTAAAATATATAGCTTAAATGCTCAGGCACAACACAGATGGTGACATTCACCTTACCAGAGCCATTAGTCAATCAGGGAAAACCACATACCAGGAGTTATGGAAATCTGGGAATAGCAGTGACAGATTTTTCCAGTACTGCCTCAGAGACAGATACTTCTCTACCACAGAAGGAAAGGTAAAAACTGAGTTTTTGTAAAGGTGCAGGGCAGGGTGGATTATACAAAAGCTAGCAAAGGCAGACAGAGCCTTGTCTTCTTACCTGCCCAACCGCCAGCTGCCCTGGGAGCACAGCACAGCTGTAAGAGCAGCATGTGCAGCCAACAATCCACAGGAGACCGAATTTCATTTTGGTGCCTAGATGAATAGTGTGCTTTGTAAAGTGTTGAGCATCTACCAGCTCCACATTGGAGCAATCAGTTCTGCAATAATACAGCCATTTCCTTAAGAGCTGAGTGTTAGGGACCTTTAAAATATCTTGGCCATCGTTGTTAATACAAACCCATGAAATACACAGTGCGTGAAAAGCACCCGAGTCAACATGGCTATAGAAAAGAAAAAAATATGGGGATGTCTAAACCTGACCATATGAGCTCATCAGGTTAGAGATGAAGGCAAGAATCTAAGTCTGGTTACACTAGGAAATAACACAAATTCACACTTCTGTGCTCTGTCCCTACCTTTTCTGTCAGCCCACTTTGTTAACTAGTTTTCTGAACCATAACTGATGTTGCCAAAGCAGGATCACTGAGGGATCAGATTTAAACGGATTTTTTTCCCTACCATAACTACTATTACAACTAATGATTTGGACCCACAGGGATTAAATAAATGACAAATGTATGTACTTATTCCAAAACAAATTAAATTTTTAATGGAGTACAGTTGGCAGGCAAACCACAACTAGGGGGACTGGGAAGCCAACTGCATTGCCCACACTAATGGGAAGCAACAGGAGCAGTTATAGGAAATACTTTGTAATATTTAATGGTATGTGATAAAGTCCATGTAGCATGATACGTAAAAGCATGGACATCTAAACTATAAGCAAGGCTACAGGCAAGGGGACAACAGATTTATTTTCAAACCATTTACTCTCTACTAATGAATGTAGTGGACTTCATCACAGAGGCAAAGAAAATAGAATAGATCTATTATGAGACCACGCAACCTCAGTTTCTAGGATGTTGCTGCCATTGATGGGTGGTGACCAAATTGCCTTTCCTGTTATGAAACTGGAGTAGGAAATCCTGCTACGTCCATGCTACATGGGATTGACTGCTACCATGGAAAAGGCTGTGAATAGCTGTTGTTGAAACATTCCTTTCCAAGCTTTGCTTCTGCCCATCACACAGAATAAATGTTAAGTACAGACTCTCAGCTACTGCTGGATTTGCTTGATGCTCTAGCACTTGTCCGCATTTTTCTGATCTTGATGCCCAGGTTCGGACAGCTTTCATTTAAATCTGCACTGTGCCAAATTCCAGCTTCCTCACTTCCCAAGTGAAAAAGACAACGTTGTCTTCATCCCTTCGCTATAATTAAACTTTGGCTTTGAAGAGGCCAGCTTGCTCTTCATCTTTCTTATTCTCACATCATAACCCAAAACACGAACCCCGGTAGGATATCTGACATACCTAACCATAAAATGTCTCCAACTAAACCACCTTCCTTGATGGATTCCTTGATGATTAGACAATCCTGATGCATCTTCTTTGAAGGAAGGAGAGCAGTTTGGCTTGCTGGTATTTCGTCCAAATAGTCCAAGTGGGGAATGATTTTTTTCACTTCAGCTCTGTAATTATAATCTGTTTCCTGGAGAAATTAAGAAAGCGGTCACACGAACAGTTTATTTAACAGACTGTGCACGTCCACCAGCAGCAGAGCAGTGTTCAACTTGTATGACTGTCATATAACTCAAAATGCCTTCTATGAGGCAAACCTATTCACCTCATTCAACAGAAATAAATACAGTCAGGAGTTTCATTTCACTGTGCTTTCTCCTCACATAATTTCTACTCAAATTGATCATTAACGTGTCCTGAGCAGTGCAAACACATGCTCGCTGCCCAGAGGCTTCTTTGCTGCTTACCCACTGATGACTTTTTGGCATTTATCTTTCTTACATTATGTATAACATACAAAAGTGTAGAAGGCCATTGATGCCCATGGAAAGCCTGGGCACCCTCAGCATTCAGCCAGCCTCTCTCCCTGCTTTTGCAATACTCAGGTGACAGGAAGACTTGAAAACATGTGAGTGTTGCTACATCTGCTAATGGAAAAAGAAAGAGCATTTCCAAGGATCCTCATTTTGGCTGGGACAGAGTTAATTTTCCTCCCAGTTGCTGCGGTGTTTTGTATTTAGTAGGGGAAGAATGTTGACAGCACTGATGTTTTCAGTTGTTGCTATAAATGAAGGACTCTTTCTAATTTCTCATATTCAGCTACTGAGCAGGTATGCAGGAGGAAGCATAGCCAGGCAGCTATCCCAAGCTGGCCAACAGAAATATTTCATACCGTGGGCATCATGCTCAGTTTATGAATGGGGTTGGCTGGGGGAAGGAGGCTATCGGCTTTTCCTGTGTTTTGAATCCTTTCTCGTCTGGGAGATAGAACTTTTTCCGGGAGTTCAGTCTTTTTCGGGAATTTTGTGAAATTTGTGAAAATCCGGGGGTCTGTGATCTCTGCTTGGGGACTGGCTGTGGATCGATCATCAGGTGGTGAAAATATTGTGTTATTTATAGATGTTTTGCATATTTATTAATATCATAGTTGCTGTTGTTATTATTATTTCTTTTGTTGTCTTATTAAACTGTCTTTATCTCAACCCATGAGTTTTCCCTTTTGTCCATTTCTCCTCCCCATCCCACTGTGGGGGAAAGGGAGGGGTGAGCAAGTGCCTGTCTAGTGCGCAGTTGCCAGCTGCTGGGTTAAACTGTGACACCCATAAACCAGCTACAGCGAATGAACTGCACTGATTTTCTGGGACAGTGTTCAGGGGATCAGTGTGTGATTTTACACACTGTTAGAAGCAATGGCTTGCTTGAAAGTACTTTTGCTTCTACAAGAGGTCGCATGCCAACAGCAACAGGTGCACAGAAGGCTAAACCGGACTGCATTTGGGTTTCTTTCCTGTGTTGGAAAAACAATGCGATTGCTCCCAATGCACATGGACTCAGTGTGACAACCATGGGGGAAAGCATGGGTGCAGCCCCCTTCTGCACGCATGGGTGGAGCTGACATATTATAAAATGATTCATGAGCACATGCCAATTCCTGGGGACCTCTGAGCAGCAAGGCAAACCCAGAACAGTTATAACTTGTGTTCAGAGCACACCGCGAATTGGGCTGGTTTTATGGATTCCAGCGGTAGAAAGACACCTTCACATGGCACCTTTCTCTTTGAGAAAACTTAGCAATACCTCAGGGCTGACTGGGTTGTGCTGCTTTGCAATGGGAATATTTTTGTTTAAAATAGTCTCAGATTACAAAAGGCAGCAAACAGTGATGGACGGCTACCTACAGATCAATTGCTTCATCCAGATAAAAGTGACGCTTTTCGACATATCACATGCAATTTTAGAAGACTCCACAAAGCCAAGTCCTCATTCAACATGGAGTTGTCACAAACAGAAATCTTTCTGTGGAACCTGGCTGGCTGTATGCCCCCTCCCACTGCACGACGCAGCACCGAGGCTGGCAGAGGGAGCTCACCAACTCAAGTGTGCGTTTGTTGCTGTTAAGAGTCAGACATTAAATCTCTCTAACTGAGCCTTTAATCTTAATTTAGAAAATGAGCCAACCAACCACCATGCTACCCTGTACCACATGTACTCTGAGCAGTGCTTGGGCTACAGCCAACTTCCAGCAGTGTCCTGTTGGAGAGAAGCATCATGTTACACTCCTGTTACATTACTGCAACAGAGGCTGCAGAATTTATCATCGGGTTGTTGCTCTTGGTTTAGATAACAGGGGAAGATGAGCTCATCTCAAAATCAAATTACATAGAGGAAACAGGCCATCTGAAGAAAGAGCAGTACATTTAGATGGACCACTCTGTAGGTTAAAAGTAAATAAATAGGAGAGCTTTCACAGAGCTGTAGCAAGGGCCAGACTACAGGAAGAAGCTTGAGGGATTACAGCTGGCCATCTAGGGCAAACCAAAGTAAGCCCACATCTATTCTTTTCTATATTTTCAGATGACTTTTCTATACTCTGAATAAATGAAACTATCAGTTGAAACCAAGAAAAACAACAAAGCCCATGGAGAAGCTCTCGGCAGCTGAGGGCAGGGGCAGCTTTGTAACCAACCCAGGGCTGAGCAGCTTCGCAACACGAAAACTGTGTGGGAGACTACAGTGAAATTACACTTTGTTTCTGTTACAGCTCAGTGTAAAACATACCGTCACACAGACTCCCTCACGAAATTCTGGCTGGTATTTGAATGCAACTGCTTGCACAGCCATTTGGTGTGGAGAAGAGCAGTAGTGCACACCACCACATACCACTCCTCTTTGAACTCCCGTTACATGACCACACGCAGCAGCATCCCAAAGACTGACTTTCCGAGCTAAACAAACCAAAGGCAATCTGACATTTCTCTATTACAAGTACATTTCAGAACTGAAGATACCAAGTGAAAACTAAGTACTCCAAAAATACGACTTTTGCTGAGCAGGAACGACCAGGGACTCGAAACAGACTTCCTGTGCTGTTAGGACATACCACACCATTTTCAGGGTTGGAAGCTAAGATAAGGAAGCATCAGAAGTTGCATTTGTCTCTGTTGGAGAAAAGAGTAAGTAGGCATGCTTTGTCCATCAGAAGCAGGCAGTGCTTCCTCACTGCAGGAATATGTTTTTTCCTTTTATGATTGCATCTTCTATTAGGGAGAAATGTTGATGGAGAAATCATTTTGGTTATAAAAAGTTACAAGTGTGGTCTCTGAAGTATACTTCTACCTGTTCAAAACAGAAAGGCAAGTGTACAATGTTTTCTTTTGGATTCTAGAGAGAAAAATTATGATAGCTAAAGCACTACCTTCTGTGGCTCCTTTTACTGAGGTATGTGATCAAGCCAACAATTACATCTGAAAAATGCTAATAACGCATGTATCTAAAAAGTGCAAAGATTTAAAATATGCGCATATCTACTACATGATCGAGTTTAGTGACAGCACCTCAGTTTTCAAGTCTAAATCCAGGACAAACATCAAACCCAGCCTTTTGTGCAAATTAATAGCACGGGCATGATCACTTTGAAACACACAGCGAAGCTATGGAACATGGCACAGAGGAGTCACAGCACCAGCTCCTGCTTTGCTTTCTAATCCTTTCACTATCATTATCCTATCATTAGCTCTTTTCAGTGCCATTGGGGATCACACCATCCTTAATGAGTGCCGTGTACTACATACCTATGTGTGTGTGCATAGGCCTGTGACCTTCTAACAGACCTGGACGACAACATACCATGCGCTGGCCATAAACTGTCATCTGATGATATGCGTTAGACATAAAGTGACCAAAATGAGGAACAGTCTTATTTGAGCAAGTTTTTTAAACTCTGATTTTCCTCCAGTTACCTTTTCAGTACACCCCAAGATGCTTGCTTTTATATCCCAACAATGCTTTTTTTTCAAGCAGGGAAAAGTGGTAGAGAGTAATACAGCTCTCAGACTGTTCATGTAGAGTTAGATCTCCCTTACTTTTCTTGTTGAGTGCCCTGAAACCCAAAGCAGATCATGTGTTACTGTGTTTTCATCTTTGTGACACAGAGGATCTCATGCCCCCAACAAAATAGCTCTGCAGAAATTATTTTACCATTTCAGTATGTAAGAGGTGAATGACTGTATTTTTTGTCTTCAGCTCTTGCTGAAGGTCTTTTTGGTCTTTTCATTTTAATCTTTCAGAGGAAAGGACAAGGAGTTCCTACAATATAGCTTTTCCTAGTTATCTCAAGCATTATTTTTCTGAGGGTTCAACTTCTGAGCATGGTGGTCCGGGAGCACTTGCTGCTGGACCAGAAAGCCTCCAAAACAAATGCAAAAGCCCAAAGACAGATATCTAATTGAGACATTGTTACTGGCACATCTTGTAAGAAAAAAATTGGCTACTTTCTAACCTGTTGCAAGGTCCCTAGAGGCTAGAAGGATCCATACAGCTGGGGTCGATGCTCTCCTTGGTCTTCCTTTAAGATGCCTGTTTGCACTGCAAGCTGGCAGAAGACTGAACAGCTGTGTGGATCAGAACAGCTGATTTCTATTTTAATCACATCCTCTCAGGTAAGAAGGAACACATTGTTAGGAAACAGGCCTGAGTCTTTACTAGCACTCCTTGTATTTCATTTGTGCTCATCTTGGAGACAACACCCACGAGAGGACAAAATCAACAGAAAGGAAAGATGGGAAATGCATCCCATGTCATCACTCGGAACGATACAATAGGAAGATGCAGAAATACAAACGAATAAAGCACTGCCAAAAATGTGAAAACCAACTCCTCACCTCTGCAGATTCTGCATTTGGCTTCAGACAAATAAGGTTGCCCTTCACTGTCAGGCGGCTCAGCTTGCAACAAAGTCCCAAGTACTGCATCTGGTTGATGTCCTCAATATTGTTCCCTTCCAGGTCCAAAACCTCAAGGTGAACCAACCAGGTGAGCTGGCTCAGGTCTGAGATACTGTTATAGGCTATGTAGAGTTCCTCAGCAGAAGTAAATAGAATAAGTAGCATTATTGCACAAGTAACACTCAAGCTTTGCTAAATGTCTTCTAATATTTGAAATATTACATGGCACAGCATGAAATCAGCACGGAAGTGAACATTTTTCAAGTGGGGCTGTTGTCGCCTAAAGTAATTAAGGCTAGTATGGCAGTGAATGCTATGCTACATTAGTCATCTTCAGAATCATACCTGCATGTTACACTTCATTTAAAAAAAAAATACTGTAGTATCTTTTAAATTAACACATGCAATTCAAGGCATCCAATCAAAGTCCTTTAGAAAACAATGGGTGAGAAGAGAACAAAGACTACAAGTAAAGAGAAGAGTACCAACTGAAGCTAGTTTTGAGATCGTCATTTGGCAGGACACATCTATACTTACTTTTAGAGAGCTGCAGGAAGAGATCCCATCTAAATCTGAGAGCCCACAGCGAGCCATCCACAGGACATGGAGATGGGACAATGTGGTTCCAAGATCCCTTATAAAAGAAACAATTCAAACTCTGTTTGAATGGAACTCAAGACTTGCTTTCTTTTTCCTAAGACAAGGCCACTGCTGCTTCCTTCAAATCTCACATTGTTTACAGAAAATGTCATTAAAAATGTTCACCTTCAAAGGTGGAGAATAAATTCATACCCCTCTCTACCTGTCCTTTTCACAGAAATCTTTGTTCTTGTATGACAACATATCACCTCAGTTTGGTTTGATTAAGATTTTTCCGAAAGCTACATCATTGTAATTCTGTCATAAATCACAGGTAATTGCTAAGAATTAAGTGAGGTTTGCTTCTGCTGGCATCATTTGCTCTACACACATAACCCAAATTAACATATCTGAACTGACTGCTCAGTCATCTCACCCTGTCCTTTTACAGAGTTACCTTTCTTCTGATTTTGCAATTGAAAGGAATAGCACTCTTGCCAAATAATGGTTTTTGAATCAGGAGAAAAATCATAATCCTTTCCATCCTATTTTCCTACCCTTTAGGTCTAGCAAAATATAAATAAGGAATCATTTGTACGAATTCCAAACTTTCTGGTCCTAACCCAGAAAAGCACCTACTGCTTAACTCCATGCACATGTAATGTCCCATCCACACTGCAACAGTGCATAATACAAAGATAATGCAAAATGCAAAAACAGTGGCCAATCAGAATAGGGGCTTAATCACCTTCCATCTTTGGGTAACCTTGAGTTCAAAAAGCCACTACTCAAACATAAACAAAATACAACACTATCAAATCCCAAACCAACCAAAAGCTCAGAATTCTCTACTGCAGATGTGGTATCAGACTATCTGAAGAATAAAAAACTAAACAGTGGGGAACTAAATATAAGGGCAGTTTATCAGAGGAAGTGGAGACTAGCATGGAGTTCACAGAATCACAGCAATGGCTGAGGTTGGAAGGGATCCCTGAAGGTCATCTTGTCCAACCCCTACGCTCAAGCAGGGTCAGCTGTCCAGGACCACATCCAAACAGCTAAAACAGTTCTTAGAGATTCTTGCACTTCAAAATTGTGGATTGTCTATATTTTATAATATCTCTTTTTATAATACACATTATAATAAATAATACATACTTTAAGGTACTGGCTAGGGAAAATTGCAGAAGATAAAAGAATATGGTCATGAGGTCCCTGCTGATCTTGGAATAAAGGTAACAGTACTCTTACTCATGCCTTCTCTTTATGGACCATTCGGAAAAAGAGCAGCTTTGCATTGCCCTCCGGCTTGTTGCAGCTTTGCAGCAAAAAACCCTACAGTCAAATTGGCTGCTTCAGGGATACTGCACAGTGAGCCAGTCCAAGAGGTCATGAAGGAGTGCTTTTCTAAGTGGGGACAGGCGTACTCTTGTCTGCTGTTTTTGTTGTTTCTCCATCATCTGCACACTTGGGAAAGGCCATGTCAGTAGAAAGGAGACTGCATAAGGCTGAATACAGGATGAATGCATGGAAAAATATCCCCAGATGCCTCTCTTCCATGCTTCGCCAAATACAGTGTTGAGTAGGTGTTTCTAGGGTGAAATCAGGGATTTTCACCCCGCTGCCTTCTGAAGCATGGTTTGTCCACGGGTGTCATTCAGACCTACCTCACTTAACCCATCCTCTACCACTGCAGAGGCCCCAGGTATCGCGTGGCTCTGATCATGTCTTCCCTGGATGCTGCAGATCTAAGTAAGCTCATGATGAATACACCATACAATGTGTTTACATAACATTTTATAGCCTTTGTAATACAAACAGTGAATCTGATCCAATGTCCAGAACAAAGCAAATACGAAAAAATCGCTGTCACAGGACACACCTCTTTCCATCTAGGGCTATTCCTCCTTACAGGAGAAAGCCCTCAACTGACATAAACCACAACACTTCCACCTAATTTTGTGCATCTAGGCAGCTTGCCCATACTGAAACAGGACATCACTGTCCAGTACAGAGACACAAGGATAAAGAAACAGAAACTCCCTTCATGTATAAACAACACGGTTCCTTCTGTAAACTTCCTGCAAACTTACTTCACCTCATCCCTTGGCTATCAGGGCAACGCAGAACACTTGCCACTCTGTCACTGTACTTGTGATCAGATAAGCCCCTAAAAAGATGGCAGTTTGTCACATTTCTTTCCAAGCACTCATTCAGATTTGCCTGACCTGAAGGATCGTAATGTCCCTGTATGCCATCATGTCCCCAGCCTTGCAGAAGATGTTCCAGGGACTATTTACAGTGTGCACATTTTATAAACAAAAAAACCACCAGTTCTAAGGCTTCCTTAAGGAACAGATGCCTCCCAAAGTAATGTTTACAGAAATTTATTATTAGATTTGCAAGCTGTGTGCCTGTAATAAGCCAAAAGTTAAATTAAACTACAAAAGCAGAACCTACCACCAGCTAAGGCCAACACATCCGTAAACACAAATATGGCATTAGGACTAATGTGAAGGAATTACATTGCTCATTTCATGACCCATTTCAAGCACTGATGAGTTTTTCAAATTTCAGACTAATTTTGGTGCAGAATTTTCTTTTCTGTAACCACTGAATATAGGCAAAGGAAAGCAGTCACTCATTTTTGCATCGTTGAAACAAGCATTTCTGATAGATGCTCTACTTATTAGGCCAGCAAAACTGAAGACAATCCTAACCTGATTACTTTACATATGGCATAGTAAGGTATCATTAATGAATTTTATTTTTATTTTTTATTTGTCTTTTACTTCCTAAATGAGGGGCTTTTGCCACAGCAGGAACTTTCAGTAATATGCTTATTCCTAACGTTTCTCTGTCAATATAAAGGATGCCAAAACAAAGCAATGGACTAATTGCCAAGCAATTTTTACACAAGGCCCCGAGAAGAAAAAGGTATCTCCTCTACTGCTAAAATCTTGATCACTTCATGCATTTTGATGAAACAGTTCCCTGCTCCTACTCTGAGGTCAAATAGTCCTAGAGTCAAATCCTATTTCCCTTTGTGTGTTGAGGTTTTCATTTCCAGAGCTGGCTATGGCTACACCCAGTGCACGTGAACGGGGTCAGTCCCTGCTCACACTGTCTGCTTAGTCACGCACAGCATGTATTCACTAAGAATTATTGGCCAACAAGTCTTCAAGCGTTCTCCTGCTGCAGATACCATCAGTAGAAGACACTACTCTAAATTACTTCTAAACTGCCAAGTGTACAGTCTCTAATCCATTCCAGTTTCATTCATGGGTTGCAGCTCTGACTCTCCTACAGCTAACTTTGGTGCAAGTCAAGAGTGGCGTGTTTAAGGTTAATATTAATCCAAGTTGGTAAGTATTACTATTCCAGACAAAGGAATTAAGTCGTATATCCCATGTCTTGGGTACTTGCAAAAGGCAGAACTGCTGTGTGTTTGCAGAGCAACCCAGTGCTTGATAACAGGGTCTCATTATTAAAAAATGCTTATACAGACACTTCAGAAAAGAAAAACACTGGAAACTGGTTTCTTGTGAGGCTAAAGTCGGCTGTCCCAAGCTCATCTTTAACCCGTGAAATAAGACACTAAGAAAGCACGGACTTTGTCGCACTAGGTGTTTGGTATCACTTGGCCCACTTCTGCACTCTATAGTCTATTTCAGGAAAGGGAGCTAGCAAGCCAAGATATCTTCGCCCCCCACCCCCCAAGAAGAACACTCCAGCTCTTATGGAGAGCAAGTGACTGCTGTCCCTCCTTCCCTGCTACCGTAGATAGGCAGCAGTGACGAGAAGAGGCAAAAGGACTTCTTCCTCTGCCCAGCCCTGACCGCCGAACTTCGCTGCAAGTTAAAGCCAAGAACAAAGTTCCCCTTGCTGACTCTGGGGTCATGCTAGCTGCTGGAGGAGCCTAAAATTCTGGGTTATGTAGTCACATTTTGGCCCTGCAGATCTTTACTCCTGCAACTGTAATGAGTCATCTCCAGTCAGAGATGTTATCACAGCAAAGTACATCTGCAAATATTTTATTCGGTAAGTAACAAACTAATCTTTTGGAAGCTGGGTGAATCATGCTGCAGCATCAGAGAAAACTCCCTCATTAATTACTATACAGATAATTGCCCCCGAGAGTGCAGCTGTTGTAAGGTGAAACAGCAAAGTAACTCAAAGCAAGCTGATCCTGATAACAGCATACACCTGCATTTCTGAAAATACCGTTGAAATATTCTGGCTGGAGAGAACTAAAAAGCTTGCAAGAGATGGGAATGCCTCCAGCCCTACTGCATCTGGCACGTCCACCTTGGAGGGGGTTAGAGCAAAGCAAGGAGTTGTGTGAGCATGCATGACTGCCATGTGCGTGCAAGTGTGCACATGGGTATGTTTTCATTTATGTTAAGTGCAGAGGGTCAAATCAGCCCAAACTGAGGAGATGCATCTTGTGACTTTTTAACAAGAAATTGAATTAATGGGAATCTGCACTCCAATAATAATTTACCGGGGTAAATTATTTTAATATAATAAACTCTTAATAACATTTTATCAGGTAATAGGAAAGAAAATTCACTGTAATTATACACATAGTGAAACAAAACACTCCCCCCAAATAATCATTGACTGAGACCAAAATTAATGCAACACATGTGAGAGACCAGAACCCTCCTGTATTAGGCATGATATAAACGTATAGAAAATGACAGCATCTGTTCCAAATATAGGATAGATAATATGATTGAGAAGTTTGACAGCTGAAATAGGAAAAAGATGAGACACTGTACAAAGCTGGTGGCAGCTGGTCGTACGACACAGCACAGGACCGCCCCAGGGATGTGCAAACTACAAAGACTATATAGAAGGAATCAGGGGATACTGTACAGGAAACGTATCTCCTGTTAATATACATAATGGATAATTCAATTCCAGTGGACAAGTGTCCTGTCCTGAGTGACGTAGAAGCTGTGAACTTTACAGAAAGGGCAAGGAATTAATAGCCAAAGCAATTATATATTCTGCTCACTTCTGCTATGGTTCATGCAGGTCAGATTTGAAGCAGAGAGACAGAGCATGCGGTGGGAATGCGTATGTCGTATCTCCGGTTGTGATAAACAGAGGGTTACAGCCTCTGAGGTTGCCAGACCGGTGTCCTCCAGAGTAAGTACGCCACACACACTCCTACACACTTGCCTGCAGAACATGCACTGAATACCAAATCATGTTGTTAGTATCCAATTGTGCCAAGAAGCCACCATAGACTCCCCTAGTTTCACCCTGAACCCACAAATTTGCATTTATAATTGATTTTAAAAAAACAATAGTAATAAACTGAATGGTTTGAAACCCGAGTTCCAACTATCTCCAGATACTGCTGCAGGGATGGGAACTGATCAAACAGCCATGTGTTTCTGTGAGGGTCTTGGCAACACCTTCCCCACTTGTGCACGACCATTTAGGATTTTTTCCCATGAAATTTGATGCTCTCATCTTGTTATCACTCCCCCAGACTAGCGGGAGAGCACAGGGGCAAGGAACAGTTTGGCTTACAACACCTTATAACAAGTTTAAGAATTAATAACATGTTCTTCCATTAATCCAAGATCCTTGTTCTTCAGGGATTGATTTGCTCCAGCCAAAATTTTACTGGACAGAGACCAGACCTAGAGAGCCAAATCCTGCTCTTGGTTTCAACACAATAAATCTTTAATAGCTCCAATGAGCTCAAGCTACCAAGTAAACACAACAGCACAACCCTGAACACATTCATCAGCTTGAAAACCTTTGTTTCTTTTGGAAGCTGGTTTCAAATAATTCACCTAGAAATACAACAACACTAAATCCACTGAACTTGCAAACAGTATCTCAAAGCATGCATGCATCTGTTGAATAAATCTTCAGTAGCAATACATCTAAAATAGCCGTTGATGGGGATATTATTTATTTTTAAAGTATGCTCTGAAAAAGAATGCATTGGTAATCGGAGAGATTTAGATTTTAAAAGAGGGACCAAACTACAGCCTTACAAAATAAAGGAGAAAAAAAATTCACATCTCTGGTCTACAGAAATCAAGTTGAATTTATCAAGCCACACTGTGATAACAATGATCTGGTCCATATGTCACCACACAATGGTTTGGTTGTACAGATAATTCTGACATCATAAGCAAAAACTTTTAAGTCTGAATGTTATTTAAATCAATAACATATGTTCTAATAGGAAGCTTACATAATAGTTTCATTGTACTCCTCAAATAGCTGTAAAGTATTCAAAATTGTAAAACTGATTGTATGCATGTGCTGCTCGTACTTTATCAAATCCATGACACAGCCCCCAACCCTGCAAGCAGTGCTGAGGCCATGTCCTTATGTCCCTGCAGTGTCCTTTAGTAGCCGAATAGATGTCATATGAATGTGATGACCTGACCTGCTTTTCAGCATTGCAGCCTTCACTGGTTTTGTACTTCCTCTTCCAAATTCAAGTAGCAATATGCTGTAAAACTTTGGCTTGGGTCTCCTCTCTCTTGCACCTCACACAACCACGGCACACAGGTTGCCCTCAGCATCTTATGCTCCCTTACACAAGTGTGAACCATGCCCAAGGTGACAGCTAACAAGAAGCACGTCCTATCTTTTGCTGCCAGAAGCCTGCTTTTAGGCTGAAATGCCACGGAAATACAGTAGCTAATATTCTGACCTCATTCTTCCTTCTGAACTGTGCAGCTTTTTCACAGTAAGGACCCTGTTGAGACACGTTGGAGACTTTAAAACATAAGCAAAAAGAGACTTTGCTAGGCAATTCTCAACCTCATAAGCTTAAACATATCACAGGAAGACAAGCATGTTTCAAGCTGAACAGAAAGTGTGCATCTACCACAGATCCTTTTAAATAACAATCGTGTCTATGAAATTCTGTTTTCATAACTCCCTTTTACATGCAAATGAAGAATTTCTGAGCGAACAAAAAGCTAGTGTTGCCCAAGGTCTTTATAGTGGGGTGTCTCTGTTGTCCCATCTTTCTGAGGCAACCTTTGCATAAATAAGAAGTTGTTTTCCAAATGGACGGCAGTGCTGATGCCACTGGCAAAATCTCTCCCAACAAAAAGATTTCACTATTTTATTCCAAGGACGTTTTTCTGGTTGGTTGGTCACTTTTGTTTAAAGTTTCAAGTTTGGAATGGGGCAAAGGTCTGGCAAATTGCTTTTTTACCTGTGGATCTCTGCTGTACACTTTGCTAACGGCAAAATGGATCTCTGGGGAGGAAATGCAACTCCCCCAGTGCTGCACAAGGGGTAAATCAGGGAGACCGTTCAGGGTTTCACGCTTTGTCCAGCCCCTAACTCTGCCTTCTCGGCTTTGTTATTATGCCAGAGTGACAGCCAGCTGCCACAGCTTTCATGGGCTTGCTAAAGCAAATTGCAGTTATCAAGGAGCCATGTGCTTTTGGCCAGCACTTTCTCTAAAGTGAAAGCCCAAAAACGAGAACAGGAGACTACCTGGCGACAGCAGTCAGAAACACGAAATGTTTAAGGCAGTTTGCTTGTTGTCCAGGACTGGAGTCAGAGGCCCTGCTGGTGGTCCTGGTAGAGTACTTAGGATCTGCCATGGACACATCTGTGACCAATGCTTCAACCAGAGACACTGCATAAAAATCCTTGCTCCACTAACACCAGTGCCAAACCTCACCCTGCCTTCAGTGGGGCCGAGATCTCCCCCTTTGTGCCTGCAGGCAAGGATGGCATCTGGAGACAGGAGATGACAACAAAGGAAGAACCCAACCCCAACAAGATACACCACTGGGCCAGTCCTGAATTAAAACATTTTCACTTGTCATTGTTGCTTCTCATTGCCTCACTGAACTCACCGTAGCAACTGCAATATTACACTAAGTGCTATGCTGCTTGCAAGCACTTTATTTTCCATGTCAGATTACACCTCATTGAGACCAAAAGCGCTCGCTGAGAGCAAGAGGGGAGAGGTATTTATAAATGAAACTGAGTGCTGATATGTACGCTTCTGTAACTAGTCATAATCGTGCTTAAGTTAACCCAGACGCTTACTTCTGTTCAAGTTAATACACATGAAAGGTAGCTTTAGTTTCAAGTGCTCTCATTTTTAGTTGCTGTCAAAAAACATAGAGCAGAATAATGGGCTTGATCAATGTTGATGTACTTGGAGTCAGGAACGTCAATTCCCTATGACATGAATATACAGTGTGCATGGGAAGGATAACATAATTTTGTGTTAATATCCTTCTGATCATTAAAACTGCTTGTCAGCTTAGTTACTAGTAGAATTTTAACAATGAAAGATCAGTAGCTTTAACTCAGCTCCCACAATTCGAAAGGAGAAGGGGTTGCCAAAGTGTGGTTCTGTGGGCCGAGACCTGCCCTTGATCTGCTGCTTTCTTCCCTGCTACTCCAGCTCCCACCCTTGGCATGAAGCTGCGCCCTAGAGATGCTGTAGAAACCAAATACACCACACTGCATCTCACTGGGTGCATGACATCTTCCACAAGACCAAGTGAATTTTCAACTAGGATAAAGTTGAGACACACAGTAAATAAAACTCTCACACCCACATATCCATTGCCCCACAATTTAGCCCCAGAGCTACTGACAGTTCCTATAGCTTTGGCAATCGTTCATTCTCCTTGTTGAAAGTTTACATATACAAAAAAATTAAGGATAATGAAACTGTGGCTACAGAATAAGTTATTTACATTGAAGGAATGAATCCCACAGTGCTTTAAAATTGCCTGCATGAATAACTTTTCAGTCTCCAACATGGTGTGTACCTGCTTCACAGTATGTTCCAGGTCTGAGCTCTGGCAGAGTAAGACAGACATATTGCAAATTTGATTTAATACAGATCTCATCCTTCAAAATCAACACTTGAAAATTCTAATGCTGAAAGTTAAGCAAAAGCAATATTCTGTAAAATATCCAAATCAGCTGACAGATTCAGTGGTGTTAAGACACGCATCACGAAAAAAGCCCCCCAAACCCCTTTTTCTGAGTACCAGAAAAACTGGAATTCTAAATTAATTGACCAGACAGAACTAAAGAATTGAATCAGCTGTGAGCTGCTATCCAGCTTTTGTCACAGTAATGCCTATATAGAGTTTCCATTGGAAAAAAATTACTTGAGATACTGCAAAAATGGGTTGATATGAAAACCTAAGAGAAAATGCAATTAAAAGTGATTGAGTCTGAATGTACAGTGGCAGGAATGCAGGTTCCTGAGATTCTTTAGATCTGGCATATTTTTATGACACTAACGATTTTCTTCTGTGGCTTTTCTTTCTCTTCTTTTTTTATCTGTGCATATATTCAATAAGAAAACAGAAAAAATACAAAAGCTTGCAAGAAGCAGATACAGGTACAACTTGGACCTATGAATGGCTGGCAATTGCCAGCTGATATCCTCCGTATCTCTTTTCTCTCTCAGTCTTTAATGTTCACCCCAGATTTGGCACGATAGACTTCTCTCCATTTGTCAAGACTTCTTCCTTAAATGATAGCTTCAAGGGAAGCTTTCTCTGCTTGTACTGGCCTCCAGATGTTCTTTTACAACAAGCAAACAAGATGCAAAAGAGAAGCTTGGGAAACCTCAGAGCCCATCAACCTGACTACTGAGGCAGGCGAGACCTCATACATTTCCATACCAAGGAAATGTTACTACAAGACAGAACCTCAACATTTATTTTACAGCACATCAACGGACACCCCAAATCTAGTGCAGGTGTGCTAATTGGGTGTGTAGCAAATTCCACACCCCATCCTTGATTTCTTTTGAACAAATTCTCACTCCAGGGGGATCTAGTAGTAGATGTTGTAATGTAATGTGTCCTCAGTCATGGAGATGAGCCTTCTGGCAGAAGTGCAAACCCTCATCAAGGGCTCTTAACTGCCAGAGATGCCAATGATCAGCTCCACTGATCAATGGAGAGACTCCACCACACATGAGCAAACTGCTCTAGCTCCCCAGTGCCGTTCTGCCAACACAAGTCTCAAAAGGCCCGCATAAACAATTTCAGAGGAGCTTACACAAAATTCTCCCACCCATCTTGACCTAGCTTTTGGGGCAACGATAGTTGCCACCCACAAGCAACAGTTCCTTTATAGACTAATTTGCAGTGGTTCCTTTGCAGGAATAACTGATTGCAACATTTGCTTTGTAGACTACCAACAGTCTCACCAAAATGGTACACAGCCTCTGTGCAAGAGAAATGCACACTATGTAGACTTCCAACTACTTCATGAGCTGGGATGAAACCCTTCATGCGCTATGATCTATACTGATCTTGAGAAAAACAATTCTATTAACTTGAGCTAGCTGGCTTTTGGCTGTGAAGTAAGGGAAAATATTCCCCAAAACAGCTGCAGAAGAGTCGTCTAACCCGCTACCTGCCACATTATTCGAAAGCGGACACTCACACCATGAATTTCAGTGGTTCTCTGTATCTGTCCAGTGAAAACAAAGGTTTCCAAATTGATATACCTATCAATTTTTACATAATCTAACTCAATACATTGTACAAACAATCTAGTATCACTGTTGAGTACAGATGGTAGGAAATGAAATAACTGTATTTCACGAGACACAAATATATAGATATATATTTTTCTTTCAAACTGTGTTAAGACTAACATTTCTTCTGCACCATGAAGTTAGCTTGGGAATGCAAAAAGGAAAAAAAACCTCAGTGAAGATAGCTATGAGTGTTATTTAATATTAATGAGTGTATAAGGTAGAGACATGACTCCCCCTAATTACAATGTTTTGTGAGTGTAAAAGTAAATACCAGTTAACCTAAACTATTTAATATAAAATAATAAGATTCCTGAAAACAAAAAACCCCAATCCGCTCAGAAAAAACTGCACTTTTGCCTTAAAGTAGTAGGAAGAATCATTGCATATTGCAGATTAGAGCAAATACTCAAAATATATAGAATTTGCTTATTCACACAGATGAACTTTACAAAAGGTCCTTTCGACAATGGTCACTGTACTGTTTAAACACAGAAGAGATAAAATAAGACTCATTACACAAATAAGCACATTTTCAAATATTTTTAAAATCCTCCAGTATCATTTAGCAATCATATTTCAATGTATTGATTTTACAAAGGACAAAATTTATGTGATTGATTCTTACTATTTCTAAGGTCAAAAACTTAACGTGTGGCAATAAAACTTTTTTTTTCTTTAATTTAAGAAGTTTTTATGGAACAAATATTTTGTTTTAAAACTGGGTTTACCTTGGGATGCTGAGAGCAAGAAGTTAATAAAAAAAATTGTGGGACCTTAATAAGGATAATTATTATAATTATAAACAAGGGCAAGATAAACTAAACAACAATGAGCAGCATAAACCAGACCTCTGTAAGTTCTTGCCTATGGTGAGATGAAGCAGTAGAAAGTGGAGTGGTAGGACTGTGAGGCTGATGAAGTCCAAACCAGGAGATGCTGCAAATGGTCTTTCAAACACGCAATCCTTCATAAAACTTCTGTTACCAAAAGTGCATGGTAGGTTTCATTATCAGACCTTCGTGTTCAGGTTCTCACCTCCATGAGCAGGACATACAGTGCAGCTTAAGGCAAAAGGTAAAGAATGTGCACGCATTGTACCTGCTGACAGAATTGCAAACTTCACCTCCTAAAACACAAAGACATTTCTGTATTTCTTTTTGCAGCTATTGATCCTCCCCTGAGAGACCTGATGCACCCTGTAAAGATCTCAGGACAGAAGGATAAAACTTTGCCAAACAGTAAATCAGAAATAAATCTAAAGAAAAAGTAGTGTGCATGTACTTTAGGGGAAATATAGCAACAGGTCCTTTGTGTGGAGTAATGTGCCCAGAGAAAATAAGCACAACTAAATCAACCCCTGCGTGGAGCATACTTTATAGAAATTAGATTATAAAAACTGATCATACACTGAGGTTCTATTTATTTCTTCATTGCTTATTCATATTTCTTGGCAGTTACCAGCTGATGAATACAAGCACATAGCCTAATTTGCCCCCCAACCTGACTTTTTTTTAAAATCAGCACTTACCTTGCATTCCAAGAACATAATTTCGTACTGAATATAATTATTTTCAATAAAAAACCCAAACAAGCTGCAGACAAGCAACTCTCCTGTAGCAGAGAATCAAAACAACCTATAAACCCATTAAACTATTGCTAAGATTATTTTCCTACCTACTTCCACAAAGACAACCCTTCCACAGCTGGATAGCTGCACGGGCAATGGGCTAATTACTACTGCTTCCCAGCCCAGCTCTTTGAGTTTTCTCAGATCACAATTATAACCATTCTTTCTCATCACTGACTGAAATGAACACTTAGGTGTAAATTTTCATAAGTGATCCCTGACACTGACAGCTGAAACAGAGTAGCTACAAACCCTAATAGCCAATCATGTAAGTACTTATATGCTGGCAGAAATCAGCTAGTTATTACCTGTTTTTATTTATCAGATTATCGTAGCCATTCAGAGTGCGTAAGCGAGATCATGATCCCGTTAGGGAAACCCTTGTACCATAACTCATTCAAAAGACTGTGTCTGCCCTGGTGTAATATGTTAAAAATATCGTGAATTTCTACAGCTAACCCAGGAACTGAGTCATATTATTGAAGTCCTGGTCCAGTGGCTTAGCCACAAAGCCTAGTCTTGCCACAGCCTAGTCTAGTCAAAGCCTAGTCAGTCACAAATCCTCTAGTCATTGCCATTGCTATCTCAAATTGGTTCAAAGAGTAAAGTTGCCTCTGTAATCTCAGAGACTGGAATGAGGTGAGCTTTCTTGTGGAATCTTTTAGGTTCCTCATTCACTAAAAGCAATTGGTGCATCTTCAGTAATTACTGCTTGTAAGCAAACAGTATTTGTAAGACCTAAACACTGATCAATATAGAATTTCAGAGGTTCCCTTTGGAAACGATGAAAGCTTTTATCTATGTATTTTCTTGATGAATGAAAGGAAAAGAGAAATGGTGTACACAGGGTGAGAGCCAGAGACGTGGCTTTTGCAGGTGTGAATTTATGCACTTGTTTCTGCTCACTGACCTTAAAAGAATACGAAAAGAAGCCCAGGCTCCAGCAGAGGTATCTACTGCTCAAATATTGCAACAGAGCTACGTTAGCAATGTAGTGGCTGAGGCAGCAATGAAGAGAAGCTGAACTCTCAGCTTGGATGGGTGCATGGCACGACAAAACATCCTGAAAGGGAAGGCCACTTTTTACCAAATATACTCAAAGTGGTGGGTCTATTCAGATGGTGGGCAGAGAATGGGCACATTTATTTATTAAATGATAGGCTTACCTTACCTTGCAGGTGTTTACTGGCAGACTTGCTGCATGCTTTATCTATTTACTATGCTATTTCACTAGTCATGTTCACTCTGCAAAATTGTTGTGATCTCTGATGATCCTCTTATGGTTTTCATGCCTTATACTGTACTGCAGCTTGGATCACAAAATAGAAATATGATAGCAGTACCCCTGGGGGAAGAAACCTACCTCTCTGGAACTGCTCAGGTGACAACGAGAGCATTTTCTCTCTGCTCTGTTTAAGATGAGATGAAGGCACTAGATGCTCCCCACTGACTGTGTCATGACCAGGAGACTTTTAAACTTCGAGCTGCTATGGTAGGACCTGCCTCATAACCCTGTTCCTTACAGGTACGCTCTGTACCTGACAGCCGGAAATAGGTGGCAGGGGAGCTTCAGCTAGGGAAGGTTGCATAAAACGTAGTGCTGAAGGCAAGAACTACAGAAAGACACTGAAAGGCCACAAACTTGTTTTGATATCCTCTGTGCTTCCTGCACAACAAAGCCTGAGCTCCAGAACCTAAACAAGTTCAGCTTCGCTTGCTGGTGAATCAGCCCGTCAGACTCCCTGATATCTAAGGTCATAAAGACATTCACACTCTCTACTTTGGGCATCTGACCTGGTGAAATTAAACCAAGAAAAGACAGAAGCATCACATTACCTTCCTAGTCTAGTGAGAGCTAGGCATCTCAGAGAGGTGTACGCAGAACTGATAAATGGTCAAAGCAATTAGATTTCCCTAGGGCCTAATGCAGACAGGCTGACTGTGCTTTACTGAAAATAATCCACTCTACTGAAAATAGCTGCATTTCTGTCCCAGAATCATTACTTTTTATCAATTACATGAATGTCCTTAAAACTGTCAATGCTAAATAAAACCCGAAGTCACAGCAATTTTGCCAAGGTTTGTAATATTCCCAGGGATCTGCAGGCATTAATACAGAGAAGACCAGTTAATACAGAGACTAAGATTCACCTCAAATGCTTTCCTAGCTCCTGGCAAGCACCCAAAGTCCTCAAAGAACATGTTCTTAAGATAGACTTCATAGCAACCTTAGCTGCTGAAGGACTTTCGAGCCATCTACACAATAGAAACAACAGAAACACTTCCTAAAGAAACTGGCTTGAATTTGAAATTGAATACTTTCCCCATCCAGAAAAGCAAATGTCAAAGCAAACAATAATGCTCTGGGCACTGAAACACGGACACGAAGAGATTCACACAGACCAGATCAGACCAGTGGTTCTCTGACTGCATGTGTTAAGTACAATCTAGAGGAGAAGCACCCCGATGCATCATTAAACACTGTAAGCAACTACTGTAATACAAATAAATCATCTGTTGACAAACATTTGCATCTTTATTGCAAACTAAGTAACTGATTTTAGAAAAGATTTTGGGATTTTATCTGTCAAAGAAGCAACGCTGATTCCTGTCACACAAAACTCACTGTGTTTACATGTAGTAACTATGTTACACACATCAGACATAATAATCCAGTAATTGCAAAAAATCACAAATGACAGGCAGAAGAAAAAGTGAAGTGGACTAACAACAGAGCAAGGAAAGGAATGAGGAAAAATTACAAGGAAAAAACAAATTTATGGGAACGATGCTCCCAAATCTCTTCTGTTTGAGAGAAAATGAGCCAGCAAATAGTGGGTGCCTAGACACACACTATCAGCAATATATCAAATTTTGGGCTGATCAGTGTCACGGCTCAGTCTTATACAAGCTGGTGTATCTTCGTCCAGATCCAGCAAAGCACTTGGATCAATGTTCAATTTTCAGCTTGTGAGCCTCTCCACTGAAGTCAAACTTCTTGTGACTTTAAGAAGTAAGCATTTGCTTAAACTCTATGTTGGATAATAAGTGCCAAGAAGTAATATTGTTGAGTGCCAAGAAGTAATATTGTTGAGTTTAAATTCCTAAAGATCCTGACTGAGGTCTCAAAAATATTTTTAAACATTGGTTTAAAGCCCTTGCCCTCAATTAAGAAAGAATTAGCTTGGCTCTGGTTTCTTAAAGTCATGAATTGATCAGCAAAATCCTTACTCAAATCACTTGGCTCACATTTTCAGTTATTTTTTCCACAGTCAAGATGGCTAGAAACTTTTCAAAAAGTGGATATAGAGATTCCTGTGTGGCCAGTCTTGTCTCCAGGGGCTGGTGTTAAAAAAAAATAATAAAAAAAATTCTATCCTGACTTCTAAAAGCATGAGAATTGTTGAACTTGAAATGTACTTTGTACATTGCTCATTTACACCTTCAGGACGGCTGTTTCATTTCCACTCTCCCATGATGACTTTACTGACCCCAATGGATCAAGATTACTGTCCTCTTGTTCTGGGGGACTCTTCTGCAATAGGGCAAGAGCAATTTGAGAACTGTATGCAATGCAGGCTGCAGCAAAGAAATGTTAACTCTATCTGGATGAAGGAGACCTGCTTTCCTTTCCCTATAACCTCCATATTAACTTTTGTCCCCACATTCTGCAGTATCTGCACTTCATCTCACTTATAATAACCTTTCTCTGTTATAAACGCAGTTGCTTAAGTAGCCCTGGGAGCAGACCAGTCTTCTGCTGGCTTCAATGCATGGAGCTGAACGGAAGGAAATGAACTTCAGTTGGTGAAACAGCTTCTGCTATAAACTTACGGAAACCAGTTCCTGAGATTCCCCCATGTGATTTAAAAGCCCTTTCATAAAGATATCTATCTAACATTTTTAAACAGATCTTTTCATTCATTCCTGAATTGAGAATAAGAGCAAACTGACAAAAAAGTACATAGACGACATGCCAAATCAGAAGTTAGTAATTCATTGGCCTGGAAATATAGTTCTTCTACTGGAAACATTACAAAGACCAAGACCTTGTGTCATCACAAAAAAACCCCTTAGCAAAGGGCCAGTAGAAAACTAAAACCCACAAACAGACAAAAAAGAAATTCCTTTTCAGCTGCCAAGATGGATTATCTGCAAATAAACTTGGATATATTTTCCTTATGGATTAAATTAAATAGTTGATAATGATATTCTGCACTTTATATACAGTCTTTCAAAGTTTCAAGTATTCAAAGGCAACGCAAGCTTTATGAAGTTTGGGGAGAGACCATGAATTTACAACTAAGGTAGCTCACCCACATTCCCCACCAAAGGAATCAGAACTCCTTCAGGAACTATCAGGAAAAGCCCATGTCCAAACTCACCGACCTAGCAAGCCTTGCTCTCCCACATAAAATTGTAACACATGAGTACCTTGATTCCTCACTGCCAGAACATCCCTCCTTTGATTTCTACCAAACGGCGAATGGCAACACACACCTCAGCATCCTCACAACTTCAGTTCCTATGTGAGGTTGACAGGAGTAAAAGTTTCAAAAAAAAATCAGTAATTAAAGTCAGGATCTGTCCTGGTTTCGGCTGGGATAGAGTTAATTTTCCTCCCAGTAGCTGCAGTGTTTTGGATTTAGTAAGAGAAGAATGTTGATAACACTGATGTTTTCAGTTGTTGCTATGAAATCAAGGACTTTTTCTGGTCTCCCTTACTCAGCTAACGAGCAGGGGTGCAGCAGCTGGGCGGGAGCATAGCCAGGCAGCGAGCCCAAGCTGGCCAGTGGAAATATTCCATAGCATGGACATCATGCTCAGTTTATGAATGGGGGTTGGCTGGGGGCAGGAATCTTTTCTTTCTCATTTCCATGGGTTCAATCCTTTCTTGTCTGGGGGTTTGAACTTTAGTATTATTAGTAGTAGCATTTCCTGTGTTGTCCTATTAAACTGTCTTTATCTCAGCCCATGAGTTTTACCTTTTGGCCATTTCTCCCTTCCATCCCCCTGGAGGGGAAAGGGAGGGATGAGTGAGCAGCTGTCAGGCCCTAGTTGCCGGCTGCTGGGTTAAACCATGACAGGATCATAAATTCTTATTTTGACACATCCCTATATGCAGTTTACTATCAAGAGAATACTTCCCCCATTTTCAAATTGAAAAAAGATGTTTTAATTCTATTTCATCTTAAAATATTAGGAAATTCTACTCTGCAAGACAGAATGAAACAAAAATAAAATTACAAAAAGCAAGTTTCCCATCTTATTACCCACTCATGCACACACACTGACAGTCTTTTGTTCATAATGATTCACCATAACACATTTTGGTCACATAATATAGCATGAAAAGAATGTCTGCTTTTAACACCCCAAGTATATACAAAACACCCTCAACCTTTTGCCTGCTTTTGTGTCATTACCTTCTTTTCAGTAAACAAACCAATCTTCCAGTCTGTCCTTACAAGACATTTCCTGTTATCTGCTGCCCATTTTCAAACTACAACCTCAATGATTCTGACCTTATAGCTGAGAAAGTCTGTGGGAATTACTTTTAGTGAGAAGGAAGAACACTTATTCTATCATCCTCAAAAACCCCAGTTGCAAGGGTTTGGTCAAAACATCAACAAGATTAATTCAGAAATAAGATTTCTAAACATTTTGAGTAAATGGCAACAGTCTGCTAGAATGGAAGCAGCTATGTTACATTAGCTATAGCAGACATCACTACTGCCGCAACAGCAATGTTGCTTTAATGAGCATTAAATTGACATGACGCAGACAACCAAAAATAAAGTTCAAGTACCCAGGCTGTGCTTGCATCGGTTGTACCTTTAAGTGATCTGTGTTTATCAATGACAGATTGTCAAAGACAGGAATTAATAAAGGAAAGCTGCTGTTGTACTGTACTAAACAAGTTCTGATCTGGGAGAACTTACAGAACAGAATCTTCTTCCTTTACTTATTCCCCAACAGTGATATTTAACTGGCACACAGAAAGCACGGTTATTTCAAGGAGGAGCAGGCAGCTTCTCCTGGGGTTTGTGTGCCTGGGAAGTGTCACAATATTAGATTTGATATCCAAGCCAAAACATATTTACATTACAGTTGACCAAATCAAAACTCAACTTGAGACCAAATGTTACCTGCACCAAGGATGTCAGGTCACAGAAAATGGTTTGCCAAAATTTTTCATGACAAAAAGTAGAGTCTCAGAATACAAAGGGATGTGCAAAATCCTACTAAAGCCATAAGTCAAATAAACAGTGTAGTTTTCCTGAACTGCATCCTGTATTCAGTATCAACAGAACTGGTCAAAACACTTTCCATTGACACATTTCAAGAGAGTATGGATTTTTGACCAAACAAAAAAAACCTTTTCATTTTTTTTCTTTTTAATATAATAAAATGTCTTTTGATCATGTCAAAAATATTCATTTTTTCACCCACTACTTACTCCTCCATTGCAATAATAGAGCAAATTCATGCTTATGACAGTGGTGGGTTGCCATTAAAATAATTGCAGCAATGTAGAATCGCCATTTTTCCATGTTATGGACTGGAATGTGAAAAAAAAAACATTCGACTGCAAATAATTCATCTCATCACCAGAGCAAGGGAAAGTAAGATCAAAGTGTGACCACTGAAGTTCATTAGCTTCTTTAGTAATGATACATGAGACTAAGAAGAATTTATTGCTGTTCCTCATTAAGGAACCTGTTCTCTTTAACAAGAATTAGAAATATCACTATTTTTTCCCCCAAAATTTAGCAGATAGCCATACAAAGCCAGAGACCAGTCCTATTTAACATAAAGACTGCCATTTGCGCAGCCCTTTACTGATATGAACTGTACTTTTCCACTATGCGTCAACTACCAAGGGTAATACAGATACCAGCACAGGAGAGAGAAGACAGGTCTAACTCCTCATTGTGATGATTTTCATTTCTATCTTTCCAACCTGCCAGCTCCCCATTTCTCTGGGAGAAAACGTGTGATGCTTTCACTGAGCTCAGCAAGCCAGGGACATGCAGTCTTCATAGCAGCTCTCATAAACCCAGCTTCACTGACTTCAGTAAAGCCAAAGTGATTTTCATCAGTGGAGGAACTGGTCTGACCTGTATAGAACAGGCTACTGTGCACAATAAAACCCCGAAGCCTGAAACACTCTGAAATCCAAGCGCCTAGACATAGGTATGAGTCAAATATCTAGCTCCTTTGAAATTTGCAACAAATTTCCATGGACTTCAGCACAGCAGGAACTTTCCTGGTGGCAAACTGAGGCTAATTCATTTGCACAATTGCAGCTACACTGATTTATTCCAGCTCAGGTTCTGTCCTTAAACTTATGTGGTTGAGGAGCATATATTCATGACCTAATCCATTATCACGGCATGGGGAAATGGAAGAAATGAAAGCAGCACAAATGAAGATTTTATCACTTAAGTAAAACTGAGGACTGTTATTCTTTATGTTTATTTCAGTCATCATTCATTTCTTACCTCACAGACACAAGCAAGCTATTGTTCAACTTCAGTTCCCTCAGATTAGGTAGATAGGCACCTATGGGAACAGAATAAAGAAGTGTTTTGCAGACCTGGAAGTAGAGTAAAGGAAACTTCTGACAATTACAAGTTGAAGCATCTGATTTTGCATGCATTTCTTACCTGTTTCTGCCAGATCTGTGCCGGATCTCTTCTAAGAAAACTAATGAGATTATTATTTCACTGAAAAAATATTTCACCCTTTGCATTTTTGCAACATATACGTATTGTCTGCATGACTACTCAATTACAATTTTTGGAATCCCTCTCTGACAATTCTGATAGAGCACCTTTCCAGGCAGACAACAACAGAAACTGGCTTAATGGGTGACTATTTTCTTTGGTCTGATTCCCAACCTTTATTGATTATTAACTGAGTGATACTCCGAAGAGGTAAGGGATGCTTTAGAGTACAGCATTCCATGACCACTGATTTCTACATAGTGCTCTTACTTCTTTCCCCAAAAAACTTTTTCTACCTACTTAATTGCAAGTAGTGATGGACTTACTGGATACACAGCTAAGTAACACTTCTTCAAACTGTAATTTCGAGCCAAACAACAAAAGCATAATTTCCCACATCACAACATCGTCTTTTATAGTTCAGAGGTCCCCAAAAGGCTACTCACATTTTGCTAAGCATTGCCTTCTTTAAATTTTCTGGATGTGATCCATTGTTTACTATTCAATTATACAACTTTCATATCTATGAAAACCCCAGTATCCTGTTGCTATTAATTTGATTAATGCTTTTTTCTGCTCCCAAGAGACATTTGCCTATTTGGTTGCTTCTACAGGTATCTGAACCAAAATCGTAGACCAAATCCACTCAGGATGATTTGGGTATAAGCTGAAGTCCCAGGAAACATTTGCTATTGACAATGGCAAACTTTTACCCATTCCCACTACAGAGTCTACCCATGGCTGGCGAGCATCCTCCAGCACAACATGCAACCATGTGGAGGTAATACCAATTTTAGACTAACTGGATCATTGCTAAAACATTAAAATCTGTTCTCAGCAAATGTTTTTATGAGTCCTCTGAGTAATCTCTCAGGGTGATTTAGCAGTGTCCAGAAGGACATCATTCCAGCTCTTTGCAAAGGATCAAAAGAAAAAAAAACAAACAAAAGAAACAAAAAAAAAGAAACATGGATTGAGATCTCAGAAGCAAACAAAGGAGGTCATATTGTTCATCCCATTTCCCCAAACAGAACAAAAACATTTATGGCAAAAACATTTTAATAAATCATGTTTTAGTAGAAGCATTACCTATATCAAATGCTATCTGGGAGTGATTATAATCCACATATTGACCTTCATGCTATACTGCAAATATTTAACTTCATGTCTTTGCAACGCTCTTTAGAATATATTAAAAATTCAAAACACATTGTGCAATTTTTTATAGTCTTATCTTTTAATAATTTTCCATAATCTATAAAAATTGTAGTAGAAATTATAACACACCATCCTCATCCTGCAGGGCATACATTATCACCTCAAATAAGTTTTATGAAGTATGGCAACAAAATAATTTGGAGTCCTGACAGAGGAGATACTAGGATCTCTGTTAATTATTCACAGCAGTCATACTAGCTACTAAGCAAAGATTTCCTCAGATGTAAGCCATGCACTAAGAAAATCCCCGTAGAAAATATCAAAATCCAGATTAAAAAAAGTTGCTATCATATTTCTGATAAGAAACCTGAAGCACAGGGAGATGAACTGACTTCCCCCAAAGTGTTAAAGGAAAGAAAAGAAGGATGCAGTAGCCTCTCCAGTCCCGGCACAGCAGCAGGTAATGGACCTGCCATGAATTCAACTAGAGGGGTTAAAAGGTTACCAAACAAAGCCTATTGCAAAGATTTACAAAGCAAACGGGTTTCAAAAACTAGTATTAAGCAGAAGATTTGGATGAGGAGTCAAGAAGTCCAGCTCAAGAGAAATGGAGACACTTGCTCAAGCAAAAGCTTTCCACTGAATGCATTTAGGGTTGCTTCAGGAGAAAGCCAGCTACTAAAGGATTCAAAGAGGCAGTGACAGGCTGATGATACAATTTTTACATCTGGTTATGTCATTATTGTAACCTGATCCTCCATCTCAGACATTTTATTGTATTGTGGCATAATCTATTCCTGGGAATTTTATAGAGTATTAAGCTCTAATGTGCTGTTTACTAGACTGAAATACAAGTTATAGTATGTGCAGCGGTGCAAAATTCTGCCAGCAAGACTTTTGCAACATATTTCTACAATTTTGCAGGTTCTTCCCTCCTTTAAATTTTATATTCAATATGTAATTGTTCTTTGGCGCTAAGAATTCATTGTCCTTTTGATTTTTCTGGTTTTTATAGTCCCAAATCCTCATACATAGTTTAGAGGCTGGAAGATTAAGTTAAGAAGAGAAAATTGTAAAATGAAGTTGATAAAATAAGAGATCTATCCAAACGTAACAACATCTACTTTTCTTAATTTTAACCCTCATGGCGTCTTTCCTGAGAGCAGGGATACAATTTATTCTTACTAAATTAACATAAAAATACTCCAAAATATCAACAATATTAACTTCTAGTATTAATTTAAAAGTACAAACAATCTTATCCTCATCCTGAAACTGCCTTCATACTGTATAATTTTGATTTTTAAAAATGAGAATGGTCCAGAAAAATGCTGGTGACAGCAGTACAAGGCTGAGAATTCAGAATGGAGAGAAATGTTCTCTCATCTGTCTACGATTCCCTTTCACTAAATACCCTTTTTGTTATATGGCTCTGAAACTACTAACTGCCAACAATGTGTTAAACTATTCTACTGCACTATCTCAGTGGAACAAAACTAAATGAGGAGCAGGAAGAAATCAA